>NC_090648.1:346501274-346838774 GCF_040937935.1 Hyperolius riggenbachi | reverse complement strand
CAGTATTGAGTTGTAACTGATCACTCATTCATGGGCAAACTTGGCCCTCCAGCTGTTAAGGAACTACAAGTCCCACAATGCATTGCAAGAGTCTGACAGCCACAGTCATGACTCATAAAGTAGAGTGACCAGACGTCCCGGATTGCCCGGGACGCGTCCCGGATTCGGGGTCCGCTGTCCCAGGCAGCATGAGGTCCCGGGAAACGTCCCGCTTTCAGCAGCGGGACGTCCCGGCCTCGGGACTCTGGCCACTCTCTCCGCATGAACTGGCAGCGGCGTCTATAGACGCCGTGCCAGTTCATTGCCCGCAGCCCCGCTCCAGCCTCCTCTTCCGGTGTTCCGACACCGGCAGGCGAGCAGGGCTACGGCAAGATGGCTGCCGAAGCCCTGTACTGGAGACTATGTGTCTCCAGTACAGGGCTTCGGGCGCCATCTTGCCGTAGCCCTGTCAGCGCGGGAGACCAGAGCAGGAGGAACAAGACGGTCCCGGGACGGAGCAGCGCGCCAGAGGAGACTTCTGCCAGGTGAGTAAATGCTTTCTTTTCCAGGTGAACTTTGCCCGCATTACGTTTCTTGCCTGGTGAAATGTTTGCCCGCATTGCGTTTCTTGCCTGGTGAAATGTTTGCCCGCATTACGTTTCTTGCCTGGTGAAATGTTTGCCCGCATTGCGTTTCTTGCCTGGTGAAATGTTTGCCCGCATTGCGTTTCTTGCCTGGTGAAATGTTTGCCCGCAGTGCGTTTCTTGCCTGGTGAAATGTTTGCCCGCAGTGCGTTTCTTGCCTGGTGAAATGTTTGCCCGCAGTGCGTTTCTTGCCTGGTGAAATGTTTTCCCGCAGTGCATTTCTTGCCTGGTGAAATGTTTGCCCGCATTGCGTTTCTTTTCTGGTGAAATGTTTGCCCGCATTGCGTTTATTTTGTACTGACATGTTGCCCGCATTGCGTTTATTTTGTACTGACATGTTTGCCCGCATTGCATTTATTTTATACTGACATGTTTGCCCGCATTGCATTTATTTTATACTGACATGTTGCCCGCATTGCGGTTATTTTGTGCTGACATGTTACCTATTGCGTTTATTTTCTGGTGTCCGGGGTAACTGTTACTGCATTTATTATTTAATGGTCATAGATGGCTATGTTTGCTGCTTTGTGGTTACGGTATACTATTAGCATCACACAGTTTCTGCACACCCATGATGCAAAGTCTCGTTTGTCCACATCATGGCGTAAACACTGCTTTCTTATGCCTCGCTGTTTCATCATTACGTTAGCTCCGCCCATACAATGTCATGGCCACGCCCATTTTTCGCCCGCCCCCGGTCTTCGGCGCTGCGCGCTCCTTAGTCCTCCCCACTTTTCGCCGCGGCGCGCTGAGCGCGCCGCCCCCCCCCCCCCCCCCCACGCCCCCCTCCCCGTCCCAGGTTGGACCCACAAAAATCTGGTCACTCTACATAAAGGCAAATGCATTGTGGGACTTGTAGTTCCGTAACAGCTGGAGGGTCAAGTTTGCCCATGCCTGATCTAGATCATTGCATACAGAATTTGTATTAAAGTCTCTGTCCAGTCTCCATTGCAGTTCACACTCACTATAACGTGTGCGTTATGCAACTGACCAATGTGATCCCAGCCTAAGGACCTTTATAATGAGATAATGAGTTTTCACATTCTGTTATCCTGGTGGTCTTTCATGTTACAGCAGCAGCATAAAATCCTCCATAGAGGATGAAAATATACAGAGAAATCACCTGACAAGATTTTCTAACTGCCATTATTTTGGGACCACAAACAAAATTATTACATCTAAAATGCATATATACATGAAGTGCATTTGTCCCAGAGTAAATTACTTTTCTTCTATATTGCTGTCGCTTCCAATAGGCAGTAGAAATCTGACAGGTTTTGGACTTGTTCATCTCCTCAGTGGAGGATTTTCATGTTTGTTTTTTTATTATTATTTTCAAAAGCATTTGCTGAATGGCATTTGCTCAGTCCAACTGCCAAAATAGTGTGCAGATAAGTAGGGAGAAAGGCTAACAATTTGTATAGATCATTTTCAGGGAATACAGAAAATACGGAGAATCCCCCAAGAGGAGATGGACTAGTCTAAACCCTGTCGGACCTTAACTGCATACTGTAAGTGACAGCAACATAGGAGAAAAGTAATTTATAAGGAAGATGTCCGAAGGCCCTTCCAGAAAAAAAAAAAAGAAACACAGAGCACAGGAGTCCTGTGTAGTGTAGTGGTTAACTGCATCAGATGTATGTACAGCAAAGTCTCCTTTATCTGGAGCTCAGGCAATTGGAAGACTCAACTAACCAGCATGCCTGAGGGGGATAATGGGGACTGTTTTTTGCGGGGTTTGCCGGCGACACAATACTCACTGAGACTCCAGTAACGTCCTGTAGCTCCTAGCGGCTTTTTGGCGTCGGTGCGTGGCTCCCGGAGTGTCACATGACCCGACGCGGCCGTACACGGAAGGCGCCAGAAAGCCGCCAGTAGACCGCTAGAAGCTGCAGGGCGTCGCTGGAGTCTTGGCGAATATTTTATCCTACATGAGGTGGGAGGTTTGTGGGTTTTTTTGTCTGGTTCTTCAAGCAATTGGCAAGCACATGTATCAGGCGATCCATCCCCAGTACTACTGTAAATAGGTACAATGTAGGTGTATTCACAACTGTGGGTTGCAAGACCAGCAACCACAGTATTAGCAAGTGAGGAAAGTGAGGAAAAAACGTCCTCACTGGGGCCTTTGGTCCGCTGCAGGTAAAGGGGTCGCACTCCAGGAAAAGATTGTTTAAGAGTTCCAGGTAGGGATGCTCATTCGGATTCCGCCGAAATTCCGATTGGAAATTGCATTTCTGCATCGGAATGCGGAAATCGGTAATGCAAGTGAAGTAGGCGGATTTCCGCCGGAAATTGCGGAAATTTCCGCCGGAAATCGTGGAAATTTCCGCCGGAAATCGTGGAAATTCCACCCGACTTTAACATCGATTTTCTCAAAAACTATAAGGTCTTTTTGAAATGTTTTTTGCATCTTGTTCACAAGACTCAGTTTAATAAACCCTGAAAATTTGGTGTTTCTAGGACTTAAGGGGGCTTTGCTATTAACCGCTAAAATCCGCGGATTTTTACTGTAATGTAAAATGCAGAAAATCTGCAGCTGCCTATTTTCTGCATTTTACATTACAGTAAAAATCCGCGAACTTTAGCAGTTAATTGCAAAGCCCCTGTAAGTCCTAGAAACACCAAATTTTCAGGGTTTATTAAACAGAATCTTCTGAACAAGATGCAAAAAAAGTGTTCAAAAAGACCTTATAGTTTTTGAGAAAATCGATGTTAAAGTTGGGCGGAATTTCCACGATTTCCGGCGGAAATTCCGCATTGGAATGCGGAAATTGGTAGCGGAAAGCGGAATCGGTAATTTGCAATGGCGGAATGCGGATTTACCGCGGAATCGGAAATTGGCATTTCCGACCATCCCTAGTACCAGGGGAACTTGGAACACATTTCCCCCAAAAAAGGAAACTGGGGGGTTGGGCAGTGATTAAGAATAGAGAAGGCACCCCAAAAAGCAGTGTTGATTTGTTTGAAAATCGTTTGAAGGTAGAAGGAACATCACTTGTGCAGTGCAACCTTACACTATTTACATGGCCTGAGAAAGCGGGAGAGACACACGTTTTTCATTGTCTTTTTAAGATGTTCAGTAAAAGAACACATTTATCCTTTAAAGCTTTTTATCTTACTTATATGAGCTATTGCCCCTATCCTCAGACGATTTTTTAAACAAATCAACGCCATTTTTGGGGGGCCTCCTCCATTTGAATGTAATTTATAGTGCATCTTAATTTGGGGAAAAATATGCTTCTTATAGGTATGTGCTTACGTATATTTTAAATCTTATAGTTTTTATGATTGTCTTGTCAAGCAAAGGAGACCACATGAACGGGAATCCTGGGATCTGATGCATGATAGACGGGTCATTTTGCCGTCTGCAAGTAGCACATGGCAATTTTACTGGTCCTAAAGCCAGGGGAGCACCGATTGTTTCTCTATTAGTGCCATGCAGAATAACACGCGTGTTGCTAAGGTTAAGTACAGCATAATGCACATTACCATAGCAATGCACAGGTTTCCATGGTAATGCGTGCAGTGCTAATAGTTTAACAGGCCTTGCTCCCACTGCCAAAATTACCTGCCTTTTCTGCATCAGACAAGGTCTTCATCAGCCCTACTAACAGAAGAGAAGCTATCCTTGCAAAACACTTTTGTGTACATATTTTGCGCAAATTCCCATCCCAACCCCCGGTGTCCAGGAGCAGGCAATGTATGAGGGGGCCTATGGTGCTATCTTGCTATCTTGTCATCCCTTACTGATGGGAGGAGCAGATAACCAACAACAATACACACACCCTTTCCCTGAAATTAAGACATCCCCTGAAAGTAAGCCTTAGCAGGAATTTCGAGCATGCTTGAAATATAAGCCCTACCCGAAGGTAAGCCCTAGGTGCAGTAAGGGGGGGAAAATGGCAACTTGTGTTTTTACTGAAGCCCATGGCCTCATGGGAAGGACCAAGGCTTTGTCACTGGGCCAATCTCTGCACTCGCTGCTACTCAGCAAGTGCAGTGATTGTCCCAATAATGAAGCTACCGTTCTGCCTGCTAGACCATTGGCTCTAGTAGAAATATAAGTTGCTGTACTTCTTCCCCATAGACTGAAGCTCAGAGTCACAGCAGCATGGAGCTGGGGGGAAGAAGAGGATTAGAGGGACATAGCTGGACACGGGGGACAGCGTGACAAGGAGCTGGGGGTAAGATGGACACGGGACACTAGGAGGATATAGGGTTACATGGGACACAGGAGTTTATGGGATAGAGGAGGGCATGGGTACAGAGGAGGACACTAAAGTTACAAGGGGGCACAGGGGCACACAAGGTGAATCCAGCAGAGGAAGAGGTGGCACAGTGGGAAAGGCAGGAGAACACACAGCACAGGAGCTGTGTGTGTTCATAGACATATAACACATCCACTGGAAATAAGCCCTAGCACAACAGCACAACATTTGGAGCAAAATGAAATATATATATAATCTTATTTTCAGGAAAACACGGTAGTTGTACTGCTTTCAAGGAAAAAAACATTTTTAATACAGGGAACTATTTAAAATGAACTTTTAGGTACCTAACAATTGCTACTGAAATTTTAATGGGGGGAGTTTAACCCCCCTTTAACTACCAGAGACCACAAGGTCTATCTGGGTCTGTATTTTAACAGACAAGGCTGAATGATCAGCCTGCAACCAGAGCAGCCTATTTTTCTTACACAAAAAATATTATTTACTTTGTATTTAAATATATTCATACTCATTCTGAACCAATTGCGCTGGTTTCAGTTTCAGAGTTTTTTTCTGTGAACATCTATCTGCTGTGTGCTAGTCTGTCAGATCAATGAAATGTATTCTGTTGTATTTATAAATAATCCGCACTCGTCTGTTCTCATCTCTGGCTGGTAAAATGCAGGACAGAAGTCATGCAGAATATATGATAATATGTGGTACCATCTGAACTGTTAAGCATTCAGATGTGATATATACACTGCAAGGCTCTATAGATGCTTCTGAGGCAACTTAGGTTAACGCTTATGATCGCGTTTTGACACAGCGTTTTCTTTCATGATAAATACGAAAAAAATCTCTGTACATTTTCACGATTTTTGAGCAATTGCGATTCGCTTTTCAACCAGTTCAGCCTATCTGGACGAGTATTCTTGTCCAGATAGGCGCCGCCGCCGATCAAGTCTATCTGGGCGCGTATCCACATCCAGTGTTTGAACGGCGGTGCGCACCCCAGCAGTTCTCCATGTCGGCGGTTAAGGAAGGGAAGCACGGCTTCCCTGCAGAGCCGGGACAAGGTCCTCCAGCACCCAAGGCTGAGACACCAAAGTGCCCCCCCCATTCATCACACACTGATTACTATTAGAGTAAGTGGCGTCCCAGGGCCCCCAACACCCTAATCTCTAGTTATCTGGCTTGCAGTCAGTGTCATGTATCCCATTTTCTTATTTCTCTCTGCTACAAACACAATAAGGGAATGATAGCTGAGTGAGTTGTGCGCCCCCTCCTACACAGCGCCCTGAGGCTGGAGCCTCTCCTGCCTCTGCCTCGGCCCGGCCCTGCTTCCCTGAACCATTTGCAGTGTGTGTAATGAATGGACATGACCCCGTCCTGGGGCCATGTCCATCCATAATAAAGATCGTGAATGAAAATGTAAAAAAAAATATTAAACACTTCCTGGTAATCCAGGGAGTGTTTCTATTGCCATCTAGTGGCAAAAAGTTAAATTACACTCCCAACAAGAGATAAAGGGATTGATGGAATATTTTAAGTATACTCAATGGTACCTCCTAGAAAATCTACAGGGCACGTTGGGAAAACTTGATATTTCATAAGCCGAGAATACATTTTGGAGACCAGGGATGACAAATGGGCAGGGGATGAGAGTTAGTTGGGGAATGGGATTAGTCTTACATGCAAGCTACAGATAAGTAAAATTACTCTGATTCCCTGTTTGTATACTATGTTTGAATTTAGATCTCTGTGTTGTATTATGTTGTGGGATCAACATTGAAAATTTCTTTTTTTTGTACGACTGAAAATCTTTAATAAAATTTTGTTTAAAAGAAAAAAAAAGTTAAATTACACACACCACTTATTTATTTATTTTTTTAAATAATATAAAATAATATAATCAATCCCTTCCAAAGCCCCTACTCCAGTTACCAAGCAGTGGTTAAAAAAACAACAACAACAAACAGTAAAAAAAATCCATAAATAGTTTCACTAGGGAAACTAGGGACTTAGCTTTTTTTAATATGTATGTCATGAGGGTATATTACTGTTATTTAAGTACATAAGGGTTTACAATTGACGGGACACAAAAAGAACCCTAAACAGAAAAAAATACACCTTTATTTCCAAATAATATATTGGCGGCATACATTGTGCTAGGATAATAATTTAAATGTTGCAATAGCCGTGACTAATGGGCAGATAAAATGGGTGGGTTTTATTTATAGTAGCATTGCTTATTTTAAAACTAAAGGGGATGGAATTGGAGAAATAGCGTATTTTGGGGGGGATTTGCATAGAAAATAAAGTAATTACTGAAAACAAGTATTGCTTACAGAAAGCTTAATAAAAAAAATAAAAAAAACAAGTTATAGATCATTTACGTGTGATGAGTAGTAATCAAGTTATTGGCGAATGAGTGGGAGGAGCGCTTACAGGTGAAAATAGCTTCTGTCCTTGGGGTGAAAACACCTGTATGCTGAACCGTTTAAATACAATGCAATCTTGACCGCTCTAAAATCACAAAAAAAGTGCTGCATGTAGCGTCTTTGCGTTTACCACAAATCGCTAGCGATCGCGGCAGTGAGATCACTGCTGTATACTTTTAATTACACTAGTGCTTTTGCAAGCACTACCGATCGCCAGTGATTAGCTGATTAGTGGTAAACGCCTGCTAATCGCCCAAGTGTGAATGGGCCCTTATAGAGTTTTGCACTATATTACCATTACCATAACAATGTTCACCAATATTGCTGCTCTTCAAGAAATCTGTATATAGGTGGCCACTAATGATACCATTTTTTGAAGATCATTTACAAACTATTCTTCATTTGAAAGATCGGAAATGATTGTTTGGAACCACTAATGGACAAAAATTTCCTAACCAAACTAATTTATCCAAAAATTGAATCGATTTCATTAATCTGATTGGGTTGGTTAGGAGATTTTTTCTATTAGTGGTTGCAAACTATAATTTCCGGTCCTTCATACAAAGAATCGTTCTCAAACGATCGTTTAGCAAATTGTACTATTATTATAACTGTATGTTAGTGGCCAACTTATGTTGCACACTACATAGCTTGGTCATATTTATCGAATTCTCATTTTTATTTTATTTATTTGTTAAACTGAAATCAGGCAAATAGCAGACTACATGCATAAATTTAAAAGATTTCTAAATCTGGCCACCCACACCTACAGTTGATAAGGCCCTATATAGGTTATCCAACTAACGTGGCCAGTTACGTGACCTCACTTTTTTCTGCTATGCTCCAAGCAAGCATAGGGTGGTCACAGGATAGTTGAGTGCAGTACGCTATTGGTGAAAATGTCACATCTTCTACAAGCAGGCATCCAAGGAAAGATTGACAGCATTGTGTCATACCTCCCCATCCGAGTCATATTGTGCAGGGGATAATTGGAAGATAATACAAAGGTTAGGTACTTGTAGTATAAAAAGGTTAGGTACTTGTAGGAAAAAAAGCATTTCATTAACTTGACCAATATATTACTGGATTTGATTGTTTATATTTAATGAAAACATTTCTGGATAGTGTACTTATGAAGGGCACCACCTTTTGACAAAGGAGACCAGGGTTTGAATCCTGGAGTGGACCAGTACCTATTCAGTAAGGAGTCATTGGGCAAGACGCCCTAACACTGGAGGATGGCCTATGGAGCGCTTTGAGTTTATTAGTATTATTACTACAGTGCTTGGTACATTCTATCTCTACTTCCCTCTTTCCTGTATAAATGTAATAATAAGAATATGTGAGGAAAATCACTATCCAAATAAATAGTTGTGTGGCCCAATGTCTGTCTCTATGACTTCTGCATAGCTCAGTCAAGCTTCTGTTTGGAAGGGTCCTAAGTTCTCTCCAGCCCCCCAGGATCCCTTCCCCATTGCAACCAGCCCTATTCAGAAAATATTTTTGTAAACAACCACAGAGGAGATGTTTGTATTGCTCTGATTTGTTACATTCAGACAGTAACCACACAGGCCAGAACATTGGCTAAGTGGCTGGCACTCTAACCTTGCAGCGTTATGGTGCCCATTAAGGATCCAATTTCCCATCCGATTGATCAGAGCGGGCATCCTTGGTGGTACTGATCGACAATGAACGGTTGATTTACAGATCGTCCCACGGATCAATTTTTCATGTCGATTCCTCTGCCGATCATTTATTGGTTATGTTTTCCTTTCCATCTGTGGGCATTAATTGGCTCAAATTAAGCATCACTTACAGTGTGGCCATGCTACTTTACTGTAAATATACAATGAGCACTGATACTGGGCCAATCCCATCTTTATAAAAATCAAGGAGGATTTTTGGTGTTAAAGATGATACAATTACTTTTCACATTCTCAACAAGATTTTATAATGGCGTTTTGTGGTTTATCAGTTTTTTGTTTTCTGTCTAAATGTATAAACTCAGTGAATTTTAACTGTAGGCTGCTTGGTGGCCATAGGTTAGCGCACACTGTGGCACTGTGAAATAAATCACTGCTTTATTGGATTGTTAACAGACCACTGAGGTGCAGTAAGAGATATGATAGCAGGCGATTCCACAGGTGGTCATTTTATTTCATTATTGTGTGTCAATTGGAACAATGAGAACAGCTGTGCCTCCAGACTGCTGCAGTTCAACACGTCCTGGCAAATTAGCTGCAATAGGTCTCTAGTGTTCACAGAACCACATGGGCTGTGTTCACATAACGAACTAACAAATCCCAGCCTACTTACAAGTGTGTTTCTAGCCTGACGCAGGTTGTCTGTCATTCTTTGGTGCTCTCAGCAGCAGCGGGGCTATTCTGGTGCTGCAGGGGGGAGAGTGCAAACGGCAGCCACACACTTGCAGCTTGCATCTTCTTTCATCACTTGTAAAATGACAGCTGAGTTATTATTGGCTATTAGGGATAACCTCATATCCAATAATAATAATATATATCCCTCTCACTTCAGGTGTGCTTTAAAGAGAATCTGTACTCTAAAATTCTTGCAACAAAAAGCATACCATTCTATTCATTATGTTCTCCTGGGCCCCTCTGTGCTGTTTCTTCCACTCTCTGCTGCAATCCTGGCTTGTAATTGCCAGTTTTAGGCAGTGTTTACAAACAAACTAACCAGCTTGTGATAGGCTCACATAAGCAGAGTGTGTGAGTCATACAGAGTGTGCAGGAGGCCTGCAGAGGGTGTGTATAGCTTCTATCCAATCACAAGCAGCCCTGCACATTCCAGTCTGACTGCCTCAGCCCGACAGAGCCGACAGAGGAGAGAAGATTAGATCATATAACGAAGATAATACAGTCACTGTGCAAGTAGGAAAGGCTGCAGTAAGCCAGACCACATTAGAACAGGTATAGGAACTTATGGGATAGAAGAAATAAGGATGAAAATTTTGTTACAGAGTCTCTTTAAAGGGCCTTATTTTACTATAAATGACCATAAACATAGATGCACAGGTGTTTGTGTAACTTAATTTTAGAGAAAAAAAAAATTCAGTTTGGTTGCTAAGAATTTCAAAAACTGTCAGTAAGGTCAGATTTCACTTTTTTTTTATTTTTTATAAAAATGTCGAAATGCAGCTTGAAGTACAAACCAACCAGAAATTTCAAGCTTGCTTTCTGAGTAATTAGCTGCACAAAGCAGAAACACTTATCCTCGTTTTAAGCGCATTGACTATAACGCCGACCGACAGTTTCTGTTAGCCTCTTCACCTCAAAGGGTTTTTCTGCTCAAAAAACCAGAGCAGTTTTCACCCGTCAGCGCTCCTTCCATTCATTCACCTATAACTTTATTACTACTTATTACAGCGAAACAATCTATATCTTGTTTTTTTGCCACTGTATAGGCTTTCTTTGGGGGGTACTTTTTGCTAAAAATTATTTTCTTCTAACTCAGTTTTAATAAGAAGAATAAGAAAAAAATTGAAAAAAAAACATTATTTCTCAGTTTTCAGCCATTATATTTTCAAAATGAAACATGCTACTGTAATTAAAACCCACACATTTTATTTTCCCGTTTGTATCGTTTATTGCAACGTTTAAACTTTTTCCCTAGTACAATGTATGGCGCCAATATTTCATTTGGAAATAAAGGTGCATTTTTTAAGTTTTGCGTCTATCCCCAATTACAGGCCCATAATTTATAAAGTAATTGTAGTATACAGTTTTTGTATACATATTAAAAAAGTTCAATCCCTAAGGTAACTATTTATGTATTTTTTTTTAATTTTGTATTTTTTTTTTTATTAAAAAAAATAAATATAAAAAAATGGTAACTTTAGGGGAGTGTGGGAGGTCAGGGGTTAATAATAATAATAAAAAAGGTAACTAGGGATAATAAACTGAAAAAAAAAAGAGGGATGTAATATTACAATTTGGCCACAAGATGTCCTCAGTAGTGACTTCAGCTCCGTACTGTTTGTACGGAAACGGAAGCACTATGCATACGGAATGAATTAATGGCCGAGCCGTCTGTATAGACGGCTGCAGCCATTCACACGGGGAATTAGATCAATGAATGGGATTTGTATTCCCATTCATTGATCTAGCGGCGGGCAATCGGCGGTAATGAGCGGCGGTACCGAGCGCGGGGGGGCGTGGTGGGAGGGACGTAGTACCTACGTCCCTGCACAGAGTTATGGCAGTTTGCAGGGACGTAGTTACTCGTCCCGGGGGAGGGGAAATGGTTAATATACAGTACTGGCCAAAAGTTTTGAGACTGTCAAAAAAATTGGTGCTTAAGTTTTTATAATAGCAATTTGCATATACTCCAGAATGTTATGAAGAGTGTTCAGATGAATTGCATAGTCCTTCTTTGCCATGAAAATTAACTGAATCCCCCAAAAACCTTTCCACTGCATTTCATTGCTGTCATTAAAGGACCTGCTGATATAATTTCAGTAACCGTCTTGTTAACTCAGGTGAGAATGTTGATGAGCACAAGGCTGGAGATCATTATGTCAGGCTGATTGGGTTAGAATGGCAGACTTGACATGTTAAAAAGAGGGTGATCCTTGAAATCATTGATCTTCCATTGTTAACCATGGTGACCAGCAAAGAAACGCATGCAGCCATTATTGCATTGCATAAAAATGTCTTCACAGGCAAGGATATTGTGGCTACTATGATTGCACCTAAATCAACAATTTATAGGATCATCAAGAACTTAATTTTTGTTAAGAAGGCTTCAGGGCGTCCAAGTCCAGCAAGCGCCAGGATCGTCTCCTAAAGAGGATTCTGCTGCAGGATCGGAGTGCAACCAGTGCAGAGGTTTCTCAGGAGTGGCAGCAGGCAGGTGTGAGAGCATCTGGACGCACAGTGAGGCGAAGTCTTTTGAAAGATGGCCTGCCTGGTGTCAAGAAGGGCAGCAAAGAAGCCACTTCTCTCCCCAAAAAAAACATCAGGGACAGATTGATCTTCTGCAGAAAGTATGGTGAATGGACTGCTGAGGACTGGGACAAAGTCATATTCTCCGATAAAACCCCTTTCCGATTGTTTGGGGCATCTGGAAAAAGGCTTGTCAGGAGAAGAAAAGGTGAGCGCTACCATCAGTCCTGTGTCATGCCAACAGTAAAGCATCCTGAGACCATTCATGTGTGAGGTTGCTTCTCATCCAAGGGAGTGGGCTCACTCACAATTTTACCAAAAAGCACAGCCATGAATAAAGAATGGTGCCAAAACACCCTCCAACAACAACTTCTTCCAACAATCCAACAACAGTTTGGTGAAGAACAGTGCATTTTCCAGCACACTGGAGCACCGTGTCATAAGGCAAAAGTTATAACTAAGTGGCTCGGGAACTAAAACTTTTACATTTTGGGTCCATGGCCTGGAAACTCCCCAGATCTTAATCCCATTGAGAACTTGTGGTCATTCCTCAAGTGGCGGATGAACAAACAAAAATTCTGAGAAACGCAAAGAAGTGATTATGACAGAATGGGTTGCTATCAGTCAGGATTTGGCACAGAAGTTGATTGAGAGGATGCCCAGTCAAATTGCAGAGGTCCTGAAAAAGAAGGGCCAACACTGCAAATACTGACTCTGCATAAATCTCATGTAATTGTCAATAAAAGCCTTGAAACGTATGAAGTGCTTATAATTATATTTCAGTACATCACATAAACAACTGAAACAAAGATCTAAAAGCAGTTTAGCAGCAAACTTTGTGAAAACTCATATTTTTGACAGTGTTCAGCATGTACTCATAATAGCAAGGTAAGAAAGCTGGGATGATATTTGCCATTAGGGATGGTCAATGAGATGTAAGTAATTTTTAGTTGATGCAGCATTATGTTGTATGTTACTTATGTTATGTTAATTTTGTATGCAAATTTATGCAGCTTGAAAATGGACCAATTGAATTTTACTTCAGCAGGATTTGATTGGGTCATTTTCAAGCTGCATCCTTATTTGACATTAATTCTTGCACTATAAAGAGCTGAATTGACTAAATTGAATTCAGTCCATCTTACTCGGCAAAAGTGGAGTCTTCCTTTAACAATGTCATTTACCTGGTTGGCATGTATACTGAGTCGCCCACCCAGAGCAAGTATGTAGTTAGGACGTAGTCAGGAGACCTGATCTGCATAGTCCTTTTGGGTCAGTGATACAAAGATACATGGGGGTATTAAAGGCCATTAACAGCACAATAACCATGACAGAGCATTTAAAAATGAGATAGCTAAAGAATAGAATCTAATCCTCTCATTTAAAGAAAACCTGAACTGAAAATTAATAATCAAAATAAACATACACAAGTCATACTTACCTCCTGTGTAGTCTACTCCTCAATCTCTTTCTCCTCTCCTGTGTCCTGTTTGTCCACTGTGATCAATGGAATTCTCCGTCCTCCATTTTGAAAATGGCCATTACACCATAACAGCTTTCTGGTCAGCACACAGTTAAACTGTAACATCGCCCACTTGAGCCATAGGGAAACATGGACACATCAGCTCTCCTCTCAGCTGTAACTGACAGCAACTGATATATAACTGACAACAACTGATATATTTCAGTTCTGACAAAATGTTGTCAGAACTGGAAGGGATTATTGTCAGAAGAAAATGGTGAGCTTCTGAGAGGACTTGATGGCAAGGTAACTAAGTAATGTTCATTTGAAGATACCTCATGTGTTTATTTTAAATAATTTTACTCAGTACAGGTTCCCTTTAAGGATTGTTTTAAATAAGCATCACAATCATTTTTAGTTTCCTCTTACTTCCTTTTAATGGGGGAATAACAGCAAGAGAGGAAATATTTACGTGTGGACAGACAGCAACAAAAGACACACAGGGGATCTGGAAAATATGAGCAGTTTCCCAAAGATTTTCCTCCTCTTTTCCCCTACCCTAGATAAACACAGCCTATCTGAGGAAAAACACTTTCCGAATCCCCCCCCCCCCCCCCCCGATGTCCACTGCCACCCAGGTAGATCATCAATGGGAAATATTTTAGTCGTACCTACTTATAATAAATGGTTAAAAATAAAATGTGATTTTAAATAAAAAAACATATAATATAAATATTATAGGTAGATCATCAATGGGAAATATTTTAGTTGTACCTGCTCTTCTATTCCTAGTTCTTAAATTTTTTATTTAAAAAAAAATAACTTGCACTTTCAATTAGAAATGGCTCGAACTTCCGATTTTTGGTTCGCGAACCTCGAACGCGAACTTCCGCAAAAAGTTTGGTTCGCACAAACTTTTTGAACCGCAATAGACTTCAATGGGAAGGCGAACTTTGAAAACTACAAACATTTATGCTGGCCACAAAAGTGATGGAAAAGATGTTTCAAGGGTTTCAATGTTTCAAACACCTGAGTTTTTTCAGTGACTACAAGAGGAAAAAAAATTCAAAAAGACCTTACAGTTTTTGAGAAAATCGACTTTAAAATTCTCCTTCTGATCGTGGGAAAATTAAACGCCCGCCAAGTTTAGCGGTTAATAGCAAAGTCCCCTTACATAGTAGAAACATCAGATTTGCAGGGTATGTAGAGAGTGACAGTGACTACAAGAGGAAACTTTTTTTTCAAAAAGACCTTATAGTTTTTGAGAAAATCGATTTTAAAGTTTCAAAGGAAATTCTCCTTCTGACCGTGGAAAGATTAAACGCCTGCCGACTTTAGCAGTTAATAGTAAAGTTCCCTTAAAAGATAGAAACAGCATAGCTGCCGGCTCCCGCTGTCTCTCTCCACCTGCCTTCACCTGTCACCCCTCACATAGCCTAGCACCTGGTGCACCAGGTGCCAGGCTAGGTGAGGGTTAGAGGTGAGGAGGCGGGGAGGACAGCGGGAGCCGGCAGCTATGCGTCCTGCACAGGACGCATTCAAATGAATCGGGTCTGTAACTTTTCCTTTGAAACTTTAAAATCAATTTTCTCAAAAAGTATAAGTTCATTTTGAAAAAACATTTTTTTCTCTTGTTCCCACTGTTCTTCTTAACATTCCATTTTCAATTCAAATTTGGTGTTTCTATCTTTTAAGGGGACTTTGCTATTAACCGCTAAAGTCGGTGGGCATTTAATTTTCCCACGGTCAGAAGGAGAATTTTAAAATCGATTTTTCTCAAAAACTATAAGGTCTTTTTGAATTTTTTTTGTAGTCTTGTAGTCACCGCCCCCCTCTACATACCCTGCAAATTTGGTGCTTCTACTATGTAAGGGGACTTTGCTATTAACTGCTAAAGTTGGCAGGCATTAAAGTCTATATACGAACCCAAACTTTTTTGGAAAAAGTACCCGGTTCACCTCGAACGCGAACCACCGATGTTTGCGCGAATCGGTTCGCCGGCTAACCGTTCGGGCCATCTTTACTTTTAATTTGCAGAAATTTTGGGAAGTATAATAGCAGTAAATTTTCTGATATTTTACGTTTTGAAAATGAATTACGATAGTGAAATGTCAGTAAATAATACCGATATTTTGCTGCAGCTAAACCTAACTCTGTTCTAACACAGCACCTTCCCTCTACCGATGCCTAACCCTAATCTCCCCCATGCCTAACCTTAAAAGCACCCCGTGCCCCATCTTAAAGACACCCCCACCCCCTCAGCCATGCCTAACCTTAAAAGCAACTCCCCACGCCCAACCTTAACAATGTCCTACATGCTTAACCTTGACCCCCCCCCTCTCCCATGCCTATCCTTAACAGCCCCCCCCCCCCCTTTTCCCATCACAAAAAAACTCAGCAAAAACTAATTATCAAAATTCCCTAAAATTATAATTATTGGCATCCATACAAGTTATCCTTTATAGTGTGAAATGTGGGTGCCTAAGGCGGCCGATAAATAACAGGCCTGCTATGAAATTCCTGCCTGCTATTTGTAGCCGCAGATTTCATAGTGGTGGCCCCAGCGCCCGTCATTTATCGGGCACCTTTGGCACACAAATTTCGCACTATAGATGATAAATTCTATGGGTGCCTATGGGCCACCCAAACTTCTGCCAATAATAAGCGCTTACATTTCCTCCTTCCCTTTAAAGGGCATACATGCATGGTGCTGTCAGATGTCACCTTGCCAGCCATTGCAAAGTCCAGTCCCTACACATTTATTTGATAAATATGTGGATGGATCACAATCAAGCCAATGCAATTGCCTGAGATGTATAGGAAAAGATGTGATAGCTCAATTTTTTTGAGAATAAGCTGCTGCTTGAACATCTTAGCTGATTGCAGCAGCGATCCAGTATGAGTAAATCAGGGCCTAAATACAGAACAGTATTTCAAGCTGCATTTAACAGTGGGTAAAGCTTGGGTGGCGAATGCACTGCTTTGCTAATCTCTTGCCACTAAACTCATATGTACTCAAACATTTGTATATGGTGCAATGCACGCTCCCAAGTCTGCATGAAAAGGCAACTATTTGCCAGCTTTGCCTGTAAGTGTAAGTCAGTGGGTATGCCTGGAATCCTTAGTTTTCCCAACTCCGTGCAGAGCGATATGCTTGTTTGTGGTGTTGCCGTATGCCGTCTCTTAGGGCAATGTAGAATATCAATATTCAGGTAACCAGGTGGTGAGTTAGGCACCCAATACGGCTGCTAGATGCAAATTAGCTACAATAGTATCCACATGGCAACTACATAGGGATGTATTACACTAGCTGATGGTTAGTGGTTAAAATAGCAGAGCAGCAGATCCCTCTTTCGTATCCCTTTGGCAGACCAGGTTATATTAAATAGCTCAAATGGAGGAAACAATCTTATTGTCTCAAGGCCGAACAGAGCAGTTTACCCACACATGGGCTGAATGGGAATTGTTTAAATATTTGGATGAATGAGACCCTAATGCAGTAACATGGCCTGCTTGGCGCCCTATCCCAACACATGCTGCTTGCTTAATCTTCATTATTCCTTCCTGCTTCTCCTTACTAAACCTCTTTACTCTTTTTTTTCTTCTTCTTCTCTAGTCTTCTTCCACTCTTCCCCTGGTGATTTTGGTTGGTTATATTTAGTGTTCTTTTAACTAGAAGTCACTTACTTCCATGGGCCTGTGGCCCTTTAGTTAAGCTAAGCTTTTATCTAAACTGTCCTGTGACTTATGTTGTATTGTTTATACTTTCTATTTTGACTGATTGGATCACCCTTGTATGTATCTTATCTGTTTCTCAGGTCATATGTTACCAATTGCTCTTTCTTTACTTTTGCATGTTGGATGCGCAAAAATGCTGTTAGTGATATTGA
Organism: Hyperolius riggenbachi; assembly: GCF_040937935.1. Taxonomy (NCBI): domain Eukaryota; kingdom Metazoa; phylum Chordata; class Amphibia; order Anura; family Hyperoliidae; genus Hyperolius; species Hyperolius riggenbachi. The sequence goes on along the minus strand of NC_090648.1, from coordinate 346,821,246 downwards.
TCCTTTCAATAAAGCTTTAAATGTTAAAAAAAAAAGCTACGTACTCACCGCTCGATGGGTCCTGAGACGTCCCCCTGACGCCTCTTCCTGCTCAGTCACGACGGGTGCAAATGGGAAGTAAATGATTGCGGTACTTTGGGTAGAGTCGTAAGGGATCTTAACGATCCTGTAACGAGCAGTGCATGCAGATTTGCACTGAATGCAGAATGTCACTTAATGTGGAAATACTGAAGACCAAAACCAGGGTAAATGTGAAATAAAGTAATGATTTATTTACAAGGACAGGATATATACACAAGTGATGCTGCAATTGGTGCATGAACATAAATACAAATGAATTGTACAACTAGCAATATGATTGCAGGCAATTGTCTTGCGATCAGACGTACACAAACCAATAATAATATATACAGTGTGCACACAGTGAACCCCGAACCCTGTCTAACTAAGCTAACTAACTAATATATACACAGGATAATATACAACCAAGCGCAGGACATATGCAGCAGGCAATAGGTTAGTCAACAAGCCGAGATCAGATACCAGGACATCAAGCAATACAATCAGTGAGCAGAAGAATAGTCAGACAAAGCCAATATCATAAACCAGGGAATCAAACAATCAGGTAACAGGCAGACAGGTAACAGGAATCAGGTAACAGGAATCAGGTAACAGGTAACAGGAATCAGGTAACAGGAAAAGGACCAGAACACAGGCTCTAGGCTATCATCACCAATGAACTAGCAACAGTGTTCTGTTGTAGCTGGACTTTTATACTCTGCAGCATGGTCATGTGACCTCTTCCAAGGCTGCAGAGACACAGTTCTTGAATACAGAGACCTCTGCTGGTGGGCAGAGGGAACTTCAGGAGGAATGTACAATGTTCTTGAAATGAGAGGGGACATCTGCTGGTGAACAGAGGAAGTCCATACAGTTCACAAACGTCACCAGCAGGAACAGATCGTGATAGTACCCCCCCCTTGAGGAGCGGCCTCAGGACGCTCCACCAGACTACCAATTCACATCCACCTGGGTCCCAAGAAACACTGGGCGAAAAGGCAGACAGCAGACTGGAGACCGTCAGGCAACAAGGCAAGATGCACAGCAGTCTGAAGAACATCAGGAAGGACCAGGAATCAGATGTCATCAGGAACGGCAGCAGGCAGAACCAGGAACCAGATATCAGGAAAGGCAGCAGGCAGAACCAGGAAGCAGATGTCATCAAGCAGGGCAGCAGGCAGAACCAGGAACCAGATGTCATCAGGAAAGACAGCAGGCAGGACCAGGAACCAGATGTCATCAGGAAAGGCAGCAGGCAGAACCAGGAACTGGATGTCATCAGGAAAGGCAGCAAGCAGAACCAGGAACCAGATGTCATCAGAAACGGAAGCAGGCAGGACCAGGAACCAGATATCAGGAAAGGCAGCAGGCAGAACCAGGAAGCAGATGTCATCAAGCAGGGCAGTGGACTAGACACCAGCAGGAAGGACAGCATGTAAACAAGTCTCCAGCCAAACAGTTCAATAGTATACCTCCACCAGGACAACCGATTTGGCTTTAGCAGAGGTCTGCAAAACTGGGCTTTGTTGTCAGAAGTCTGTAGGAGCTGAGGAACAACAAAAGTCTGAGGGTGGGCATCAACAAAAGTCTTTAGAGGGTGGGCATCAAACAAGGTAGCAACAGGCTGGCTAGCTTCAGGCAGGGTGGCAACAGGCTGGCTAGCTTCAGGCAGGGTGGCAACAGGCTGGCTAGCTTCAGGCAGGGTGGCAACAGGCTGGCTAGCTTCAGGCAGGGTGGCAACAGGCTGGCTAGCTTCAGGCAGGGTGGCAACAGGCTGGCTAGCTTCAGGCAGGGTGGCAACAGGCTGGCTAGCTTCAGGCAGGGTGGCAACAGGCTGGCTGGCTTCAGGCAGGGTGGCAACAGGCTGGCTGGCTTCAGGCAGGGTGGCAACAGGCTGGCTGGCTTCAGGCAGGGTGGCAACAGGCTGGCTGGCTTCAGGCAGGGTGGCAACAGGCTGGCTGGCTTCAGGCAGGGTGGCAACAGGCTGGCTGGCTTCAGGCAGGGTGGCAACAGGCTGGCTGGCTTCAGGGGTCTGGACCATTAGCTGAGCGCTTGGCTGGGCCGTTGGCTGAGCACCTTGCTGGGCTGTTGGCTGAGCACCTGGCTGGACCGTTGGTAGACACCCCAATACAGTCTGTGCAAGCTGAAACATATCCTGTGCGGGCTGGAGCAAAACCTGTGCGGGCTGGAGCAAAGTCTGTGCGGGCTGGAGCAAAGTCTGTGCGGGCTGGAGCAAAGTCTGTGCGGGCTGGAGCAAAGTCTGTGCGGGCTGGAGCAAAGTCTGTGCGGGCTGGAGCAAAGTCTGTGCGGGCTGGAGCAAAGTCTGTGCGGGCTGGAGCAAAGTCTGTGCGGGCTGAAGCAAAACCTGTGCGGGCTGAAGCAAAACCTGTGCGGGCTGAAGCAAAACCTGTGCGGGCTGAAGCAAAACCTGTGCGGGCTGAAGCAAAACCTGTGCGGGCTGAAGCAAAGTCTGTGCGGGCTGAAGCAAAGTCTGTGCGGGCTGACGCAAAGCCTGTGCGAGCTGAAGCAAAACTTCTGCTGTACCTGTTGGCAGAGATGCAGCTGGACAGGATGGCTGAGATGCAGCTGGACAGGAGGGCAGAGATGCTGCTGGACGGGCTGGCAAACTTACTGCTGGACTGGTTGGCAAAGATGCACCTGGACAGGCTGGTAAACTGGTTGACAGTGGCTGGAGCGAAGTGCTGTCCCTTGCAGACTTGGCAGGAGCTGTAGGCTGTGTAGACATGTCAGAAATTGTAGTTTGCAAAGATCTGGCAGGAAGAGATGAAGTTAACCACTGCTGTACCGAAAGTAAGAAGACTGTGAGCTGAATACAGGTTTCTGCAAGCTGGATGCAAAGTTCTGCTGGCAGGATGCAAGAGTGTGCAGGCAGCTGGAGACAAGGTTCTGCAGATGGCTGTATGCAAAGTTCATCAGGCGGCTGGGTGCAACAGTCTGCAGGAGGCTGGATGAGAGGTTCTGCAAGCGGCTGGATGAGAGGTTCTGCAAGCGGCTGGATGAGAGGTGCTGCAGGCGGCTGGATGAGAGGTGCTGCAGGCGGCTGGATGAGAGTTTCTGCAGGCGGCTGGATGAGAGTTTCTGCAGGCGGCTGGATGAGAGTTTCTGCAGGCGGCTGGATGAGAGTTTCTGCAGGCGGCTGGATGAGAGTTTCTGCAGGCGGCTGGATGAGAGTTTCTGCAGGCGGCTGGATGAGAGTTTCTGCAGGCGGCTGGATGAGAGTTTCTGCAGGCGGCTGGATGAGAGTTTCTGCAGGCGGCTGGAAGCAAGAGTCTGCAGGCGGCTGGAAGCAAGAGTCTGCAGGCGGCTGGAGACAAGGTTCTGCAGATGGCTGTATGCAAAGTTCATCAGGAGGCTGGGTGCAACAGTCTGCAGGAGGCTGGATGAGAGGTTCTGCAGGTGGCTGGATGAAAGGTTCTGCAGGTGGCTGGATGAAAGGTTCTGCAGGCGGCTTGGTGCAAGAGTCTGCAGGCGGCTGGGTGCAAGAGTCTGCAGGCGGCTGGGTGCAAGAGTCTGCAGGCGGCTGGGTGCAAGAGTCTGCAGCAGGCTGGACGAGAGGTTCTGCAGCAGGCTGGACGAGAGGTTCTGCAGCAGGCTGGACGAGAGGTTCTGCAGCAGGCTGGACGAGAGGTTCTGCAGCAGGCTGGACGAGAGGTTCTGCAGCAGGCTGGACGAGAGGTTCTGCAGCAGGCTGGACGAGAGGTTCTGCAGCAGGCTGGACGAGAGGTTCTGCAGACGGCTGGAAGCAAGAGTCTGCAGGTGGCTGGAAGCAAGAGTCTGCAGGCGGCTGGAAGCAAGAGTCTGCAGGGGGCTGGAAGCAAGAGTCTGCAGGCGGCTGGAAGCAAGAGTCTGCAGGCGGCTGGAAGCAAGAGTCTGCAGGCGGCTGGAAGCAAGAGTCTGCAGGCGGCTGGAAGCAAGAGTCTGCAGGCGGCTGGAAGCAAGAGTCTGCAGGCGGCTGGAAGCAAGAGTCTGCAGGCTTTGGTGTCAAAGTTTGTAAGGTGATTCCACCTGGATCTGGTGCAACAGGTAGTGAATGGTGAATAGATGAAGTTGGGAAGTATTTCCGTTTATGCTTTGCTTTCTTGACAGTTCTCAAAGCGAGAACAGGCTCTTGGTATGTAACTGGATACTGCTTTAACCAAGGTGTAGATCTTTTTGCAGTCTGAAGGGGAACTGACTTGTGATTAGAAGCAGGTTTAGCCACTGAGCACTGTGTGAGCTGGTCATTAGAAATATTAGCAGAAGGAAAGTAAGTGGACAGAACTCTCTCCCATGCATCAATTAAAGGAGAAACAGACCTTTGCATGCACACACCCAAATCAACCAAAGTTTTTGCAGATTTTATACATGCGGAAACAAATTGTTCATCTTTTTGAGCATAATAGCTAATAAAAGACCTCCAATCATCATTCAAATCATTAAACAGACACTCAATCTCCCATTTTCCAAACGGAGGGTCCCAGTCACTTTTAATGGGAGCAGATAGATTACTCTGAACATAGCTTAAAGGGTTAATTGGCTTAATCTGTTGATTAGGCTGATAATAGGTTGTTGTAGCTGGATTTTTAGCTACCAAGAGACTTTGCAGAATTTGCAGCAGGGCTTGTACATCAGACACTGAAAAAATATTTTGCTGCACAAAATAATTAATTTGTGAAATTAATTGCTGCAATTCATCATAAGAGTAATCTAAAAACTCTTTATAACAGTGTTTTCTATCCTCCTCTGCAAATATGGCAAAGTAATCTATGTCCTGCGGAGTCCAGTTTAACCCCATGGCTGGAACAAATGAACCTTCAGTATTTCCTAGTGACTGTTTTGGCTAGTTCATTCTGTAACGAGCAGTGCATGCAGATTTGCACTGAATGCAGAATGTCACTTAATGTGGAAATACTGAAGACCAAAACCAGGGTAAATGTGAAATAAAGTAATGATTTATTTACAAGGACAGGATATATACACAAGTGATGCTGCAATTGGTGCATGAACATAAATACAAATGAATTGTACAACTAGCAATATGATTGCAGGCAATTGTCTTGCGATCAGACGTACACAAACCAATAATAATATATACAGTGTGCACACAGTGAACCCCGAACCCTGTCTAACTAAGCTAACTAACTAATATATACACAGGATAATATACAACCAAGCGCAGGACATATGCAGCAGGCAATAGGTTAGTCAACAAGCCGAGATCAGATACCAGGACATCAAGCAATACAATCAGTGAGCAGAAGAATAGTCAGACAAAGCCAATATCATAAACCAGGGAATCAAACAATCAGGTAACAGGCAGACAGGTTACAGGTAACAGGAATCAGGTAACAGGAATCAGGAATCAGGTAACAGGAATCAGGTAACAGGAATCAGGTAACAGGAAAAGGACCAGAACACAGGCTCTAGGCTATCATCACCAATGAACTAGCAACAGTGTTCTGTTGTAGCTGGACTTTTATACTCTGCAGCATGGTCATGTGACCTCTTCCAAGGCTGCAGAGACACAGTTCTTGAATACAGAGACCTCTGCTGGTGGGCAGAGGGAACTTCAGGAGGAATGTACAATGTTCTTGAAATGAGAGGGGACATCTGCTGGTGAACAGAGGAAGTCCATACAGTTCACAAACGTCACCAGCAGGAACAGATCGTGATAGATCCCATTCGCCGTGTCCGTCGGTTAGCGACCCACAATCTCCACATGTAACAATCGGTGTCAGCACACAGAGAGAATCTGATTATTGGTGATCTGCAGTATCACCAAGAATATAGATATATACCTGATTATTGATGATCTGCAAAATCACCAATAATACAAGTATAACTAACCTCTGGACACCTATGTAGTGTGAATGTTTGGTGCAACAGTAATGAATTTGAGTGGGACCACCCAAGGAGCAGGTGGTCCTTGGCAGTATGGGAAATACCTCCCTCTGGCAAGTGTAAAGACCTTTCAGCAGTCTGAGACATCCAAAGGGGTGGAGCCCCAGGCTGAATAGCAGGGAGGCCCTGTGGCTGAGTGACACCTAGAAGGTGGGCGTCACAAGTAGGTCTGGAGACCAATCTCTCAATGGAGAGGGATAGCTCTCAAGGTCGGGCAGGCCAGGTCGGCAACACACGGGCAGATAAGGTACAGAGACAGAAGGCTGATTCGGTAATCAGGGGCAGGCAGGGTTGGCAACAGGTAATCAGATATGCGTAGGTACCAAATCAGAAAGCAGAGGGATAGTCAGGAATGCAATAGGTCATAACAGATATCAAACAATGCCTAGTCTTGGGTGTGAGGTCCGTGTTCTCAGCACCCTGGAACTAGTCTGAAGTATAATACGATGGTTGCACAGTATCCCTAGTCTTGGGTGTGAGGTCCGTGGTCTCAACACACTGGAACTAGTCTGAAGTATAACACAATGATAACACAGTATCCCTAGTCTTGGGTGTGAGGTCCGTGGTCTCAACACCCTGGAACTAGTCTGAAGTATAACACAATGATAACACAGTATCCCTAGTCTTGGGTGTGAGGTCCGTGGTCTCAACACCCTGAAACTAGTCTGAAGTATGACACAATGATAACACAGTATCCCTAGTCTTGGGTGTGAGGTTTGTGGTCTCAACACCCCGGAACTAGTCTGAAGTATAACACAATAGTAATACAGAAGTAATCTGGCTCAGTGTGAATTCCCAGGTCCTTCTGGTTCTAACACACTGTGGGATCTGACTATGGTCTGAGTGCTTTCACGTAAGTGTTCGCAACGGCAGACAACTTGAGACTGACCAGCAGTAACTATATATAGAGCGGCGCTCCTCGGCACCACCCATCACCGATCAACCAATAGCCACTTGCTCTGAGATCAGCTGACCAACCTGGTCAGCTGATCCCTCCTCGTTTGTCATAAAGGTTCTGCCTCTCAGGGCGCGCGCGTGTATTCCTGAACCTGTGTGCACTAACAGACCTAGCCACATCAGACGCACGCTGCTGCGTGCAAACCGCAGAGCTGGACGCAGAATCAGCCGCCTCGCTGCCAGTCCACGCGGCGGCTTTCCCGCAATCTATTACATCACAGAGGGTAACATCGTTTAACATGATTATGTTCAGCGATGTTCCTTGACGTCGAGGTAATATCGCCGCAAATATCGCCTCATGGGTATGAGGCTTTAGATAGTAGGACCTGAGGTTAGTGTTAGATACTAGGAGTGGGGAGGTTAAGTGTTAGGCATTAGGAGGGGGTGTTTAGCATGAGAATAGGGCACTGGGAAAATCAATAGTAAAATACTGGTAATGCCAAATTACCAGTATTTTTACTATCTGCACCATCCGCCACCCAACTCACTCGGTGGCAACCCTATATGTATTTGCCATGTAGTGCCCAATGTTTCTTTTTATAAAGGTGCGTGAATTCAATAAGGGCCTATTTCTCACAATACTGAATAGTTCTGAGTTGTCCGACCTGTGACCCAGAGGCCACAATCTAGCCCCCAGCTAATTTTGCTACCTTCATTGCCTTCTCTACTGGCTCACTCACTGAACATATGCTTTTGGTCTACTGTTGGCTCCCTGTGATTTTAAGCTATTTTGCTGATAATATACAGATCTTGGTTTCACCCTATCCCATTATCTGGTTGGATAGGCTTGCTGTTGTCTGTAAAACTCTGCAGGAGAAGGGAGTGTTTGGCCAATGGAAACATCTGCAATAATACGGATTTGCACTGTGTAATTGGCCTGTGAGTGGTTTAGTTACATAACTTGATTGATTTTAATATATCTGGCATAATTTTAGTTGTTCAGTATATTAGGATGATATTATTCTCCTGTATCTTAGCAGCAGTCGCTGACAGACCATGGAGGCAATTAGTTTTTGACATCTTCTTTTGTAGCAAATCAGCAGTTTAAGTTTTTTTCCTCGTATAACCATGATTGCAGGCTGTTGCAGACTAATAAGGATCAGGTCTTACAGGTACAGTCCAGGTATAGACACACAGAATGACATATACAAACATGACAGGCCACCATGGGTGTGTGCTACCACACAAAGTGACCCTTCACCCACAAGCTTGCACAGCAAATGCTGTAATTGGATATACATATGACTTGGCAGGAATAAAAAGTAAAGGTCATCCTGCATTTTATCTAAATAGCACTAATCCATGGTGCTTGTCATGTTACATTTTTGAGACATGCTAAGGAGATCTTAATGTGATTATCTGCTCAAGATGACTCTAGATAAGACATCCAAAAAGAATTTCTAGTTCATGCTTACAAGGAACTCGGACACAACATTGACACCCAAGTCTAGTTCATGCAATGGTGTCTATATACATGGGATACAGAAGAACAGTTAACCTCTCCCGGACCGACGCAGTACGAAACTACGTCCAGCAGGTGGTGCTGTGGCCCTAACTGGGTGTAAATGCTACGTCACAGTAAATGCCGATACCGTCTACGTCAAAGCTCTGCACCCGCCGCAATACGCTCGCTCTGCTGTCTATACGACGGCATAGCTCTGTGAGCCGGTCAGGAGCCACTTTCATTGGCTCCTGGCCCTGTCATCACTGTAAGCCAATCCCATTGGCTTACATTGATTGACAGGGTCAGGAGCCAATGAAAGCGGCTTCTGAGTGGCGCACAGTGCTCTGCCATCATAGAGACGGCAGAGAGAGGAGCCTGCAGCTGGGACAGAACGGTGTGGGCGGCGGGAGTGACGGATTATTGTGGCGATTCGTCGGTAAGCGCCATTGTACAGTACCAGCAGTCTCTGGTCTTTAAGGGGGCAGAGACTGCTGGTATGGAAGTGGTTAATGTTGGTAGCTTACACAAAGCTGCAACAACCAGGGTTCGAAGGTGTAATGCAGTAACAGCATCCTTTTACAAAAATCTAGCTATTTTAGCTGTCATAACAGTAGCAAGATAATTTGCAATTTGTACGGTTGAGTTTAAAGACATGCTCAGCCTTTTGGCCATGTAAAGTCATTAACTACAAGGTCTGCCAATTAAGAGATCATAATGGACTTCTTAATCACACCTAACCAATTAATTGTTGCATTCATGAAAAGTGGAAATATGGAGAAGTTATTAAAGGTTTTCTAGTACTTCTGGCAACTATTCTGGTGACAAACTGGCCATCAGTCACACAGTGTTTTAAGTGCAAAGCCTTTTTCAAGAATAAGCTTCAACTGTTCAGCCTTGATTATTGTCACTGGTAGTAGTGGAATCTCTGTGTCATCACCCTAGAAGAAGACTCACGCTGAGGTTCCAAAGCTATATAGAGAGGAGCAGCGCCTGCGATTGCAGGGGGGCCCAGAGCTGGCCCCAACTACTAACCTGCCCTTATTCCAATACAGGGGACTATACTTCAGATCAGGCGGATCTGTGGATAACCCCACGTCCCTAACCCCCCCCCCCCCCCCCCCCCCCGGTGTACAGAATAAAAAACACTGCTCAGCCACATGCCAAACATGCTTCTACTATCATTGTTTCAAAACTGCCACCCAAATCATCTGTAGAGATTGTTTAGGGCAACAACTATTGCAAATGTGATCTTGGGCAGCACATTACCTTCCACCTCACAGACAGTCCTGTGTGGTAAATCACCAGACCGGTTTTACACCTGGCTGGTGCGTTTGTAGTGCAATGCCCCGCCCATATCTCATCGCACCGCAATGCAAAACCGTCAATCATATGACCCTGTGGCATAGTGTGCTGACAGGGTCATATGCATAGCTACGCTTGCCCAATGACTTACTCCCTGCTGAACAGGAAGTACGTCACTGGGATTCCTATTGTACTCCGTTGTTCTGCGCATGTGCGCCACAACACCGCCACCAACCTATTTAAAAATTGTGTCGCTTATTGACTGACATTACTTCCGCTACCGCGGAAACCAGTCGTTAATGCGCTGTTGACTAAGTGGCAACTTGGTGGCGCATCGGGCACCTCCGGAGCAACGCGGTACGTGTGCTAAGCCCCATCGCTTAGCATTGTCGTTGCGGCACCCTGTGGTAAAAAGTGTAAAAGGGGCCTCAAAGAGACATTTATTAAGGTTATGTTCAAACTATGTGCATTGCTGCACACTGCCTTGCTGCATGTAAACACACTGCTCATACACATGTCTACAGTGCGTTCCTAGATAACGTGCTGTAACTGCATGTTATACAGTGCAGAGTGTGTGTTGCGTTGTGCCCGCATTGTTGCATGGGAGATACAGTGTGTACTAGCTGAAAGCTGTCACACAGCAGAGTGCAAAACATGAGCAGTGTGCTACCGCTTTACAATAGCCAGGCAGTTTAATTCATACATATCCCTAGCGAGTACCAATACTTCAAAATAAAACCTGAAGTGTGTCTGTCTTCTGTGTCATATGTCATATCTGTCTTGGATGTTTATATTTTTCCATTGAAATGTGCTTCAGGCATGAGCATGGAGGCAGAGACAAGCCACCGCACTATAACATCCTTACTTGATAAATGTCCCCCTATCAATGGAAATTATTATGTATACATACAGAGGAGGCTTGGAGCTGGTAAGAACTAATTTCCCTTCTTACCGTCATGTGATATTTGTTCTGGATGCATTTATCCAGCCACTAAACACTATATCATCAGGCTTGCCTGCATAGAATTGCATAGCCCTCCGAAATAGATACGCATTAAAATCCTGGAAGTATTGATTCCGGTAGTGCTTAATAGCTAATTAATTGGCGTACGCAATATTTACCAGGCAATCACATCCGCTGTGTGCATTTTCCATTTTATGAGTGGACTGCAGCAAATGGCAGTGGATCCGCATGTGAAATGAAGTGGCCTTTTTTCAGAGATCTATGTGTATAATCTCGTTCATTATGATCCAGGAGACAAGCTCACTCCATTTGATGGCAGCAATCTCATCACAGAGAAAAGCAAAAATCGACTCTGACATCTGTAGCTCCTCTACAGGGATAAGCCTAAACACTTGTGACCTGCCACACGCTAGGACTGCGCTTAGCCTGTATGTCACTTACAGGCAAGATCAGAAAATGCTTACGTTTAAGCCCATAAATTTCACATCCAATTTCAGTCAGACAACCTAAACGATCACCTGACTTCTGAAATATACCAGTAACGCCAAGATCGCTCTCTTATGAATTCATACAAAGCTTTATTGATACAAAGAGATAATTTAAAACCACATTAAAACTTGGTCTGCAATAGTGGCATTGCTATGCGGCTAAGCTGACTTGTACGCTCATACAAGCTATTATAGACACAGCTGTATTGTAGATATTGTTACAGCACAGTACAGTATATTGTGTATTTCCTTTCTCAATGAGCTTTATTACAGCAGTCACGATATGACGATTACCCCAGCACCACTTGACTGACTTTTTCATGGCCTTTTTTGACTAATGACTCACCTAAAAAATAAAAGGAGTGTTGTTGTTAAATTCGTTATAAATTGACAGAAAATTCAGATCTTTAAACTTGTTTTTCCTTACATAGCTTAGAAGAGAAGTAGGCTACTGCATCAGTGAAGGCCATAAAGTTACCATCTGATGGGACCATCATGACTTTGGTGTCCATAAAATTGAGTTTTGTTTTATTGTTTGGACCAGGGCTGTGGAGTCGGGGTTGGAGCCGAGGAGAAGTCAGAGCAATTGTTTTGGTACCTGGAGTCGGAGTTGTTGGTTTCATAAATTGAGGAGTTGGACATGGATGATTTTTGTACCCACTTCATAGCCCTGCAAGGTTGTGGAGGTGAGGAGTTGATGCAATCTTGGGTACCTGGATTTGGAAGTTTCATAAACTCAGAGGAGTCAGAGTTAATGTTGGATGATTTTTGTACCGTGTCCACATACCTGGTTTTGTCTCATAATATTCTATTTAGTTATTGGAATAATTTTTAAATCTTTTAAGGTTTGATATGGAAGAAGATAACTTCAGCCATCTGCAAACTCTGTCCAGTGACATCTAATGCATGGCATGAATAGCAAAGAGGATGTGTGGCCCTGAGACATGTCCATAGTTGAAAACTGAATCTTGCGTTCAGATGCTTTTGCCCATTACCATGTTATTGTCTTTTTGAATTTTTCAGCTTTGCAAAAATAAATCCTGGCTTCATGTGCCCCAAGTGAATTCAGCCAGCTACATTTTAACCACTGTGTATAACTGAGTACCACATCTTAACGATTTCAGCCCGCTGGGATTTTTCACCTTATGCATCAGAGCAATTTTCACCTCCCATTCATTCGCTAATAACTTTATCACTACTTATCACAATTTATTGATCTATATCTTGTTTTTTCCGCCACAAATTAGGCTTTCTTTGGGTGGTACATTTTGCTAAGAATTATTTATTTATAAATGCATTTTAACAGGATTAATAAGAAAAAATGGAAAAAATGCATTATTTCTCAGTTTATGGCCATTATAGCTTTAAAATAATCCACGCTACCATAATTAAAACCTATGTATTTTATTTGCCAGTATGTCTCGGTTAGTATACCATTTAAATGTTGTCCCTATCACAATGTCTGGCACCAATATTTTATTTGGAAGTAAAGGTGCATTGTTTCTGTTTTGCGTCCATCACTATTTACAAGCTTATAATTTAAAAAATGTTTGTAGCATACCCCCTTCAAATGCATATTTAAAAAGTTCAGACCCTTAGGTAACTATTTATGTCTTTTTTTTTTTATTGTAATTTTTTTTTTTTACCATTTAAAATTTTATTTGGGTAATATTTTTGTGTGGGACATAAACAATACATTTTTTTATGTTGTTAAATTTGTGTAATGTAATGTAAAAAATATGTAGATGTAGTTTTACTATTTGGCCACAAGATGGCCACCTTTGTTTTTGTTTTCCCTCCTTGTACCTCTCGTTAAGCGGAAGTACAAGGGGGATGCGGAAATCTTTCCGGGCAGAAGAACTGAAGCCTCACGGGTGAGCGCTTCGGTTTTTCTGCGGGGAACAGGGATCGGTGATTGGGAACCATGTTCCCTTTCACTGATCCCAGGGCTACCGGGGGACACCACGGGGACACGGGGGCGTGCCCGCGATCATGTGCGGGAGCGCGGGAGCGCAGGTGAGCAGCCGCCCGGACGTGAGCCTCACGTCTGGGCGGCTGAAATGGTTAAGGACAACTATCACAAAAAATTGTTAAACTTACAGTACATACAGTGGATTGCAAAAGTATTCGGCCCCCTTGAAGTTTTTCACATTTTGTCACATTACTGCCACAAACATGAATCAATTTTATTGGAATTCCACGTGAAAGACCAATACAAAGTGGTGTACACATGAGAAGTGGAACGAAAATCATACATGATTCCAAACATTTTTTACAATTAAATAACTGCAAAGTGGGGTGTGCGTAATTATTCAGCCCCCTTTGGTCTGAGTGCAGTCAGTTGCCCATAGACATTGCCTGATGAGTGCGAATTACTAAATAGAGTGCACCTGTGTGTAATCTAACGTCAGTACAAATACAGCTGCTCTGTGACGGGCTCAGAGGTTGTCTAAGAGAATTTTGGGAGCAACAACACCATGAAGTCCAAAGAACACACCAGAAAGGCCAGGGATAAAGTTATTGAGAAATTTAAAGCAGGCTTAGGCTTCAAAAAGATTTCCAAAGCCTTGAACATCCCACGGAGCACTGTTCAAATGATCATTCAGAAATGGAAGGAGTACGGCAATTAGAGATGTCGCGGACCTCCGATTTTCAGTTCGCGAACCGGGTTCGCGAACTTCCGCGGAAGGTTCGGTTCGCGGAAAAGGTCGCGAACCGCAATAGACTTCAATGGGGAGGCGAACTTTGAAAAATAGAAAAAATTATGCTGGCCACAAAAGTGATGGAAAAGATGTTTCAAGGGGTCTAACACCTGGACGGGGGCATGGCGGAGTGGGATACATGCCAAAAGTCCCGGGGAAAAATCTGGATGTGACGCAAAGCAGCGTTTTAAGGGCAGACATCACATTGAATGCTAAATTGCAGGCCTAACGTGCTTTAAAACATCTTGCATGTGTAGACATCAATCAGGGAGTGTAATTAGAGTACTGCTTCACACTGACACACCAAACTCACTGTGTAACGCACCGCAAACAGCTCTTTGTGTAGTGACGGCCATGCTGGACTACTGCGCAACATGGCGAGATTGCTCTTCCTCAGGTAATGTGTGACTTCCTTCTCAACTTTCCATGGCATTGTTAAAAAGCTTAAGTTTTGTTTTTAAATTACATTTTCTACTTGCTGTGTACTTGTTCAGTACCGCTACAATGAGAATCCTGTGGAGGCGGGCAAGTCTGCCATTGTGACCCCGGGTAATGGCCGGGGAATGAGGGGTTTGAACCCGGTGTGAAGCCTGAGCAACGGCTACCACTACACATCCAAGGAGGGCAGCGGGCAGGCATGCACGCCCGCCCGCCCCCAGGTAGTGACCAAAAATAACAATACAGGAGGCGGACTTTCGAGGCCCTGCTGTGTATTTGAAATGAATGTACTTTAAATCCTTGAACGAGAACCAGTTATGGCGGGCAAAGATGACACCACATTCCTTTCAGGAGAATCATATGGAGGCGGGCAAGTCTGCCATTTGTGACCCCGGGTAATGGCCGGGGAATGAGGGATGGAATCCGGTGTGGAGCCTGAGAAACGGCTACCACTACACATCCAAGGAGGGCAGCAGGCAGGCATACACGCCGGCCCGGAGGTAGTGACCAAAAATAACAATACAGGAGGCGGACTTTCGAGGCCCTGCTGTGTATTTGAAATGAATTAACTTTAAATCCTTTAACGGGAATCCGTTATGGAGGGCAAGTCTGCCATTGTCACCGCGGGGAATGAAGGTTGGATTCCGGCCCGAAGTGGGAGCCTGCTGAGACCCATGCTGTAGCTGCCCTGACCGTGCTTTGCAGACCAGGCATCTGTGGTCAGATGGAGCCTTGAGCCAGCGGAAGACAAACCAAGTCAAAAGCATTTGCCAAGAATGTTTTACGGAGGGCAAGTTTTGTTGGCATTTTTGTAAATTGTTTGAAAATGTAGATGGTTGTATTTTTAAATAGTTTGAAAGTTTAGATGGTTGTATTTTTAAATTGTTTGAAAGTTTAGATGGTTGTATTTTTAAATTGGTTGAAAGTTTAGATGGTTGTATTTTTAAATTGTTTAAGTGTAGCCATTCTTCCTCCCCCCAGCCACGAACAATACCATGGGAACGTGGAGCAGCAGAAGCCCCCTGTGACGGCTGCCGCGGTTGTTCTCCACGGCTTGTCTTTTGAGGGGTGCTGCTTTTCCTCAGGTGTTCTTGCCATAGCTGTTTGTGCCTTCTCTCCAGGAGCCTTCGTAAAGCACTTGTCCCTACGTGACAGTTGGCCTTTCCACGGCTCAATTTTTGCTGGCAGAGACACTAGATGGCTTAGCTCCGATCTGAGACACACACGTTAAAAAATTTCCAAACCGCTGAGCCCCCCTGGGCTGATGGCGCTACGGTGGCATCAGCAGCTGACGTTGATGGACATGTTGGCTGTCTGGCCATAGCGGGCGATACATGGCGCCGGACACTGCCCCCAGCTGTTTCTGAGGACGAGCTCCCTCTTGTATTGCGTTCCGGAGTTGGAGCCTGATCAACGGCTACCACCACACATCCAGGCAAGGAGGAAGGCAGGCAGGCATGCACGCCCGCCCCGAGGTAGTGACCAAAAATAACAATACAGGACTCAGGAGGACCTTTTGCAGCCCTAATTGAAATGAATTAACTTTAAATCCTTTAACGGGAATCCGTTATGGAGGGCAAGTCTGCCATTGTCACCGCGGGGAATGAAGGTTGGATTGCGGCCCGAAGTGGGAGCCTGCTGAGACCCATGCTGTAGCTGCCCTGACCGTGCTTTGCAGACCAGGCATCTGTGGTCAGATGGACCCTTGAGCCAGCGGAAGACAAACCAAGTCGAAAGCATTTGCCAAGAATGTTTTACGGAGGGCAAGTTTTTTTGCCCTTTTTTTAAATTGTTTGAAAATGATAGATAGTTGTATTTTTAAATTGTTTGAAAGTTTAGATGGTTGTATTTTTAAATTGTTTGCAAGTTTAGATGGTTGTATTTTTAAATTGTTTAAAAGTGTATCCATGCAAGTGCAAGTTATGCACTGACTGCCAGGTATAATGTGCAGTCACAGATGCAGTGAAAGGTATGCAGTGACTGCAAACAGCCGTTTGTGTAGTGACGGCCGTGCTGGACTGGTGCGCACCATGACGAGAGTGCAGGTGATGGTGGCTTTTCAGCCCATATGCTCGCCCGGCTGATGTAGCTGAATGACAGAACAGTGACTGTCCAGCTGATCAAATTTGGTCTGACCACAATGAAGCAACGACCTTATTATCTTTTGTGTGCCACCCCCACCTGAGACACTCAAATAGCCGGCGGTCATTGCTTCATTGTGATGCGCAAGCCCCTTCACCGCGGCAAGGTAATGATCACGAAGGGGGATGGGCACATGTACACGCACCAGAAAAATTAGTGTAGCGGCCGCTGCTAGCAGTGGCCTTAAAAATTCAGGAATCCGCCTAGAGTCCTGGACCCTGTTGGTGGTGGCGGAGAAGGCAGTCAAGCGGCCTGCAGGCAGAGATGCTGTGTGTGGGGACTGACTTAGTCTTCGGTCGTGCAGTAGCCCTCCGTGATCCATTCCTCATTCATTTTGATAAAGGTCAGGTACTGAACACTGTCGTGACTTAGGCGACTTCTCTTCTCAGTAACTATGCCTCCAGCTGCACTGAAGGTCCTTTCTGACAGGACGCTTGCAGCAGGGCAAGAGAGAAGTTGTATGGCAAATTGGGACAGCTCTGGCCACAGGTAGTCCAAGGGTTCAACGTCCGCATGTCTGACATCACCCTGAGATCGCTGGAGCGTCCTGTTCTTGCCTGCGTGGACTTGGGAGGAGGAGGGTTACTGCCAGTGGTACCTTGATTGCGTTGTGCAGCCACATCACCCTTAAATGAATTGTAAAGCATCATTGACAGCTTGTTCTGAAAGTGCTGCATCCTTTCCGCCTTTTGTTGAGTTGGTAACAGGTCGACCACTTTGTGCCTGTACCGAGGGTCTAGTAGCGTGGCCACCCAGTACAGGTCATTCGTCTTGAGTTTTTTGATACGGGGATCCCCCAACAGGCTGGACAACATGAAAGAGGACATCTGCACAAAGCTGGATGCAGACGTACTCTCCATCTCCTCTTGCTCTTCCTCAGTGACGGGACGCAACTCCTCTTCCTCCCCCCCAGCCACGAACAATACCACGGAAACGTGGAGCAGCAGAAGCCCCGTGTGATGGCTGCCGCGGTTGTTCTCCTTTCGCCGCCTCTTCCTCCTCCACAGAAACACCTTCCTCATCATCACCATCATCAGAGTCTGACTCCTCTCCTTCCCCACACGACTCCTCTTCTTCCTCGTCCTCCCCCCTCTGTGCTGCCGCCGGTGTTGTGGAAACATCGGGTTCGTGTGTAAATGGCTCCCACGACTCCTGCTGCCCTAACTCTTCTTGTTCACGCTCCTCCACAGCTGTATCCACCACTCTACGCACGGCACGCTCCAGGAAGTAGGCGTAGGGGATCAAGTCGCTGATGGTGCCCTCATCGCGACTCACCAGTTTGGTCACCTCCTCAAAGGGCTCCATGACCCTGCATGCATTTCGCATCAGTGTCCAGTTGTTGGGCCACAACATCCCCATCCTCCCAGATTGTGTCCTTGTACTGTAATGATACAGGTACTTGGTGACGGCTTTTTCCTGGTCTAGCAGGCGAGAGAACATCAGTAGGGTGGAATTCCAGCGAGTCGGGCTATCGCAAATCAGGCGTCTCACCGGCAAGTTGATTCTTCACTGAATCTCCGCAAAGCGTGCCATGGCCTTGTAAGGGCGCCTGAAATGCCCACACAACTTCCTGGCCTGCTTCAGGACGTCCTCTAAGCCTGGGTACTTGGACACAAATCTTTGCACGAGCAGATTAAGCACATGTGCCATGCAGGTTATGTGTGTCAGCTTTCCCAAATTCAACGCAGCAATGAGATTGCTGCCGTTGTCACACACCACGTTGCCGATCTCAAGCTTGTGCGGGGTCAGCCATTGCTCCACCTGTTTTTTAAGAGCAGCCAGGAGAGCTGCTCCAGTGTGACTCTCCGCTTTCAGGCAAGACATGTCTAACACTGCATGACACCGTCGCACCTGGCATGCAGCATAGGCCCTGGGGTGCTGGGGCTGTGTAGCTGGAGAGGAGATGGCGGCACCAGCCAAGGAGGAGGAGGAGGAGGATGACGACAGCGAAGCGGTGATAGCAGGTGGAGAGGAGGTGGCTAGAGGCCTGCCTGCAAGCCGTGGAGGTGTGACAAGTCGGTCCTCTGCGCAGCCACGTACTCCCTGCTTGCTGCCATCGGTCACCAGGTTGACCCAATGGGCTGTGTATGTAATGTAGTGGCCCTGCCCGTGCTTGGCAGACCAGGCATCCGTGGTCAGGTGGACCCTTGACCCAACGCTGTGTGCCAGAGATGACACCACTTGCCTCTCAACTGCACAGAAGAGTTTGGGTATGGCCTTTTGTGAAAAATAATTGCGACCTGGTATCTTCCACTGCGGTGTACCAATGGCCACAAACTTACGGAAAGCCTCCGAATCCACCAGCTTGTATGGTAATAGCTGGCGAGCTAATAGTTCCGCCACGCCAGCTGTCTGGCGCCGGGCAAGAGGGTGACTGGCAGACATTTGCTTCTTCCGCTCAAATACTTCCTTCACGGACAGCTGGGTACTGCTGTGGGCAGAGGAGAAGGAACCGCTGAAGGGAAGAGGCGGTGTGGAGGAGGGTGGCTGTGAAGGTGCAAGGGAGAAAGTGGATGAAGACGATGCACCTGAAGGAGGAAGAGGAGAAGGAGGGTGGCTTGTCTTTTGAGAGGTGCTGCTTTTCCTCAGGTGTTCTTGCCATAGCTGTTTGTGCCTTTTCTCCAGGTGCCTTCGTAAGGCACTTGTCCCTACGTGAGAGTTGGCCTTTCCACGGCTCAATTTTTGCTGGCAGAGACAACAGATGGCTTTGCTCCGATCTGAGACAGACACGTTAAAAAATTTCCAAACCGCTGAGCCCCCCTGGGGTGATGGCGCTACGGTGGCATCAGCAGCTGACGTTGAAGGGCATGTTGGCTGTCTGGCCATAGCTGGCGATACATGGCGCCGGACACTGCCGCCAGCTGTTTCTGAGGACGAGCTCCCTCTGCTTCTATCATGGAGTCGTCTCCTCCTAGTCCTCTCTGACTCCTCCTCTGAACTGTCCCCCTGGTCATCTCCTCTACCGGGAACATATGTGGTATCCGTATAATCGTCATCATAATCCTCCTGGCCAGCTGCACTTTCCTCAGACACCTCCTCAACTGCACCAACTTCAGGTGTTTCATCAGCCCCCTCCACACACGTTACGTCCATACTATCGCCACCTAACTCAGACGTAGGAGGTGGTGTACCTGCGCCTTCTTCTTGTTGTTGCAGTAGTGGCTGTGAATCGGTGATTTCACCACCACCACCACCAAATAACTCCTGCGAAGTGTCAAATGCGCTGGTGGCTGCGGGAGATGAGGTGTTCTGTGTTAAATACTCAATCACCTCCTCACGATTTTGGGAAGTGATGGCACGTGCCTTCTTCTGAGCACTGTATTTTGGGGCAGGTCCGCACGAAATTACAGCAACACCACCTCGCACCGACCTGCCGGTGCCTGGTGGCCTTCCTCTGGGTCTGCCTCTACCTCTTCCTCTACCTGGTTTGTCCATTTTGTCCATCTCGGGGGGATGCTAGGTATATTCAGTGAGCTGGGTTCACTGAACAGTAAAGGTACTAGGATGCAGTGAGGGGGGTTCACTCAACACAACAGGTAGTAGGATGCAGTGAGCTGGGTTCACTGAACAGTAAAGGTACTAGGATGCGGTGAGGTGGGTTCACTCAACACAACAGGTAGTAGGTATATGCAGTGAGCTGGGTTCACTCAACACTACAGGTATTTATGTGCAGTGATGAGGTGGGTTAAGTAAACACAACAGGTAGTAGTAGGATGCAGTGAGCTGGGTTCACTCAACACAACAGGTAGTAGGTATATGCAGTGAGCTGGGTTCACTCAACACTACAGGTAGTTATGTGCAGTGATGAGGTGGGTTAAGTAAACACAACAGGTAGTAGTAGGATGCAGTGAGCTGGGTTCACTCAACACAACAGGTAGTAGTAGGTATATACAGTGAGCTGGGTTCACTCAACACTACAGGTAGTTATGTGCAGTGATGAGGTGGGTTAAGTAAACACAACAGGTAGTAGTAGGATGCAGTGAGCTGGGTTCACTCAGCACAACAGGTAGTAGGTATATGCAGTGAGCTGGGTTCACTCAACACTACAGGTAGTTATGTGCAGTGATGAGGTGGGTTAAGTAAACACAACAGGTATTAGGTGTATGCAGTGAGCTGGGTTCACTCAACACTACAGGTAGTTATGTGCAGTGATGAGGTGGGTTAAGTAAACACAACAGGTAGTAGGTATATGCAGTGAGCTGGGTTCACTCAACACTACAGGTAGTTATGTGCAGTGATGAGGTGGGTTAAGTAAACACAACAGGTAGTAGTAGGATGCAGTGAGCTGGGTTCACTCAACACAACAGGTAGTAGGTATATGCAGTGAGCTGGGTTCACTCAACACTACAGGTAGTTATGTGCAGTGATGAGGTGGGTTAAGTAAACACAACAGGTAGTAGTAGGATGCAGTGAGCTGGGTTCACTCAACACAACAGGTAGTAGTAGGTATATGCAGTGAGCTGGGTTCACTCAACACTACAGGTAGTTATGTGCAGTGATGAGGTGGGTTAAGTAAACACAACAGGTAGTAGTAGGATGCAGTGAGCTGGTTTCTCTCAACACTACAGGTAAGTTATGTGCAGTGATGAGGTGGGTTAAGTAAACACAACAGGTACTGGGGGTATATGCAGTACTGGGTAGTACAATGTGCAGCTCCCTGTCACACACACAGGCAGTCAGTCACTGAATGTGCTGGGCTGCTGGCAGTGGCACACACACACTATCAATTAGCAAGGCTGTGCATGCAACAAAAGTGTCAGTTTGACACACAGTAAAAAAAAAAAGTACAGGATGAGCTCTGACAAAAGCTAGGGTGCTATAAAGCAATAACAATCAGCCAAGGAGCAAACTAAGCAGCCAAGAACCTAACTAATCTGTCCCTAGAAGAACAAGTCTGCAGCAGCTGTCCCTTTCCTCTCACTAGCAGGCACACGAGTGAGTGTAATGGCCGTCGGAGCCTGCCTTATATAAGGGGGGGGGGGTGGGGCTCCAGGGCTTACTGTAGCCTGAATGGCTACAATGTGCTTGCTGACTGTGATGCAGAGGGTCAAAGTTGACCCTCATAGTGCATTATGGGGCGAATCGAACTTCCGTAAAAGTTCGCCTGGCGCAGGCGAACGCGAACCACCAATGTTTGCCTGGAACCGTTCACCGGCGAACCGTTCACTACATCTCTAACGGCAACGGCACAACTGTAAACCTACCAAGACAAGGCCGTCCACCTAAACTCAAAGGCCAAACAAGGAGAGCGCTGATTTTTGGAAGAGTGTCAAGAAGAAAGCCATTGTTAACAGAAAAGCATAAGAAGTCCCGTTTGCAGTTTGCTACAAGCCATGTGGGGGACAGCGCAAACATGTGGAAGAAGGTGCTCCGGTGAGATGAGACCAAAATGGAACTATTTGGCCAAAATGCAAAATGCTATGTGTGGCGGAAAACTAACACTGCACATCACTCTGAATACACCATCCCCACTGTCAAATATGGTGGTGACAGCATCATGCTCTGAGGGCAGGGGCGTAGCAATAGGGGGTGCAGAGGTAGCGACCGCATCGGGGCACTTGGGCCAGAGGGGCCCCGAAGGGTCCACCCTCTATCACAGTATTAGCTCTTTATTGGTCCTGTGCTGGTAAAAATCACTTCTATAGATGCTTTGAATAGTAGTAATCCTTAACACACTGTTCCCCATCCCCTACTTGCACCTCTGACACTGGGGTTGTCCTTGGCAGGTTTTGGTGCGCCGTATCAATTGTTATGTATAGAGTGCTTGGGGGGGCCCCATGTAAAACTTGCACCGGGGCCCACAGCTCTTTAGCTACGCCACTGTCTGAGGGTGCTTCTCTTTAGAAGGGACAGGGAAGCTGGTCAGAGTTAATGGGAAGATGGATGGAGCCAAATACCGGCAATCATGGAAGAAAACCTCTTGGAGTCTGCAAAAGACTTGAGACTGGGGCGGAGGTTCACCTTCCAGCAGGACAATGACCCTAAACATAAAGCCAGGGCAACAATGGAATGGTTTAAAACAAAACATATCGATGTATTAGAATGGCCCAGTAAAACTCCAGATCTAAATCCAATCGTAAACCTGTGGCAAGATCTGAAAACTGCTGTCCACAAACGCTGTCCATCTAATCTGACTGAGCTGGAGCTGTTTTGCAAAGAAGAATGGGCAAGGATTTCAGTCTCTAGATGTGCAAAGCTGGTAGAGACATACCCTAAAAGACTGGCAGCTGTAATTGCAGCAAATGGTGGTTCTACGGAGTATTGACTCAGGGGGGTGAATAATTATGCATATCCCAGTTTGTAGTTATTTATTTGTAAAGCCAGGGCAACAATGGAATGGTTTAAAACTGCTGTCCACAAACGCTGTCCATCTAATCTGACTGAGCTGGAGCTGTTTTGCAAAGAAGAATGGGCAAGGGTTTTAGTCTCTAGATGTGCAAAGCTGGTAGAGACATACCCTAAAAGACTGGCAGCTGTAATTGTAGCAAAAGGTGGTTCTACAAAGTATTGACTCAGGGGGCTGAATAATTACGCACACCCCACTTTGCAGTTATTGATTTGTAAAAAAATGTTTGGAATCATGTATGATTTTCATTCCACTTCTCACGTGTACACCACTTTGTATTGGTCTTTCACGTGGAATTCCAATAAAATTGATTCATGTTTGTGGCAGTAATGTGATAAAATGTGTAAAACTTCAAGGGGGCGAATACTTTTGCAAACCACTGTATAAATGTAAATTTCTCTGAGAGTAAAATGCACTGTGATTTTTTTTTCCTATGTGGATCTCACCTACAGTAGGTGCGGAAAATCTGGAAGGACTGTCAGGTTTTGGACTAGTGTATTTCCTCTTGGGGGATTCCCAGTTATATTTTCATTTACCAGAACTTACTGAACTGCAGTTGCTCAGTCCAACGGCCAAAATAGTATGCAAATGAAAGGGAAAGCTGACTCACATCTTTGTATAGATGTGTTCCAAGGAGGCATATATTTATAGATGCCTCATGTTAAAATGGGCGGGAGATGTACCTGATAGTAGTAAAGTTTCCAATTGTCTCCTTTTACTATTAGTACACAATTGATACCTTTCTCCTTTTACTATTGTTCCACTATTGACAACTTTTCCAATACTGTACTATCTCCTTTTACCATTGGTAGAATATTGGTAACTTTACCAATATTCTAGTATCACTTTCCCTAACCTAACTATCACATTACTCATCCCCTGCTTACGCCTAACACTAAACCCTCACCAATTCCTAACACTAATGCTCCCCACACCTACACCTAACACTGATCATTGCTGATATCTATCGCACCAATCCTCTGTCTCCCCGCTGCTAATTAACTCCGGCTCCAGCTACCGCTGCTATCAAGAAATTGGCTATTTATTATTATTTATTGTATTTATAAAGCGCCAACATCTTACGCAGCGCTGCACAATAGATAAATGGGTTAACATACAGGTAGAACATACGGAAACTCACAACAAAACAAGATCATGCAAATGATTTGATAACAATACAGTGTCATAGGTCAAAATAGAGACTGTTCGAGTCTACAAGAGGGGTGGTTGCGAGTAAGATTGCATAATCAAGCTGGATACGTTAGGGAGGAGGGCCCTGCCGGAGGCTTACAATCTAAAGGGTGGGGTGGAGACAATAGGTGCGTCTTTTGAGAGGGGGTCTGACAGAACATATTATGGTGCTGGTGTAGGGGGGTATGCGAGCGTGAAGAGGTGAGTCTTGAGAGCTTGTTTGAAGGAATTAAAGGTGGGGGCGAGTCTGACGGCTGGTGGGAGAGAGTTCCAGAGAGTAGGGGCGGCCCTGGTGAAGTCCTGCAATCGTGCGTGTGACTGAGTTATGCGTGGTGCGACTAGGCGCAGGTCATTGGAGGATCGGAGGGGGCGGGCTGGTATGTGCCTGTGGACCAGATCAGAGATGTGGGTTGGGCAGGTCTTGTGCACTGATTTGTAGGCAAAGCACAGGATTTTGAAATTGATCCTAAAGCTGATGGGGAGCCAGTGTAGTGCTTTACAGAGCGGAGTTGTAGAGGCGCTGCGGTGAGAAGAATGTATCAGTCTGGCTGCCGCATTCATTACCAATTTAAGTGGGTCAGTACGGTTAGAGGGGAGGCCAGATAAAAGAGAATTGCAGTAGTCTAGGCGGGAGATGACAAGGGCGTGGATAAGGAGTTTAGTGGTGTCAGGGGACAGGTAGGAGCGGATCTTGGAGATGTTGCGGAGGTGGAAGTTGCAGGATCTGGCAATACCCTGGATGTGGGCGGTAAAGGAAAGTTCAGAGTCCAGAGTAACGCCTAGACAGCGGGCTTGGGAGGTGGGGTGGATTATAGTATTTTCAATAGTGACGTGCAGATCTGGGAGGGGTGCAGCTGTGCGGGGTGGGAATATTAGAAGCTCAGTCTTGTCCAAATTACATAGTCATACTCCATAAAACATCACCACCACTAAATCATGCCATTACTGCTTGTCAGAGTGTGACTGCATGTCGAATGGTGTTGGTAGAGATAAACAGTAAAATGGTTGACTTGTTGTCTGTACCTCAAAACACTGGCACTCTACAAGATCTTTTAACAAGTTCCACTTTTGTCATTAGCATAGCAACAAGGAATGCTGGGATAATGACCACACCTGGGCCTGCATATCAATAGGCCAAACTAAGGTCCTTTTCAGCTATTCCATTAGCAATATAGTAGTAGCTATCACCTCCATATGTACGTTTGAATAGTGTCAACAGACTCTGCAAGACTACAGGTTCAATCAGTTGGCCATATGCTGACCTCTATGGCAATGGACAGGCATACTCAGTATACTAGAGAGCTAGTGCTGCTGCACATTGTTCCAATGGCTGTTGGTAAGCTATTTTCTATATTTAGTATTGTATGTTGGTGATCCGTCCAAAGTAATGCCCAGGTAGACTTAATTTCCGACAGTCTTCATGTTTACTGCATTTCAGCTGGTGTCAAATTTGTGATCTACAAACTAGTTCATGAAGTGAAATCAGCTAACCTAGGTTTTAGCAGGGTTTGCCTTTAGTTGCTTCTCTTTATAGTATTCTGACAGCCTAGATAGAGCCCAGAAAGACGGCCTTTCCCCCTACATGGTGGCTCTGACATTATTGTCAGATCTGACAAGATTAGCTGCATGCTTGTTTCTGGTGTGATTTAGCCACTACTTTAGCCAAATAGACCACCAGGGCTGACAGGCAACTGTTTTGTGAAAAGAAAATACACATGGTACCCTCCAAGATTTTTGATTGATAGTTAAGCCAAATAAGGTACTGTACCATTACTCACACTATTTTCAATTCCCTTTGCAAAAGTCAGTTATTTGACCCAGGATCTATTTATGAAAGTTTCTATTTGGAAGGACTGTGGGAGGTGCAAGCTAGACAGCAGCTTTCACTGCTGAGTACACTGCTACCCAAGTCACCTCTTCCCCAGGGGCGTAACAATAGGGGGTGCAGAGGTAGCGACCGCATCGGGGCCCTTGGGCCAGAGGGGCCCCAAAGGGCCCTCCCTCAACTACAGTATTAGCTCTCTATTGGTCCTGTGCTCATAGTAATCACTTCTACAGATACTTTGAATAGTAGTAATTATTAACAAGCTGTTTTCCATCCCCTTCTTGCACCTCTCACACTGTAGTTGCCATTGGCAGGTTTTGGTGCACCGTATCAATTATTATGTATAGAGTGCTTGGGGGGCCCCATTGTAAAACTTGCATCGGGGCCCACAGCTCCTTAGTTACGCCACTGCTCTTCCCTGCTGCTTATAGATGACTCTTTGTAACCAGAAATGATTGTGAGACTCTCCTGTAGATGCTGACTACAAAGATTTCACCACTGAGGGGTTTTTCCTCTTTAGGACCAGAGCAATATTCATCTGTCGGCGCTCCTCCCTTTCTTTTGCCAATAACTTAATCACTACTACTAAATTATCTATATCTTGTTTTTTCCGCCACCAAATTAGGCTTTCTTTGAGCCAAATTAATCCATGCCATGCACTGGTGAGGATCAAACAATCCGAAACAGTCTGTATGCATGTTGGATTATTATGGCTCTGTACTAATTAACAATCTGACACATCATTGCATTCCTGTGGTTCTGGAGGTGTGTTTAGCTTCAAAGGGTAACAATGGTTAATTTGCATATATTCAGCAGTGATGCACTGGGAGACATTTCAAGCTCACTCCAACCTGAATGATCGCAAATTCTTTCTGTTTTAAGAAAGCAAACTTTTGCTTTTTTGGGGGAGGTATAATATGCTAAGAATTATTTTATTATAAATGCATTTTAATGGGAATAATAGAAAAAAAATGATTTCTCAGTTTTCGGCCATTATAGTTTTCAAATAAAACGTTCTACTGTGGTTAAAACCCACCCATTTTATTTGCCCATTTGTCCCAGTTATTGCAACATTTAAAATGTATCCATTGTACAATGTATGGCGCCAATATTTTATTTGGAAATAAAGGTGCAAGTTTTGCATCCATCACTAATTACAAGCCCATAAATTAAATAATAACAGTATTATACATATTAAAAAGTTCAGTCCTTAAAGAGAATCTGTATTGTTAAAATCGCACAAAAGTAAACATACCAGTGCGTTAGGGGACATCTCCTATTACCCTCTGACACAATTTCGCCGCTCCCCGCCGCATTAAAAGTGGTTAAAAACAGTTTTAAAAAGTTTGTTTATAAACAAACAAAATGGCCACCAAAACAGGAAGTAAGTTGATGTACAATATGTCCACACATAGAAAATACATCCATACACAAGCAGGCTGTATACACCCTTCCTTTTGAATCTCGAGATCATTTGTGTGTGTCTTTCCCCCTGTTCTCATGCACTGAAGTTTCAGGCTGCTCGTTTCTTCCTGCAAACAGCTTTGCCCTTGTCTGTAATTCTTCAGTATGTGAAAGCCCAGCCAGCTCAGAGGACGATTTATCCAGCTTGTAAAAGATAAGAGAGAAGAGAGAAGCTGCCCTAATCTAAATAATACACAGGCAGTGTGCATAGAGGGGCCTGGAAGGGAGAGTTCATAGCAGAACCACAACACTGAAGAACTTGGCAGCCTTCCAGACACAGGCCGACAAGTCTGACAGGGGAAAGATACATTGATTTATTACAGAGACAGTGATCGTATAAAGTGCTGCAGTAAGCCAGAACACATTAGAATAGCTTTTGGAACTTGTAGGATGATAAAAAACAGGATGCATTTTTTGTTATGGAGTCTCTTTAAGGTACAGGGCTGTGGAGTCGGTACAAAAATCATCCAACTCCTCAGTTTATGAAACCTTCAACTCCAGGTACCCAAAATTGCTCCAACTCCGACTCCTCAACTCGTTAGTCTAATTCTTACAAAGGCTATGGATTTGGTTAATAACTTATCCGACTCCGACTCCTCAGTTTATTGAAACCACTGATTCCGAATCCAGGTACCCACATTTTCTAGGATTCCTCAACTCCGACTCCACACTGTAAGGAAACGCGGAAAAGCCGCCGTCTCTCGAGGTGAGGCGGCTGTTTCCGCGTCCAGCATGGCGTCACAACGCGGAAAAAACGCTGCATGCCGCATGGGCAGTGCGGCGGAATCCGCATTGGTAACGGCGGAATCCACATCAGAGGCGACCCCCGCATTAGATACATTGCAAAACAGTACTGGTGTGGCTGGGACTGATAGTCCACCAAGATTCAGACTTACATGCGCGCGAGCACAGAGGCAGAGTTTAAATAGCAGTTAGAAGGGTGTCGGCTGACCAGCTGGGTCAGCTGACAAATTCCACTGCTCTCATTGGACCAGCAATTAGGGAGGTCCTGGAAAGGTCCTAGAGTATATATACTGCTGGCTCTTCACTTGCTCTTTGTCTGGCGTGCGATCACATATGTGGGAGCACCCAGATCCGTAGTCAGATCCGTTAGTGTGCCGGGACCAGCTGGAGCTGTAATCCTACACTAAGATAGATTCTGTTGATAGCTAAAGTACTAGTTTGATTGTGATTATCTGTTATGACTTCCTGCCTGCCTTGACTATCCTCCTGAACTCTGATCTTGTACCTCGATATTTCTGATACTCTGTTGCCGAACCCCGGCTCGTTCCTTGACTCTGCTTCTGCCTCCTGATTTTGTACCCCGATATTTCTGATACCCCGTTGCTGAACCCTGCCTGTACTTTGACTCTGCCTTTGCCTCCTGATCCTGTACTTTATCTGTCCGTGTGTGTACGACCTGGCTTGTCCGACCTCGAGAACCGACCTTACCGTTAGAGGCGGTTCCTCGCTCTGTTAGCGATCCTTCCTCCTGAGGGTCACTTTCAGATATCCCTTCCTACTGTCAGTCTGACTCCTCCCGTCTTGGAGAGCTCAGGTCTGCGGAAGGAATCTGTGCAGTACTCCTTACTGCATTGAGGCCTTGTCCTCTTAGTGTTACAGTTACACCAAACACTACACTCTACTCGGGTGATCAGAGGTTAGTTTGTATATCGGATTATCGGTGAGACTGCAGTTCACTTATAATCTGGTATATATCTGTATTTTCGGTGATACTGCAGATCACCGGTAATCAGATACTCTCTGCGCCCACCGATCGTTACAGAACGCCAGACCCAAAAAATGCAAATGGACGCACACACTGACCGTCTGGGCGCACTTGCCACTTCGGTGGAAAACATCAACCAAGTGCTGGGTAGCCACAAGACTATGATTGATGTCCTATCAGGCTCTGTGCGAACCCTCCAGACGTCAGTTGATTCAGTGCGATCCCCTCCTAGTGCTGACATACGTATGCCCGTACCAGATAAATTTTCCGGCCACAAGTCTGACTTCCGGAATTTTCAGAGTAGAGTGTTATCGTACTTCGAGTTGAGACCCCGATCCTCGGGGACTGAGACCCAACGGGTCACCTTTATTAAAACTTTGCTGACTGGTGACTCCCAGTCATGGGCATACAACCTGCCTCCTACCGATACTGCTCTGACCTCGGTAGAGGAATTCTTTAAGGCCATGGCCGTAATTTACGACGACCCTGACCTTGCGGCAACCTCTGAGCGGAAGCTCAAACTTTTGCGGCAAGACAGGGGTTCAGTCGAGGATTACGCGGCAGAATTTCGCAGATGGTCAGTCACGGCCAGATTTGATAATTTTGCCCTCATGGATTACTTCTTGTCTGGGTTGTCGGAGGAGGTCTCCGATTTAATGCTAACCTTGCCCGAGCCCAGGACAGTCGATGAGGCCATCACATCGGCCATTCGAGTCGACCGTCGATTACGCCATCAGAGGCAGATTCGGGGCAGTCACCGTGCCAGGGTAACATCATATGTGGCACCCTCCGCTGCACCCTTAGTAACGCCATCTCCATCTGTCTCATCTCCTCCGGCCTTGCCTCCACCCGAACCAATGCAGATTGGTTGTTCGAAATTGACCCAGGTGGAGCGAAGGCGGAGAATGATGGATCAACTGCCCGAACAAGTCGGGAAACGAATTTGCCTAGGAGTAGTGGGGGGTGACACCCTAGGCACGCCACTTGCACCCCTTAAAGAAAATAAATTGCTTCTCCCTTGTACAGTTACATGGGAGAAGAAATCTGTGGCCACTGAGGCTTTCATTGACTCAGGCTCAGCGGCCAATTTTATGAACTTTAAGTTTGCTCAGGAGTTGGGTATTCCGCTCACTCCTGTGACACCCCCCATTCAGGTCACGGCAGTAGACGATTCCCCTCTACAACGGAATCGTGCTCTGTCGCAGACCCCGGAGGTGAAGGTCACCATAGGGGTACTGCATGGGGAACAATTATCGTTTTTTGTACTGCACATGTCTACCTCAACTATTATCCTAGGCATGCCGTGGTTGCAACTTCATTCACCTCAAATAGACTGGGCCACGGGTCAGTTAACCACTTGGTCACCTCGTTGTTTTCAGCGGTGTTTGGGGAAGTTGACCTTGGGGCAAACCAGATTTCAGGTGGAAGGGGTACCAGATCAGTATTCTGAATTTTCCGATGTGTTCTGTCCCAAGGCAGCTGATAAATTGCCCCCACATCGTCCTTTCGATTGTCCCATTGATCTCCGTTCAGGTTGTGTTCCCCCCCGGGGTCACTTGTACAATCTATCAGGGCCCGAAAAATTGGCCATGCAGGAGTACATCCGTGAAAATTTGGCCAAGGGTTTCATTCGCCCGTCCCGGTCACCTGCTGGAGCAGGGTTCTTTTTTGTCAAAAAGAAAGACGGAGGCCTGCGACCCTGCATCGATTATCGCGGTCTCAACAAGATTACTATAAAGAATCGCTATCCGTTGCCACTGATAGATGATTTGTTCACTCAGGTTACTGACGCTAAGATTTTTTCTAAGCTAGATTTGCGGGGCGCGTACAATCTGATACGTATAAGAAGGGGCGATGAGTGGAAGACGGCCTTTAATACACCAGACGGGCATTATGAGTACCTGGTGATGCCCTTCGGGTTATGTAATGCTCCGGCCGTTTTTCAGGAACTCATTAACGAGGTATTCCGGGAGGTGTTGGGGAAATTTGTACTAGTTTATCTTGATGATATTCTTATCTTCTCCAACAACCTCACTGAACATAGAAACCATGTGAGGTTTGTGTTAAATCAGTTAAGGCAGAACTCGTTATACGCAAAGCTTGAGAAGTGCATCTTCGAAGTAACATCTGTTGCGTTCTTGGGGTACATAATTTCCACCACAGGCCTGTCTATGGATCCTGCCAAGGTCTCCGCTGTTCTGGAGTGGCCACAGCCGGTTGGGTTGAAATCCCTTCAGCGCTTTCTTGGCTTCGCCAACTACTATAGACGGTTTATAAAGGGGTACTCCACTGTCATTGCTCCCCTTACCTGCCTCACTAAGAAGGGGGCAGATACCACTCACTGGTCTCCTGAGGCTTTACATGCTTTTGCCACCCTGAAGGGCCTATTCTGTTCAGCACCCATCCTCAGACATGTGGATGCCTCTTTCCCGTTCATTGTGGAGGTGGATGCCTCGGAGGTTGGGGTGGGGGCTGTGCTGTCTCAGCGGTCAGGCTTGCAGGGTAAAATGCACCCGTGTGCGTATTTCTCTCGCAGGTTCTCTCCTGCAGAGAGGAATTACGATATTGGCAACAGGGAGCTCTTGGCCATCAAATTGGCTTTCGAGGAATGGCGACACTGGTTAGAGGGAGCTGAGCATACCATCACGGTTTACACCGATCACAAAAACCTAGAGTACATCGAGGGGGCTAAGAGGTTGAGCCCTCGCCAGGCTCGATGGTCGTTGTTCTTCTCCAGGTTTAGTTTCATTATTACGTACACCCCAGGGAGCAAGAATGTTAAGGCGGATGCTCTATCCAGATGTTTTGAGTCAGAGACAGCACAGCCCTCCATTCCAGAGACCATTATTCCCCAGAAATTAATACTGGCAGCCACTGAAACTTGGGAGGATTGGAGGGAGACATTGGCTCCCTTTCAGCAAGACATTCCGGAAGGGAAGCCCGCAGGGGTCCTGTTCGTTCCTCTGCCTTTTCGCCTGCAGGTTCTTGAGATGTTTCATGCACATAAGAACGCAGGGCATCCTGGGGCATCCAGAACACAGGATCTGATAGCCAGATGCGCCTGGTGGCCTTCCTTGGCAGCGGATTGTAAGGAATATGTAAAAGAGTGTTTGATATGTGCCAAGAGTAAACCCTCCCGGCTGGCACCTGTCGGTACGTTGCAGCCTTTGCCCACCCCGAATGAGCCGTGGACCCACCTGTCCATGGATTTTGTGGGCGAGCTTCCCAGGTCTGAAGGTATGGCGGTCATTTGGGTGATAGTCGACCGCTTTAGTAAGATGGCCCACTTTGTGCCTTTGAAAGGACTCCCCTCGGCTCAGGAATTGGCCGAGTTGTTTATCACTCATGTCTTCCGTTTACATGGCATTCCCGAAGACATAGTTTCAGACAGGGGAGTCCAATTTGTCTCACGGTTTTGGAAAGCTTTTTGCCACCTCATGGGCATAAAGCTGTCTTTTTCATCGGGCTATCACCCACAGACCAACGGCCAGACTGAGAGAATAAATCAGTCTTTAGAGCAATTTTTAAGGTGTTATGTGGCAGAGGCGCAGGACGATTGGGTCAGATTTCTGCCCTTCGCAGAATTTGCCCAGAATAATTTAAAAAACTCGTCCTCCGGATTCTCTCCCTTTCAGGTGGTGACGGGGAGATCACCCAAATTTTCCCCATTACCTATAGCCTCCACTCCTTTCCCAGCCCTGGAGGCCTGGCAAAAGTCATTGAAGGACCTTTGGGGGACGGTTAGAAGTAACCTGGAGAAGGCCTTTTTGAGTCAGAAGGGTCAAGCTGACAAAAGACGGTCGCTGGAGTGGAAGTTCCGACCAGGAGACTTGGTCTGGGTGTCCACACGTCACTTGACCCTAAGACAACCTTCGAATAAGCTTGGTCCCAGGTTTGTGGGTCCATTCCCGGTTGTCAGGAAAGTCAATGATGTTACTTACACCGTTGATCTTCCCTCTAGCATGCGGGGGGTGAGGTCTTTCCACGTGTCCCTTCTTAAGCCAGCAGTCCAGGTGGGTCCCACTCCTCCTCCTCCTGTCTTGGTAGATGCCCAACACGAATATGAGGTGGAGAAGATTCTAGATTCACGCTCTGTACAAAACTCGGTACAATACCTCGTGCACTGGAAAGGGTACGGCATTGAAGAGAGGCAATGGGTACCGGGGACGCGCATGCATGCAGACGAATTAAAAAGGGAGTTTCATGCCTTACACCCCGAGAAACCTGGTGGGAGTTGTCCGGAGTCCACTCCTCGGGGGGGGGGGGGGTACTGTAAGGAAACGCGGAAAAGCCGCCGTCTCTCGAGGTGAGGCGGCTGTTTCCGCGTCCAGCATGGCGTCACAACGCGGAAAAAACGCTGCATGCCGCATGGGCAGTGCGGCGGAATCCGCATTGGTAACGGCGGAATCCACATCAGAGGCGACCCCCGCATTAGATACATTGCAAAACAGTACTGGTGTGGCTGGGACTGATAGTCCACCAAGATTCAGACTTACACGCGCGCGAGCACAGAGGCAGAGTTTAAATAGCAGTTAGAAGGGTGTCGGCTGACCAGCTGGGTCAGCTGACAAATTCCACTGCTCTCATTGGACCAGCAATTAGGGAGGTCCTGGAAAGGTCCTAGAGTATATATACTGCTGGCTCTTCACTTGCTCTTTGTCTGGCGTGCGATCACATATGTGGGAGCACCCAGATCCGTAGTCAGATCCGTTAGTGTGCCGGGACCAGCTGGAGCTGTAATCCTACACTAAGATAGATTCTGTTGATAGCTAAAGTACTAGTTTGATTGTGATTATCTGTTATGACTTCCTGCCTGCCTTGACTATCCTCCTGAACTCTGATCTTGTACCTCGATATTTCTGATACTCTGTTGCCGAACCCCGGCTCGTTCCTTGACTCTGCTTCTGCCTCCTGATTTTGTACCCCGATATTTCTGATACCCCGTTGCTGAACCCTGCCTGTACTTTGACTCTGCCTTTGCCTCCTGATCCTGTACTTTATCTGTCCGTGTGTGTACGACCTGGCTTGTCCGACCTCGAGAACCGACCTTACCGTTAGAGGCGGTTCCTCGCTCTGTTAGCGATCCTTCCTCCTGAGGGTCACTTTCAGATATCCCTTCCTACTGTCAGTCTGACTCCTCCCGTCTTGGAGAGCTCAGGTCTGCGGAAGGAATCTGTGCAGTACTCCTTACTGCATTGAGGCCTTGTCCTCTTAGTGTTACAGTTACACCAAACACTACACTCTACTCGGGTGATCAGAGGTTAGTTTGTATATCGGATTATCGGTGAGACTGCAGTTCACTTATAATCTGGTATATATCTGTATTTTCGGTGATACTGCAGATCACCGGTAATCAGATACTCTCTGCGCCCACCGATCGTTACACACAGCCCAGCTAAGGTGACTATTTATGTTTTTGTTTTGTTTTTTGTCTCTTACATTTTTTTTGCATAAAAAAAGGTTTGGGTACTATGGGAGAGTGGGGGGAAGGAAGGAATTAATTTTAAATGTGTGGGTATTTTTATTAAAATGTATGTATGTGTAATTTTACTATTTGGCAAAAAAATGTCCTTGCGCATTATTTCCTATTAGCGTACTATGAGTACGCGACAGGAAGTAATGCATGGACTTGTTACTTCCTTAGTTACAAATTACTGCGGCATCTCATTGACACAGGGATTTACATCAATGAATGGGAACTGCATTCCCATTCATTGATCTTCCCTCTAATGTGCGACGACAAGTAGCGATGTGGGAGCGAGCAGCAGCTGCCCGCAGCAGAAGACGAGTTTCTGCATCCCTGGGACTTCAGATGAAGTTTCCCAGGGCATAGATATACTGCACTGGGTGCAGTATAGTGATTAAACACTTTCTTACAGGAGAGGGAAGACATGGGCTAGGTCATATGATTTGTGCCAACAGGAAAAGAATGACTTGACTGGTTGGATACCCCATGTGTTGGATGATTGGCCAGAAGAATAGTCTGGACTGTTTTGCGTGTAGAAAAATTGCACTGTTGTATTAGCAGAACAATGGACTAGAAGAGCCAGCTGGATTGATAATAATATATGTTACATGTCACTTCAGGTAAACCTAAATTCTGTTTCTGCAGCCATCAGAGAGATTTCTTCAGGCCTGTCTTCAGCACAGGACGTTAAACTGGACCTGTGCCTAAGTACATAGAGCAATTAGCGCCTGGAGTTGACATTAATAATGTAGCTAAGCCTTATAAACTACTTTACGTTCTCCGTGAGGCCTTGGAATTTCATTACCAATTACATCATCGGTGTCTAGATACCAGGAGATGAAGTGAGAGGAAACGAATTGACATAAAGTCTTGATCTTCTGAACCCTCTTTGCCTACACCTAATCTTAACCTCTCCTAAGAACCACTATTGCGTAAAATTTTAAATACATACATATAACATGTATATTTCTCCCAGAGTAAAATGTACTATTATTTTTTTTTTCATTTGTAGTTGTCATTTTCAGTAGATAGTAAAATGATGACACATCTGGTAGATTTTGGACTAGTACTCTTTGGGAATTCTTGGGGTTTTCTTTATTTTCAAGAATGTTTACTAAATGGTAGATGTTCAGCACAACTGATAAAATTGTGTGCAAGCGAGTAGGCAGAATAGCCGGCATCTTTGTATAGTTTACTTCCTTAAAAGTACAATTACTACAGTATTCTTTTTTTATGTTTAACCACCTTCCAATCCTTGGTACGTATATATATGCCTCTGTTTACCTCACTTGCCGATCAGGGGTGTTTATATATGCACTGTTTACTTAATGCCGCCATTCCCGATCGCCGCACCGTTTACATTCGCAATCGCCGCAGTCACCCCTTTCTGTGATCGATGTATGAGAAACAACTATTCCTAACCCCGATCACCATGCCTGTGATGAATGGGAGCTTGCGGCAGTGAGACACAGCTCTCATTCAAAACCGAAAGCAAACTGATACTCGCACCAGTTCCTGTCTACTGTTAACAGCAGACAGGAACTAAGTGTATAAGCAATCTTGTGGCAAAAAGTAAAATACACCCAAATATACCATAATACACTTTTACATAGAAAAATTGAATAAATTATTATTTTATGACCCCTTCCACCCTACCCCATAGTCACCAAAACAAAACACTTAAAAAAATCATTAAAAAAAAACCCTACATAAATAGTTACCTTGGGGACTTTTTTTTATATGTATGTCATGTTACTGTTGCTTTCATAAATAAAGGCTTGTAATTATTGTTACAATATAAAAAACACTTAACGGAAAAAAATACACCTTTATTTCCAAATAAAATATTATCGCCATACATAATTAAATGTTGTAATAACCGGGGCAAATGGGTAAATAAAATGTGTGTGTTTTATTTACATTAGCACATTTTATTTTTAAACAACAATGGCTAAAAGCTGAGAAATGATGATTTTTTTTGCATTGTTTTTCTTCTTCTTTCCTGCAAAATGTATATAAAATAAAATAATTTTTAGCAAAAAGTACTGCCAAAAGAAATCCTAGATTGTCCTGCAAAAAATACCATATAGATCATTTCAGTGTGATAAGTAGAGATTTTGGTGAATGAATGGGTGGTTTTGAAGGGGATACAAAAAAAAATGGTAGAGAAGTGGTTAAGCTGCTGTCAGTATACAGTATGTATAGTGCAAGAAACATGCAGTACTTCCATTTTAACATATTACTTTAATTGCTTGTGGGTGGCAATTGTTTGCCATCTTCAGATAGATTATAGAGTTGTGCTTTATATACCGTGGCAGAATTGATTAAATATGTGCTGAATTGACAGAACACATCAGTTATATTTAAGGAAATTCAAATTAAAGTAAGTCATCACAAAATAACCCCCCCTCCAGACCCCTTGCGCAGCCTGGCCAATCAGGGCCAGGCAGCGCTGAGGGGTGGCCCGGGATTCCCTATGACGTCCCGACGTTCATCCCGCCCCGTCGCCATGGCGACCGGGGAAACGCAGCAGGAAATCCCGTTCTGAATGGGATTTCCTGCTTACTCCGATCGCCGGAAGCGATCGGAGTGGCTGCGTAGCTGCCGCTGCTCAGCGGCTATCATGTCTCGCTACATGATTTAAAAAAATAAAAATAAAAAAAAAATTGCTGCGCTGCCTCCTTCCCGGGGGAATTAGACCGGCAAGGAGGTTAAACAAAACATAGCAAAACATAGTAATAAGGGAAAGTTATAGTAATAAGGGAAATAATGTGATGGTCCCTATTCAAAGATTTGCATGCCCTTACTTCTTAATCCTGTTTATTGCACCCCATCAGTGATGGCTGGCATTTTTCTATGAAAGTTATGAGTGAGGCCCTTCATTTTCTCAGGTGTCAGATCTGTACATTTTTCTTGGATAAAAGCATCCAAGGTTCCAAAATTCTTGGATTGTGTTGCAGGAACTGCATGTTAGAGATAATGCTAAAGTGGTTCAATAATATTGTGGTCAGAAGGATGTGATGACCACCCCGGCACATTCACTTATTTCCAGGGCTATGGAGTTCGGTACTAAAATTATCCGACTCCTCAGTTTATGAAACCACCGACTCCAGGTACCCAAAATTGCTCTGTCTGGTTACCTGCTATAAGTCGGGCTGTATGCCCATATGACTGACCTACAGCCCAGCCCTAATGCCTGTGGAAACTCCTGCCTAATACAAACTTCAATACCCTGCAGGCAGATGTAGCATACAAACTGACAGACAGCAATCACCAAACACAACAATGAGCAATGCAAACACAGTATACTTAACACCTGAGGCCTATAGGCTGAGGCAGTCCAGATGATGGCAAGATAGCAGGCTGTGGCTGAAGTATAATCATTAGACAGACGTGTGATCAATAACAGGCCAGAGTCAGTCCAGGCAGAGTTCACAGAAGTCCTTTTTACAAGCAGGAGTCGGTCCAGGCGGCAGTTAGGGGAATCCAGGTACTAGCTGAGTCGGCAATGGGTAATCCAATAGAGAAGCGTGGTCCGGTACAGGCAGAGGTCAGCTATAAGACAATCTGAAAGAAGCTTAGTCTAGAGACAGACAGGGGGCGCTCACCTTACATTTATACAAGGACTAACCAATCAGAAAGTAAAGGATTCCAAAGTAACCAATCAACAGAGAGCGTGTCAGCAGAGAGGCTGACACGCAATGCACACACGTGGTTAATGTTTACAGCGGCGTAGCGTGTACTGAGAGCGTGTCCGCCACTTATCCAATGGGAGCTGAGCGCAATGCGCTCCAATGACATAAGAAGATGGAGCTGAAGTTAATTTTAAAACACTGTAATTCGGCCACCAGCAATAGCTGAAAGCCGAATTACATCATTCCCTAACATCCACATGGACCTGGAGGGGGAATAGTAATTAACGCTGCCGGGACTTGTGCAGGAGCAGGGTAAGCTGTATATTGGCGGTATCCTGCACCCAAGACTCCCAGTGGCGATTTCTCTGGTACTCCTCCAGGTACCCAGAATTGCTCTTCAACTCCAACTCCACAGCCCAGCTTATTTCTGTTGCAGCCACTGAACTGAAGTGTCGTCTTAACCTTGTGCTTTTGATCTTTATCGTGTTGGAAGATCCAAGTCCATCTCCTGTGCAGATAGATGAATGCAACAGTCCTTGAGTATTTTCTGTTAACATGCTCTCCCAAAGAAGGACCACCAACACAGGGGCCCCACAAGGCTGCGTCCTGTCACCAGTCCTGTTCTCCCTGTACACAAACAACTGCAGATCCACTCAGTCAAAGTTATCAAATTTGCAGATGATACCACCATTGTGGGCCTCATCACCAATAACGATGAGCAGGCATACCGTCATCAGGTTGAAAAAATCTGCAACTGGTGCAAGGAGAACGGGCTGGTTCTCAACACTGCAAAAACCGTTGAGATGATCATCGACTTTAGGAAGCGTGCACCCACACGACCCCCAATCCACATCGACGGCACGGAAGTCGCACGAGTCCCCTACGCCCGTCTCCTGGGCACAACCATCTCCAACGATCTGAGGTGGAAGGCCAACATCACCTGCATCCAGAGGAAAGCCCAGTAGAGACTATTCTTCCTCCGCCAACTGAGGAAGTTCGGCATGGACCAGAAACTGCTGACGAGCTTCTACTCAGCCACCATCGAATCCATCATCTGTTCTTCTATCCTTGTCTGGTACGCTGGCTCCTCTGCCAGCGACAGACACAAGCTACAGAGAGTAATCAGATCAGCGGAAAGGATCATCGGAAAACCACTTCCCCCACTGGACCTACTCTTCAGCACCAGACTGCGCTCCAGAGCCTTGCGGATCGCAAATGATCCTTCGCACCCAGGCTCCCGCTTTTTCTGTCGTCTCCGTTCAGGCCAGAGGTATCGGGCCATCTACACCAGGACCTCAAGGCACAGGAACAGCTTCTTCCCCTCAGCTGTAAAATCACTGAACTCTCTGGACTCACTCCCATCCCCCACCACCAAAAGAAGAGCGGACCCTCCTTAGGCCGCTTGCTTCACTAGCTAGAATAGTCTTTTAAGCATGCCTGCACTGCAGAACTCTTTTTTGGAAATGGCTGTTATGTAATTACTGTACCGTACCGTATTGTATCTGATTTGTTCTGATTTATTGCTATCTCTGGTGTGTGTCATTTACTGTTTCTGTGCCCTGCTTGTGCCAAGCCCAATTCCGGGCATGACCCAGTCGTGCTTGGCGGAAAATAAAATTCTGATTCTTATTCTGATTCAACGTCCTATCAGTTTTCACTAACCTCCATACTTCTCAGTAGGGACTGTCCTTTCCATTATAGGTTATCCTCTTCAGACATAGCATTTGTGACTGTGACTACAAAGTTACATTTTGGTCACTCCAGAGGCCTTTGTGAAATATTGAGGCTTGTCTGTCTAGTTTGTGTCTGACGTGCTGTAAGAAGGCAGTTCTGTGGCATTAAAGTAAAGATTTGTTTCCTGCAGCTCAACCTACCCATTTTGGTTCAAGTACCGCTTTATTGTGCATCTGCAAACAGCAATCTCGCTTGTTTGCAAACAAACTTGTGCTTTGCTGAAGTGGCTTGTGGGTTTTTCTTGGCATCATGCACAAATGATCCTGGCAGCTGTGGCTGAAATCTTGGAAGTCTACCTGATTCGTAACAACTGAACCTTTAAACTTCCACTTTTGTTTAATACACCTTTGTACACTACTAACATGCATTTTCAGATATCTAGATATTTTGCATTTCCTTTTACTGATTAATGCCTCGTTCACACTGCACGCGTTTTCAGCTGAGAAGGAGGGAGGCACACTGCAGGAAGGGGGGAAATTGTGCATAGAGCAGCAGGGAGGGGGAATGCCTCCCCCCTCCCTCACCTAGGGCCCCCCCCCTTCCACGCTCCCCCACCCTCCAAAATTGCAGCCAGCCAGCGACAGCAGTGGGGAATAGCTTACCGGCATCAGAGCGATAGCGCTGCATGCCGCTGGACTGGGCTGGTCTCCGTCTCCTGCACTGACCAATCACGCTCTCGCAGTACTTCCTGTGAGAGCGTGATTGGTCAGTGCAGGAGACGGAGACCAGCCCAGCGGCACGCAGCGCTATCGCTCTGATGCCGGTAAGCCATTCCTCGCTGCTGCTGCTGGCTGCAATTTTGGAGGAAGGGGAAGCGCGGAAGGGGGGCCCCTAGGTGAGGGGGGGGGGGCTTCCCCCCTCCTTGCTGCTCTGTGCACAATTTCCCCCCTTCCTTCGCTGTGCCCCCCTCCTTCTCAGTTCTGGGGCCCCCAGGAGGCGGGCTGGCCGGGGCACACCGATGGGACCATCGACACTTCGGCAGCTCAGTACGAGCCTGGTTATAGGGGTGTCTACGCTACCTTAATTTGAATGTGTGTCAATTTGTGTGTACATTATAGTGCCTGGTACACACCATGCAGTTTCCCACCAGATCGATGGGTCAATCGATAATTTCCCACAGGTCTGATCAGGTTTTCAATCGTTTTTCCAAACACTTCTGTACAAAATCAATCCGAAACCTGATCAGACCTGACAAAAATTATTAATTCGACCTATCGATCTCACTGGAAATTGCATGGTGTGTACCAGGCTTAACATTCAAGGGGTTGTAAACTTTTGATAAGGCTATTATGAGTGATTATAGATATTATTATGGTTTAAAAGGGGCACACACAATTAGGTGATAATTATGGCCTTATCTCCAAAGCAGGCTTGTATTTTATGTATGAAAAATGTGAATTTTCACACAAAAAGGAGGAAATATGTGTGAATGATACACAAATTTCCATATACGTCTAGCATATATGAAAGCTGTCTTCTCCTTTGCTTCCTAACCGATGTGCATATTTTCATGTCACATGTGGAGCCATTGAGAATCATGTGCGATTTGGATGCAAACTAGTGCCACATGCAAAAAGCTGCAGCAGGCTGTCAGAACTTTTGGGGGGATAGGAAGTGATTATAAAAAATGCATTCAATAGAAACTTTACCATTGAAAGTGCATTGATGTCGGTTCCTCTGTGAATTCGCACATGTTTTTATTTCAGTGGAAAAGGGACCTTATTGTTTCACTTTAGCACACTCTCTAGTTACAACGAAAGCTTACCTAACAATGGCCAATATTTCACAAATTCTTCAGGGTATGTAAACTGCTAGACACAGGTGTATGTCGCCATAATTCTCTGGAAGGTTGGTGACTTTAAGTAGCTTGAATCCATATTTTTCCACCTTACTGCTGTCTTGTTTGCCGCTTCCCCCTCTCTAACCTCCTATGGCAGCCTCCTATG
Organism: Hyperolius riggenbachi; assembly: GCF_040937935.1. Lineage (NCBI taxonomy): Eukaryota > Metazoa > Chordata > Amphibia > Anura > Hyperoliidae > Hyperolius > Hyperolius riggenbachi. The sequence continues at coordinate 346,779,511 of NC_090648.1, read as the reverse complement.
TCCCTGGCATATTCCCCTATAGTGCTCATATGCCAAATAATATCAATGCTCGCTTCACACCAGGGAAATGGGGGTGGGTGGTTAGTGTGTGGATGAGTGGGTTGGAGCCAGAAGAAAAGAAGATTTTGGTGGATAGATATGCATCACTGCAAACCATGCATATTCAATTCTAATTTAAAGGACCACTATCACATAAAATACATGTGTACACATACTTATAAAATGTACATTTCTCCCACCGTTAAATGCACTATGAATTACTTTTCTTTTATGTGGCTGTCATAACAGTAGGCAGTAAAAATCGGAAAGAACTGACAGGTTTTGGACTAATCCATCTCCTCATGGATAATTCTCACTATCTCCTTTATTCTTTACAACAGCACTCCCTGAAAAGGATGTACATAAAGGTGTCAGCCAGCCTCCCTACTCATTTGCACACTTTTATGGCAGTTGGACTGAGCCGGTTCAGTAAAGCTGGCCATATATCAGGCAACTTGGCGGCCTATCAACCATCCGATTCAATTATTATAAGCTGATGAAAATCTGTGCCGCCAAGCGCATGCCTGATTGACAATGCGACCAATTTCGGGCTGACGTCACACATTCAGCCACGTTACACGGGCAACCACATGGGGCACATGTATGAAGGCGGAGCCCCTTGCCAGCTGCGGACAGATAAAATGCATGGGGGGAAACATTTTAAATTAGGGGGTCAGCTGCGAAGTGGCAGATGGGGTGTCACAAGGCTGATTCCTGAGAGATTCCGTGCTGAAATTGATCAGGAATCGGCCTGTGGTGTATGGGCAGGCAACAGATCTGTCTCCAAACAGATTTGATCAGAGAGAGATTTGTCTCTTTGTTGATCGGCCCATACATTGTCTGATGTATGGGCACCTTAAAGGAACACTATCAAACTAAGTGTTCTAAAATAACAATGTACAAATAATGTCATTAACTGTGTCAATATTTTTCTATTTTTCATGTTAAATGTAAGAGGCAAAAGCTTTAATTCATTGTGTGTAGATTTTAGCTACATTTGGAATGTCTCATTTGCAGAAGTATGAATCTTTGCAGTCTGTCTGACATACTAAGAACAGTGTAATATTGAATCAGAGTTATAGTAAAAGCCTGTCAGGTGTCAGGTTTCACACACACAATTACAAATGGTTATGTTGCACATAAGATACATTTCCTCTGCTCTCTGCAGAGAGCTTAGTCAGAGACAGGCAGAGCTTTCTCTCACACACATACACAGAGTTAACTGATGCACTGTGAGGGAATTCCCCCTCCCCTCATGGCTCAAGGTGGCCACTAACTGTCCAATCTTTTTCATCCAATCTTACCATTTTTATGTAATATAAGGGAACTGCCTATATTATTCATTCAAATATTTACTCAATTTACCTGTATATTACAAAGATTTGGTAAGATTGGAAGAAAAAGATTGGATCATTAGTGGCCACCATTAGCCTGCCATCAGATTAAAGCAGACTACCATCAGAAAAGTATGAAAGAAATTAGATAACAGTAAACAAAGATATAAGCATTCAAATGTATACATGAGTACTTAGCAACATTTTCCAAATATTTCCTATCTCAATTGAAAAAAACATGTTAATCGATAGTGTTCCTTTAAGTGTTTTTAAAAAATAAAACTGAGAATCCACTGTAAGGAGATGGAATAGTTCAAAAAGTGTCTAATTTTACTGACTACTGTGACAGGAACATGGGAGAAAGGTAATTTACAGTTCATTTTAACCTGCTGGGCGGTCTGGACGAGCTCAGCTCGTCCAGTACCGCCGGAGCCTGCCGCTCAGGCCCTGCTGGGCCGATTTGGCTCAAATAAAAAGCAGCACACGCAGCCGGCACTTTGCCAGCCGCGTGTGCTGCCTGATCGCCGCCGCTCTGCGGCGATCCGCCGCGAGCAGCGGCGAAAGAGGGTCCCCCCAGCCGCCTGAGCCCAGCGTAGCCGGAACAAAAAGTTCCGGCCAGCGCTAAGGGCTGGATCGGAGGCGGCTGACGTCAGGACGTCGGCTGACGTCGATGACGTCACTCCGCTCGTCGCTATGGCGACGATGTAAGCAAAACAAGGAAGGCCGCTCATTGCGGCCTTCCTTGTTTATTCTGGGCGCCGGAGGCGATCGGAAGATCGCCTCCGGAGCGCCCTCTAGTGGGCTTTCATGCAGCCAACTTTCAGTTGGCTGCATGAAATAGTTTTTTTTTTATTAAAAAAAAACCCTCCCGCAGCCTGCCTGGCGATCTTAATAGAACGCCAGGCAGGTTAAGCTAGAAGCAATTAACTTCTTATAAGTAGGTGTACATATTTTAAAAAAATGCACAAAAGTAGTCCTTTAACTGGTTTGTGTATACAATTGTTGGCATCCTCATTGTTTGTTTAAATCCAGGACTGCCTGTTTTTATTAAAAAGTAGGTTTGTGCACTCAACTGCAATCAAATTCAGTACAAGTTTAACAACTTTTCAGTAACTCTTGCTATAGTTTGAAATGACAGATGTGAGAATTGAATTGATGTCCATCCCAGGAGAACCATGGTAAATTAGGCCCATTGTCTGTAGGCGTTGCACTTGCAGACAGACACACATTAACTTGTCAAAAAGCACATTAATGTGTCAAATGTCCATTAAGGTGTCAAAATAAATAAAGTGTAAATGGACAGCACTTGACTTTGCAATGACCAGAATTGGAATTTACAATGTATTACAGCCAATCAGTCTGTAAATATGACTCCTGTATGCTGACCCCTTAGGCCCCGTTTACACTTAATCAGTTGCTCTCAGTTATAACTGAAAGATCAACTGATTTTCAAAGTAAGTCCCATGTTTTCCTATGGCACCTTTCACACTTAACGCATTTTACCTGAAATCTTTTTCACAATGCACTGGTATGGAGAAGGAAAAAAACGCGTACCAACTGATTAAGTGTAAACGGGGCCTTACCCCCTCTATCTGTTAAAGGGACTCCGAGCAGTGCAAAAACTATGGAAATATGCATATCATTTTAAAGCTCTTTCTCCTCTTTCCAATGATATATAAATCGCCGCCCTACGCCTTTTAGTTTTCGCTATTTTCGCGATTTAAATTGCGGCGGCCGTGATTTAGATCGCGAAAATATGGAGCTGCTGACTTTAGGAAAAAGTCGCCCTGTGTAATACAATGTAACTATGGAAAGATGGATATCATTTTAAAGTTCTCTTTCTCCTCTTTCTGACGACACCTAAATTGTCGCCCTACGCCTTCTAGTTTTCTCTATTTTTGCTATCGAAATCACGGCCGCGGCAATTTCAATCGTGAAAATAGCGAAAACTAAAAGGCGTAGGGCGGCGGTTTTTTATATCATTGGAAAGAGGAGAAAGAAAGCTTTAAAATGATATGCATATTTCCATAGTTTTTGCACTGCTCGGAGTCCCTTTAAGAAAACAATTATCTGTAGTGAATCCTGTTCTCAGTTAAAGGCCTAGCTCAAGTTTTTTTCAAAGGCATATTGTATAAAACACATCGTATTATGGAATTCGCATAGCTGAGTGCATTGCATGTTTGAATTATTAATTGTATACCACATGTCTATTATTAATTGTATACCACATGTCTAACTGGATTTGCAAAGCTATCTTCCTGTGCCAGTATGGGGTGTTGCTTGTGAGCTGTCTAAACTCCACCCCTTTTCTAGTCAGTAGTCAGGAAGCAACTGAGATGGGGCACCAGCTTTAAGCACAGAGATGGTCCTGCCCACCTTCTCTCTGTACTTAAAGAATTAAAGTGAACCAAGCACCATTTTCAACACCCGGGGCATCTCAATAGCGCATTTAAAATTTGTGCCAACAATATGTCTCATTATTTTTAAAAAATTAAATTTTACCCTTTATTTTTACATTTAAAGTTTAGCACAGGCTTTATTATCCTATTTAAGCTGGCCTGCCCATCTTTCCCATCTGCAGAGATTTCAGGCAGCTAAGGACTGAAGTAATTATTTTATTACGCTCACTACCAAGAAATAATACCTTTTCATCAACAGAGGGGGATGGGTAATTAGGACAAATTCTTCAAAGAGCTTATCTAGATAGAAAGTGTGAAGATAGCATCTATGACTTCTGTAAATAAGGAAGGGGAGGGGGAACATGGCAGCTCCTATAGCTATTACAAGCCAGGAGAAATTCCAGGGAAAGAAAGGGTACTTAGCCCCCTTGAAAGTGGACCTGAACTCCTGCACAGGACAGAAGGAAAACATTGAGAAAGGCATGCTCTATGTATTTAGAGAGTTTAGCCTATCTAATTCCTCACTCATCTATGACTAATCACATCTGTAATTTGATCTCTCAGCTGTGTCAGCACAGGAATCTCAGCAGCCTCGTCAGAACTGCTAATTTGTAAACACAGAATGTTAACCCTATGTCTGCTTCCATGAAAGCAGAAAGTAGACACACTGCAGATTTATTGCAGGATTTCTATCAGCTGTAATAAAGAAATGTTTTTCTTTAAACGTTATTATGCTGTTTCTTATCTTTTAGAGCAGAGAGGAAGTTCTGAGTTTAGGTCCACTTTAAAGAGGCACGGAAACAACATGTAGTAGTAGAATGTAATACATTATTCAGTATACCTAATTTTATGTTAATGAACCTGGTTTCAGTATCAGAAACACCTGCTATAGCTATTGGTATGTAATCCTGCCCACTCAGCAATGTTTAGTCTAGGCTATTGATTTATGCAGGTTTTTGCAGAGTACATAGGAAACAGCTGTGTTTCATTTTGGCACAGGGAGAAGCCAAAAGATGGCCCTCCCTGCCCTATGTAATCTTGGGGAATATAACAGATATGTTCCCCTACTGAATACCTAATTTGCAATCCTTTGGCTGCATAATTTGGGATGCAGCTATTGCCGTCACCCCAAATACAGTGGTTTGGGCTGTGCCACTATAGCTGTAATTAACATTACGGGCTCCAAAACAACCTGACTCACTTTCTGCCCTAGAGCATTCTGGGAGAACAAGTGTTTCACTCAGTTTAGAACAAACAAGAAATATCCATTCCACTTCTGGGGACTAGAAGCCATTAAACATCACACAATTCAAAATGCCTTTGTAAATATGAAAAGGTCATTTCTACTCCTGACTGTAAGATGCACCTAGGTTTATAAATATATATACATACTGAACCTGGTGAGTCCATGGTGCAGGCGCGTCTTGTGGAGCTGTAAGCTTTGTCATCAGCATGTTCCAATGTGAGGAGCAGGTTTGCATAATAGTTTACTGGTTATTAGCAGGTTTGCATAATAATTCCCTGGTTTTTGCCCTCTAAATCTAGGAGCGTCTTATAGTCTGAAAAATACGGTACATTCTGAATCACTTATGGTGACATCTTTAGTTCAAGTGATCTGTATGGAATGTTTATTACTGAAAGTTCTGTGCACAGAGAGAGAGATATTGCTTCCTTAGCCATTGGAAAAATATGTTAGTTCCCACAATGCAACAAGGTTTACAGACTGCAAATTGGTCAAGACCATGGTCATGACCTCACACTGTGGGAGGGTTTTCACCACAATATCAGCTACACAGGATTTGATTGGCCAATCATTGACTAATTTTACCAGTATTAGTATTCAAAATCTGTTGACCTTCATACTAGATGGAGGTGGGAAAATTGGCCAATCATTTGCCTATCAAAATTGAAGGTGTGTACCAGGCTTTAGAGGCATATGCTAGAGAAAGTTAAGTCTGGTACACACATCCAATTTTGATTGGACAATCATTGGCCGATTTTACTTGGACTGATAGACAGGATGGACTCCGACACTCTCCATACAAAACTTAATTTATTATTATTGGCCGATTTTACCTCTTATGTGTAGTATGGGAGCTTTTCTGCAAAATTTGTTTATCGTATTCGAAATCTGTCGGCCCCAATGCTACATAGAAGTGGTGAAATTAACCAAATCAAAATTGTAAGTGTGTACCCGGCTTATACATGACATTTCAGCACATTTCATCTGCTTAAAATATGACTTGTAATCTCCGGCCGCTGACATGCGATTAAATAAAAATACTTATTGATAACTGATCCCATGAAATGCAAGTTCCCACACATAGGGCTTAATTCACAAAGCGGTGCTAACCTAGTTAGCATGCCTAAAGACTTTGGGCGTGATAAGTAGGGTGCTAACTAGGTTAGCACCGTTTTGACAATAAGATTGCACGCAAAGTCACGCGCGCAAAACTTTGCACGCGCACAGCGCGGTGCGTGTGGAATGTTGCACCAAGATGCGACGATAACGGCTTACAAGATCGCATGGGGTGCGACCTTAACGTCACACTATGCAGCGTTAAAGTCGCACCCCATGCGACCTTATAGGCGCATCGGATGCGCCGTTATCATCGCATCACATTTTGCGCGCAAGTTGATTTTATCACACCTAAACTGAGTTTAGGCGTGAAGACGAGGGGCTTTTCACAAGCATGCTAACACTTAGCACTGCTTTGTGAATCAAGCCCATACAGTCAGTTTGGTTTAAAAAATTCAACCAGGAGAAAAAAAATTACATTTTTGTATTTTCTGTGATATGATATTCAGTATAGCCTCAGCAAACAAAGGATTTACTGTGTTATGTGCTACTTCAGATATTTGTCTTAATAGGCGAACTTATAGTTACCATCTGTATAACCGCTATAATTGATTGGCTCTGTGACCATTGTACAGTTGTATACCAAGCTGCAGAATCCAAAACTGGCCGCAGAATGGTGCAGGACGGTGACAGAGCTGGCAGTGGAATACTGTAGCAGGTTTTTGGCTTGTATCTCTACCTACTGCTCTGTCGGCTCAGATGGATGGCTCTCATACTCTGACTATGTAAACACAGATTAGCAGCGAACATAAACGCCATTTTTCTTGCTATTTAGAAAACTGGAATGATATCTAGTGGAATATCAGAGCAACGAATGCTTTGGCCGTCAAATGGCATTTTAGCAGTCATTTAAAGTTGCACAGCTGTCAGATAATGAGAACTCGTTAGTCCTTATAATATTGTTTTTGCATGTTATTGCTATGTTGCCCTTGAAGACCAAAGCTGGACATAGGAGGGATCTAATAATCCATTTAAAGAGGCACTGTGGTGATGTATAGCAGAATGCCGTATATTATTCAGAATCAGTGGGGGCTCCAGTTTCAAATTTTTAGGGGCGCACGAAGGGGGCATGATGGCTGTCTGGTGGGGTCCATTTGGGTGATCAAAGTTTGTTTTGCGAGCTGTAGATATTATTTGCCTAACTCAGGTGATAAAATTAATGCTAACTAGTTCATCAACGATAGGATCCAACTGTAAATATCGCAAACACAAAATATCACAAACAAAACTTTTGATGGTGGTGTTATGGAAGGAAGGTTACCTACAGATATACTTTGCTTAGTTAGCTGGCATGGTTTAATCCTGATTTGCTAGCAAGCTGCTCCTGTGTGGACAGATCACAGGCAAATCTTCCAGCCCCCAGCCTGAGTAGAAGCAAGATGAGGGGGAAAACGCAGGAGGGAGAGATACACTTTGTGTAATTCCTTATTTTAGTAGTGAAGCATTGCTGCAGACTAGAGCTTGTATTTTACAGACAGGATGTTTTGAATCAGGATAATATAATGTACTGTATTGGCTAATTTAAAAAGAAAAACAGCAAGCTTTCATCTAATATTCTTCAGACTCTAATCCTGTTCGCTGACAATGTTAGAACATGCAATCAGAAGGAGGCAGATTTTTTTTTGTAAATACAGTATGTGTCATCCTGATAAATTAATTAGAAGGGATTTTGCAAGGATTGAGAGATATTAACGGCAAATAGATAAGATGCTTGGTTTACTTAATGCCTACAACTCAGGCTGACATGAGTTTTTTACAGACCCCATCCTGTTCAGTGTACACTGCTGGAGCCTGAAACGGTTATCTATATGTTAGGTAGTGGGGGGGGCAGTCCCCCATCCCCCATTGTGCTCCAGCATGCCCCAGTGTAGCTCATGATACCCAGTTTTGGGGGGTAATCATCCTAGTTTTTCAGCATCAAAAACCCTTCCTATATCTATATATTGCTGTATTTCAGTCATTCTTAACCTTGTCAGAGGTACAGAAACTTCCAGGTTTTTTAGGTGCATTCACCAAATTAACGTATTTTCTTTTTTCAAATTCAAAACACAGATATGCATCAGTTGCACATAAAATCCCTGTGTTGAAGAACAAAACTAATAAAACATAAATGTCACACAAAAACAGAACTCGATTAATATTTACTAAGCACACACACCTCCGCCAAACCCCTGAGACTGACTCACCGAACCCCTGGGGTTCCATCAAACACAGGTTAAAGAGAAACTCCAACCTAGAATTGAACTTTATCCCAATCAGTAGCTGATACCCCCTTTTACATGAGAAATATAATGCTTTTCACAAACAGACCATCAGGGGGCGCTGTATGACTGATTTTGTGCTGAAACCCCTCCCACAAGAAGCTCTGAGGACCGAGGTACTTTTGGCAGTTTGTTACAATGTAACAAGGTTCACAGACAGGAAATAGCTGTTTACAGCTGTCTCCAATGACCAAAACAGCTAGCAGCAGCTAAATAACCTGCCCACAGAAAAAATGTCACCATGTAATAAATGTCAGAATGTAAATCGGGGAGAGGAAAGATTTTACAATGAGCAAACACTGACTAAATCATTTATACATAATTATGGTAAAAATGAAGCACTTTTTTTACTACATTATTTTCACTGGAGTTCCTCTTTAAGAACCACTGCTGTATATTGAATTTAGTCCCACCCTCCCAGCTGGAAATACTCAGAAATCACACTGTGCTAAATCCCACCAGTAGTAAGCGCCTCCTATGTAACAACCACAACATGCAGCTGGGATTTGTAAGGAAGCAAAAACACAACTTCTTGAGCAAATATGATCTCCTCCACACACATGGGTGTTTTCTGATTATATGGGAGGCTTGACACAGACATTTGATGCTGGTTAGGCATGGAACAGGATGAACAAGTTATTTTTGTAAGATGATTGTACTAACCATGCACTGATATTCCCCAAGCCCAGTGCAACCAAAGCAGTTATTTGGGTGATGTAGTGGCGTATGCAAATACATTGTGTGACAAAGATATTGCTAAAGATGTTATGTTGTGTCTATTTAATCACCATAACGATGAAGGAGAAGACTGTAGAACCAAGCCTTCTGCATCATACCACATCATTTTGGCAGCGGCCAGACGGGCTATTTTTCAGGTCTGGATATCCCTCCGACATCCGTATATCTCACTTGTTAAGAAGGAACTGTCTCAACTATTCTTGATTGAAAAACTGTATACTCTCCAGGCATTTAACAAACATTAAGGGCTTTTTCAAAATCTGGGGAAAGTATATTTTGGTATCTTTCACTTCTACTGAAATTAATGATTTAATGGTTTCTTTTGTCTGGACCAAATGGTACTTGATTGAACAGATAGGGGGCATCCTGATAGACTGGTGGAATAAGAATTACCTCAAGCTCTCTGACATGATTCATTTCTGGTACCTAGACTTAGGAAGTATTTCTAGTGCTATGGAAGGTCCAAAAGTTATCTGCAGTGTTAAGAGGGTCGGGTGTCTGTCTTGATCTCCTATGTGGCCTTTTCATATTCTCGTAATGTCATCTTTTTGTTGATTTCCATGTCTTGCAGCACTTTACAAGATGTACTGAGAAAGAGGGGGATGGAGGGTGGGAACCAATGGGGGGAGGAAGGGGTGAGTTAGGCCCGGTTCACATTAGCGGTTTTCTGCCGAGCCGGCCGTAAGGATCCAGCCATCAGGATCAGGAAAAACTGTCAGTTTTTACAGCCAGTGTGCTGTAAACTGTCAGTTTTCTATTTGTTACTATGTAGCTACAAAACCTTCCTGTAATGATCGCTGCTGCAGCAGCTATTGCTGGAAGTAGTGCTGCAGCTCAGGCAGTTCTGATCTATTTCCATGCAAGTTGCATAGCTTTGTCTGTCTTTCCCTGCTGTCAGCTTGTGACTGATTATCATTCACCTGTGTGGGAATCTGCATGTCTGCTCCCATTGGATGACCTCAGTATAAAGATCTGCTTCCTGCAGGGTTTCCTTGGGTTTTCATAGCTTCAGCTTAAGCCTGTCTTGCTGTCGCTTTAGCCCCCGATCGTGTTTCTTGTTAAAGATATTTTGCTGGTCTTTGCATCATATATTGGTTCATTGCCAATATATATACATACCAGCACGTTTATTATTTTCCTTGTATTTGTGCTACGTTAATACATCAGTGTCGCTGATGTATACGTACACGAACTGTTTATATCAGGGGTCTCAAACTCAATTTACCCGGGGGCCGCAGGAGGCAAAGTCAGGATGAGGCTGGGCCGCATAAGGGAGTTCACGTGTCCCCGCCGCAAAACGAGGGCTGCAGAGCCCAGAAATCGCCCCGGGGGCAATCCGCCGGCATTTCCTGGAAGGGGCAGAGCTTTCAGCTTCAGCTCTGCCCCTCCTGACGTCAATCGCGGCGGATCGCCGCCTCTGCCCGCCCACTCTAAACATAAAAAAAAAAATTGGGAAAATAGGAAAAATTGCCCGGAATCTTCATACAGCCATATTACGGCTGTATAGCGATCCCTGGCCAAAGCGCTGCGGCTGCGTATGGACCCCCTGGAAACTCTGTCAGGAAATGTATTGCTCTTTCTTTTGATACATGTAAAATTACACTACCGTTAGGCTTGCTACTAAAAGTGACATTTACCGCATTTAAAAGTATACTATTTTCCTTCGAAACTTTAAAATCGATTTTCTCAAGAACTATAAGGTCTTTTTGAAAAATTGTTTTTTCCTCTTATTCCTAATGATCTCCTTAACATATCCTGCAAATTTAGGGTTTCTAGCATTTAAGGTGGATTTGCTATTAACCATTAAAGTCGGCGGGTTTTTAAATGTGTATTTTTTTCCTTTGCAACTTTAAAATCGATTTTCTCAAAAACTATAAGGCCGATTTGAAAAATTTTTTTTTCCTCTTGTAGCCACTGGGGGCCCCTACAAGCTCTGGGGCCCTGGGGCCACAAAATATTGTATCGCGGGCCGCAAATGGCCCGCGGGCCGCGAGTTTGAGACCCCTGGTTTATATCCTGTGTGCAGTTAGTCAGCTTCCAGCACGTTTTGGTAGGTTGCGCGTACCGTGACCACCCGTGCTGAGGTAGTTACCCTGCTCCTGGTTCTGTTTGTGGATTGCGTTCATCTCTGCGAAGAGATAGCGAATCCTTCTGAATCCTATCCTGTTACCGTTTGTGGATTGCGTTCATCTCTGCGAAGAGATAACGAATCCTTCTGAATCCTGTTCTGTTACCGTTTGTGGATTGCGTTCATCTCTGCGAAGAGATAGCGAATCCTTCTGAGTCCTGTCCCCTGTATTACTCCAGTCTTAGTCAGCGTTCCTGCTTATGTCATATATCGGTTCATTGCCGATATATACATATGTTAGTCAGACGTTACAAATAGTTTCATTGATAGCTGTAATTGTAATACGCTAGGAAAACATACTTATTGTATATTTATCTGTGTTACGTTCATGTATCTTAATCCTGCTATTTTCTGACTATCCTGTCCTGTCTTTGTGAGGCACGCCATCGCCGCATCGCATTGGCTGCCTCATTCCAGTCTTTCTGGTTTTGGACGCTTGCTGTCGCTAAGTAGCCGCTAGCTAGCAAGCGTTCATTCTGTCTACCTGTCCTGATCTCCTCAGTTCTGGTTTATGCGCTCAGCGCTACTTTGCGCTGAGACGTTATAACGAAAGCATTGTTTGTGGCTGTCAGATCTGCACCGGCTCTGTGCGCCACAATCTCCTATTGGAGTCAGTCCTCCCCTCCACTATACTAGGGATAGCCTGTTTCCTTGTGCTAGTGTGTGTACCTCCTCCACGCCAGCTCATGCGTTGCATGCTGACTGTGGAGAATACACCACCAAGCCTCACATTTATGAAAACCCCATTACCAATCCCCATTGTGGGGGGGATTCCCAGAAAGTATGACACTGTTAATTATGGTTCCTGTTCCTTTAAGAAATTTGAAGAACTTAGCTCTGAAACAGAAAATGAGTTTTTCTCTGAATGTGCCAGGTTCCTGACCAATCCTGATCTCCAAGCGACTCCTGTTTCAACCTGGGCACTCCAACTAAGTTATATTTTGTTTAAAGGGGAATTATTCCAGTGGGCATTTGATGTTCTCAATCATTCCGATTTGAAAGATAGACCGCTGGAATTTCTAGCGTTTGTGATCCATAACTGGTTGCGCATAGATCCATTGCCTTTTTCTCTTAATGAACTCCTGGCAGCAGGCCAATCAGCTGCTCCTTCAATTGCTTGCAAGAATGAGCAGCAAGCAGAAAGTGTTACTGATAATTTTCCTGCAGCTTTGAATAAATCACCAAAAACCGCAAGGTCAAAGGCAAAACGCAAACGTTCTAAGAAACGTGTCCAATCTGCAGAATCGTTATCCTTAGCGACTGAGACCTATAATGAGATTCTGCCATTAACAGATAATGAAATGCAATTGTCTTTCAGGGGAGTTAAATGGACTTATGAAACTACTAATGAACTTTCCTCCCTGGCTAGGGAAAATAAAGATTTTTGTTTAAAAGAATTATCTGAGTATGATTATGATGAGATATTACAGAGTATTGAACAAATCAACTTATTTGTGAACCAAGGGAAGTTTGCATACACTACAGTTCAACACTTGCTACAGGTATTGGAGATTCTTAAGAATAAGGAATCTGCCAATCACCTGCTAAGTAACCCTATACATGTGCCTGCCACAATCATATCTGCAGACTGTGATCAGCCTAAATGTTTCGCTGTTAAGTATGCATGGGATCCTCCATTCGAGAGGGGAGAGATGGAAGCCCTGGTCTGTGAATGGAAGAATGATTCAAGTTCATTTTGTCAATTTTACAGTGCAAAAAGTGAAATGGTATTGAACGCATGCATTAAGTCAGCCTATAACCTAATAGAGGCTGGTGTGTGTAGGTATGACTGTGTGGCTCCCTTGATTGATGTGTGGGAACTGATTTTGGATGATTTTTATGTGACTCCGAATTCGCAAATTTGGCGTTCTGACCCGCCTGCTTCAGCACCTTTGGCTGATTCAGCAGGTGATTCGGAGCTCTTTTTGTGTGAAATTGAAGTTCCTGCAATTCCACCCTGTACCATGGATAACTCAGTGTTACTTCCCAGTAAAACAGAAGCCACTGATACATTCTTAACCTTGCCCTGCGCAAATTTCTCAGCAGAGAATCCAGAGGTCCTGCTGACTTCCGAGTCCAGCCTAGCCAGTACTCATGACTCTTTGTTTAGTGAAACAGACACCAGAAAAATCTTGCCTGTCTCTGCAAACACTTCTGCAGAAATTACCTGTGTTAATAAAGTTCAACTCCTGTCTGATCCAGCAGATGCCAATAGATGCACTACATCAGTTTCCGAGTCCCAGCAATTCCGTCTAGAAACATCAGAACCCCGGCATCTGAATTTTCCAATTTTACAAATGAATGGTGATTCAGATGCGCAAACATTGTGTCTTGATCTTCCTGTTTCTACACCTCGCTCTAGTTTCATGAATAGCTCAGAGCATCTGCTATGTGAACCTGAAATCGCAGAATTATTACCTTGTTCAGAAAATCTTCCAGTAAATTTGCCCTGTACCATGAATTGTGCAGTAGATCTCTCCAATGAAACTCAGGTCACAGAATCATTATGCTGTCCAGCAGGTGCTTCCATGGTTTTGCCCTGCAATATGGACTGTTCAGTGATCCTGTCCAGTGAAGCTGTGGTCGCAGAGTCTTATGCTTCACCCAGTACTTTGGATATTTCAAACCCTCTAGCAGAAGGGTCTGAGGCACTGCTTACCTCAGTTGGTGTTGCAGTAATATTCACTTGTCTAGCAGCTGTTTTGGAATTACAGTCTGCTCTAATAAAACTTGGTGAATTTCTGCCCAGCAAAGCAGAAGCCATTAAAATATTGTCCTCGTCAGCAATTGTGTTAGATACCTTGCCCTGTACACAGTCTGATTTAACCAATGTTGAGTCCCTCTCCAGTGTTGTAACAGCCGAGGAACTCCAGCCCTGTCCTCTGAATGTTTCAGAAGTCTTGCCCTGTAACATGGATAATTCTGATTCTCTGGTCAAAATAATAGAAATCTCAGAATTTCAGTCCGGTCTGATGTGTGTTCCTGAAACCCAGCCCTGTATCCTGAAAGATTCTGGTTCTCTGGCCGCTGTGGCAGAGGTTCCAGAGTCCCCTTCCTGTCCAGGGAATTCCTCAGTTTTGTCTAGTCCAGTGGGGGCTGCTGCAATGCTGACTTGTTCTGCAGCGCCTCATGAGCTCCAATCCAGTGTATTAGATGAGTCTCTGTCCAGTCCAGAGGTAGTTGTGGAGTCCCTATCTGGTTCATTGCATACATCAGAAGATTTGTCCTGTCTTGTTAGTGCCCCTGAATCTGATTTGTTACTGACTTTGCTGGAATCAGCGACATCTAAGTCTGATCCTGCATTCTCGTGTAAAAATCCAGTAGTTGCGAAGTCTAGTCATGATGATTTTTTTTTGGCCAGTCCTGGTTTTGGTCCTGTCTTGGCTGACCCTGAGGCTCACAGTTCCTTGACATGCCCAGAGGTTTCTCTTGTGCCAGTGTGCCCAGATGTTCTTTGTGTGCCAGAATGCCCAAGTGTGTTTAAGGTGTTAGCGTGCTCTGATGCTTCCTTAGTGGGAACATGTTCTGATGTTGCCAGTCTGTCTGCATGCCCAGAGATGGTTCTGGTCCCTGAAAGCCCTGATATTGATGTTTGTCCTTGTGGCCCTGACTCGGGAATTGCCCTAGGTTCCATAGGGGTTCTTGATAGTTCTCCATGTGAGCCTAAGGGGCATTCTGACCTATGGGGATCTCTTTGGAGCTTCAAGGTGTTCTGGGAGGTCTCTGAGAAAACTTGTCCTGGTGCCTTGGACTGGTTCAACAGTGGGTTTTGTCTTGGTAAAGACAGTACCGGTGGGCATTGCAAAGGCTTTGGCGTTTCTGAACTGTTCCTGGAAGGCGGTGGGTATCGCTCAGGGAGTTTCGGAGGGCTTTCTTCTGGAAATCATGGTTCTGATGGGTGTCACACTGGGGCTTGTAGTACTGATGGGCATGGTTCTGTAGGTTCTGGTTCTGATGGGTCCAGTCTTGTGGGGACTGATTCTGGAATTCGGTCTTGCCGGGCTGTCCCGGTCATCATGAATTATCAGTCAGCCTGTTTTGTTGGAAATTTCAGTTTTGAAAAGCGTCTGGAATCCGCTTTTAAAGGCAGGGGTACTGTAATGATCGCTGCTGCAGCAGCTATTGCTGGAAGTAGTGCTGCAGCTCAGGCAGTTCTGATCTATTTCCATGCAAGTTGCATAGCTTTGTCTGTCTTTCCCTGCTGTCAGCTTGTGACTGATTATCATTCACCTGTGTGGGAATCTGCATGTCTGCTCCCATTGGATGACCTCAGTATAAAGATCTGCTTCCTGCAGGGTTTCCTTGGGTTTTCATAGCTTCAGCTTAAGCCTGTCTTGCTGTCGCTTTAGCCCCCGATCGTGTTTCTTGTTAAAGATATTTTGCTGGTCTTTGCATCATATATTGGTTCATTGCCAATATATATACATACCAGCACGTTTATTATTTTCCTTGTATTTGTGCTACGTTAATACATCAGTGTCGCTGATGTATACGTACACGAACTGTTTATATCCTGTGTGCAGTTAGTCAGCTTCCAGCACGTTTTGGTAGGTTGCGCGTACCGTGACCACCCGTGCTGAGGTAGTTACCCTGCTCCTGGTTCTGTTTGTGGATTGCGTTCATCTCTGCGAAGAGATAGCGAATCCTTCTGAATCCTGTCCTGTTACCGTTTGTGGATTGCGTTCATCTCTGCGAAGAGATAACGAATCCTTCTGAATCCTGTTCTGTTACCGTTTGTGGATTGCGTTCATCTCTGCGAAGAGATAGCGAATCCTTCTGAGTCCTGTCCCCTGTATTACTCCAGTCTTAGTCAGCGTTCCTGCTTATGTCATATATCGGTTCATTGCCGATATATACATATGTTAGTCAGACGTTACAAATAGTTTCATTGATAGCTGTAATTGTAATACGCTAGGAAAACATACTTATTGTATATTTATCTGTGTTACGTTCATGTATCTTAATCCTGCTATTTTCTGACTATCCTGTCCTGTCTTTGTGAGGCACGCCATCGCCGCATCGCATTGGCTGCCTCATTCCAGTCTTTCTGGTTTTGGACGCTTGCTGTCGCTAAGTAGCCGCTAGCTAGCAAGCGTTCATTCTGTCTACCTGTCCTGATCTCCTCAGTTCTGGTTTATGCGCTCAGCGCTACTTTGCGCTGAGACGTTATAACGAAAGCATTGTTTGTGGCTGTCAGATCTGCACCGGCTCTGTGCGCCACAATCTCCTATTGGAGTCAGTCCTCCCCTCCACTATACTAGGGATAGCCTGTTTCCTTGTGCTAGTGTGTGTACCTCCTCCACGCCAGCTCATGCGTTGCATGCTGACTGTGGAGAATACACCACCAAGCCTCACACTTCCGTATCCGTTCCGCTGAGCAAAACGGTCCGGAAAATTGGGTCCTGCAGCATTTTTTCGTCGGCCGGTTCCGTTGGCAAACGCTTTTGTGAATCGGGCCTCAGGGGTTTCACATCTTTTGTTTATCATCTGGCGATTTCCTGTGTTATATGCCTGGATTGTCTTATTCTATTTGGTTCCCTGCGTGGAACTATAAATGCAGGAAAATCTTAATTGTCTTGGGATCGTAATGCAATTTTTAAAACATAAAATATAAAAAATATATATATATTTTCCTTTGGAGAGAAGTAGTCAATCAAAACATTGTTTGCTGTTAAGATAATTTACTTTCATGAGATTTTGTGGTACAGTATTTATACTACTGCCATTACAAATCTTTAAAGCAAACCTAAACTGAAAAATAAAAGTCAACATAACCATACACAGGTCATACTTACCTCCCATGTAGTCTACCCACCAATCTTTTTCTCCTCTCCCGCATCCTTGTTCACTGTGAACGATGAAATTCTCCTACCTCTATTTTAAAAATGGTGATGACCCCATAACAGCTTCCGAGTCAGCACAGTGTTCAACTGTGATGTTGGCCCACTTGAGCCATAGGGAAACATGCACATTTCCTTGCACATCAGTTGTCCATTCAGTTATAACTGACAGCAACTGATAATATAATTGACAGCAACAGATACATTTTAGTTCTGACCAAATGTTTTTAGAACTGGAAGGAATTGTTGTAAGAAGAAAATGGTGAGCTTCTGAGAGGAAATGACGACGAAGTAAGTATGTAATATTCATTTGCAGGTACATCATGTGTTTATTTTAAATAATTTTACTCAGTTCAGGTTCACTTTAAATAACACACTAAACGTTGCAGGACTATTGCAAAATTTTACATATAATATGTGTATTTCTGCCAGAGTAAAGTGCACTAGAACTAATTCTGTTTCAAATGTCGCTGTCACTTACAGTAAGTTTTGAGTATCTGACTAGTCCAACTCCTCGTAGGGGAGTCCTCAGGTACTCTTTATTTTCTTTTGAAAAGAATCAAGGAAATACTGAGAGTTTCCCATGAGGAGATAAACTAGTCCAAAATCTGTCAGATCTGTCAGGTTTTTATTATGTTCTGTGACAGAAACATAGGAAAAAGGTAAATTACAGTACATTTCAGAAACGTACATTTTACACGTATGTATTTTACATTTTACAATTTTTCATAATAGTTGTCTTTTAAAATGGTTAATGTCAAGTAAGAACTTTTCCAGAGGGCTCTTTCACCAGCCATATACTACAGCAGAGACTTGCAGGCTGCAATTCTGTATTGGTCTTGCCTTCTTGCTACCTATACAGCCAGCCAGCAGCAGCACCCCTACAGCGCCTATTATTTCCTTCACCTGGGCTGCTTCTGATCACATCAGAGATGGATTAAGATGTAATGGGGCCCTTGGCAAGGTAGTAGATTTGGGGCCCTCTTGTGGTCCTTTTGGTAAACTGAAGGGAGGTCAAAGAAGGCGGCTGGCAGGCCCCTTGACACCCACTAGGCCCCAAGCACCTGCCTAGATTGCCTGGTGGATGATCCTGCTCTATAAAAAAAAGAATTTTAGCCAGAGAAGCCTCATCTGATTTGAAAAATGTAGCATAATGACAATTAAAATGCAGGCTTTTACAACCTACAAGGCTATGAAGACTGAGACCTGCCCAATTGCTGTGTTATGCCCTTGCCTGTGGCACAAGCTGAGAAGATCTGGGATGCACAGCTAATGAGAGGCATTTGACCATAAGGACTATAATAGAGTGATGACAGGAGATGTGGGAGGTCAGCAGCAGGCTGGTATAGTGAAGAGGGGTATATAGTGCTTTATGTGATCACACAGCTCAACACTTAACAGTTTAGTGAACATCAGAGCACAGCTCAGCTCTGTGAAATTGTTCCTATAGAAACAGCCTTGAGACTGGAATTACTTTTGTGGAGGAGGATTTTTTTCTCATGTTAATTTCCATTCTGCTTTATTTCCTCTTGGCCACTGAACAACAAATTAGATTCTGTTTGTTAGATTGAAAAGTCATAATGATCCTCTCTGTAAATAGAGGACTCCACTCCCATTGCCTCTATTGATGTATGTTTAGCGTTTATCATCCCACAGACAGCACTGGACCATCTTAGTATCCTGTTCAAAGGCTAGATTTTTCCATTCTTCATATCTGTTAAGAAAAAATTGAAAACGTTGTACCCTTAATGGGCACCTTAAAGCGGAATATAACCCTGCATTTCAACTTTGCTCTAAAACATTATTTACAGTATATTATATGCAACCAGCATTTTTTTTTTTACTAGACCAGCATTGGAAGGGTTACACAGGGCTTTAAAGTTCCTTTAGATTTCTGCAGACGCATCCGAAGCTGAAAAGAGATACATTTTGTTTACAGAAATGTATCTAAGGGCCCATTCACACTTGTGCGTTTTCAGAGCGATTTCAGCTTTGCTGAAAATCGCTAGCGATTTGAAAAACCTGTGCACAATGAAAGTGTATGTAAGTGTTCTCATCTAAGCGTTTAGCGATTTGCTGAAACGCAAACGCGTTGCATGCAGCGTTTTCTGAGCGATTCTGGAGCGATTAGCGTTTCAATAAAAGTATTTGAATTGAACTAGAAATCGCAAAACGCTAATCGCTGGAAAAACGCTCTCTATACAGTGAAAAATCGCTAGGAAAAAACACCAGAAAAACGCTCAGCGTTTTGCGTTAGCGTTTAGCGATTTCTAGTGTGAATGGGCCCTAAGTGTTGAATGACTCATCTCTCTGACTGAGAAGGAGCTTGGAGGACTGCCAAAGAGTGTGTAACTGTTTATCAATAGATACATAGAATGTAACAATCTGAACTTCTGCATATCTCTCCACGGAACTTGAAACGTCTGTGTTTAACCCTTCCAATGCTGGTCTAGTAAAAAAAAAAATGCTTTTTGCATATAATATGCTGTAAATAATATTTTAGAGCAAAGTTGAAATGCAGGGTTATATTCCGCTTTAATGGGTACAATTTTTTTTATCAGATGCCATCGTTCGGTGCACTTTTTATGATCCAAAGTGATCGGGAAGTAATTCTCGTTCCATTGAACAGGTCGATTAGGGTATTTTCTCTCTTCAGATACGATCGTAAAATCCAACTTTCTAAGGAAATTTTCAGTTCCAATTGACCAAAAAGTCATTTCACAGTGATTTTCACCAAACACTGCGCTGTTTTCTGTACAATTCCATGTTAAATATTGCATCGAAACATTGTGTCTGATGAAAGTATTGTAATGTTAGGGGTATTTTTATGTGTATAGTAAAGTGTCTGATGTCCACAACAACCGATCTGATAACTCCAGTGGATGTTTAAGAGTAATGGACACTGACTGGCTGTCACAGGCATTTAGGACATCAGTCAGGAGTAATATGTTGCGTAGCTCATCTCTCCTAATAAAACAGATTGGGGTTGATTAACTTAACACTGGTAATATTACCGTGCATACACAGTGCAGGGCAATATTACCCTACTATTACACTACTGCAGTAACGGTTACACTATGCAAGAACCGCTAATCGTGCTAATAGCATAACTCATGATAATTACTGGTGTTAGTAAGGGTAATATTGCCGTGCGCTGTGTGTGCACGGTAATACGCTGTTGAGTGAATCAACCCCATTGTTGAATAGGAAGAGGTGCAAGAAAATAATTAAAGAAAACATTTTATGAGCAGAATTACTGAGCTAATACGTAAATGTAATTCATGAGCCTGCACGACCTAGCCATTAAAGGAAACTTAATGTCTTATCAAAATAAGAACACACAAACACCAGGTGGAGAAAAAAAGGCCACGACCTTTTTTATTGGGGTTTTAAACAATTGTTAAATTATATACCTAAACCAAACTTTATTGCATTTTGCCAAGTGATCATTAGTCATAACATTACACCAAAAAGAAAATCTTGAACCAGAAACCATCAATCTATGTCCACCAAAGCAGTCTAATTTCAACTACATCCACCAATTTTTTGAAGGACAACCGACCAGAGAGGTTTATGGAGGCTAACATATTTATTTCCTTTTAAACAATGCACCATGCCTGGTTGACCTGCTGATCCTCTGCCTCTAATACTTTTAGCCTCACACCCTGAACAAGCATGCAGTACCGATGTTTAACTTAAGTTTGACTGCATGTACTGCATGCTTGTTTCAGCTGTGCGATTCAGACACTACTGATGCATGAAAGATCAGCAGGACTGCCAGGCAACTGGTATTGTTTAAAAGGAAATAAATATGACAACCTCTTATTTGCCTCTAAAGTCAGTTGTCCTTTAAACAAGGAGATACACCCCCAATAAAGTTCAAGCATTAAGATTTTGACAAGATAACAGGGAGGAAGTAACTTGGCTGGCGTTTTGCACAATGGTTTAAATACTGCTCCTCTGAACTTGATTATCGGCCTGAAAGAAAGCCCGCCAGGCCCAGTCCGCCAATGCATGCTACCACTCCAGAAGCAGACTAATCCATGGTTCCAGCAACAGCCACCTATGGGGAAAGAAAAAGCCAGAAGCCAGCCACACACCTGAATATTTAAACATACCTGTCAGGTCGGCAAGCCCTTGGGTCCCCAATTTTAACAGTTTGTGTGCCTGCCAGAAGATGTGCAAGACAAGACAAGACAAATAACATTTATATCGCGCTTTTCTCCTGGCAGACTCAAAGCGCCAGAGCTGCAGCCACTAGGGCGCGCTCTATAGGCAGTAGCAGTGTTAGGGAAACTTGCCTAAGGTCTCCTACTGAATAGGTGCTGGCTTACTGAACAGGCAGAGCTGAGATTCGAACCCTGGTCTCCTGTCTCAGAGGCAGAGCCCTTAACCATTACACCATGCAGCATTATAAATAACTAAACCTTAAGGCCCGTTATAATAACGGACACTAGGCCTTGCCTGCTACGTCCCTCACAACCCCCTTCCTCCCCCCACCACAAATGCCGCCGCAACATTACCTGCACGGTCAGTGTGCATGCTCACGGCCGCTACCTGTATGCGCCTGCTATGTACAACACAACGGCCGCAAACGGCACAATCGGCCGCAATCCCAGGTATTTTATTAGGTAGGAAGCATTTTATTGCGAGGAGAACGCCAGCGCATACCGCTAAGGCTGCATCTGAAATGACCACCAGCTCAGTGTGTAGCACCTAAATAGATTTTCTGCACACTTTGCATTCAATTCAGATGCAAATCATATGCAAATCTGCTACTACTTATTATGCAAACAGGAAACTCAGGAGGAGGGGCTGGGAGCAGCTAACCTAATAGTTACATAGTTACAAAGTTAAGAAAAGGTGGGGGGAAAGGCTGCGCATCCCTAAACACATGCTGCAATTGAATGGTTAATCGCACGGGCATACACCGCCTCTGCCAGACTGAAAAATGCATGCCCTGCATTAGGTTAGGTCACTTGCCCGGAGGTTTGCCTCACCATGGCGCAAGTGTCTAGTATAATATACTTTGCATGCAAACCATATTGGAAGCTAAAGTTCCTCCTAGCTTAATAAATGTTAGCATTTGTCTTGGATGCAGGGCATGCATTTTTCAGTCTGGCAGAGGCGGTGTATGCCTGTGTGATTAACCATTCAATTGCAGCATGTGTTTAGGGATGTGCAGCCTTTCCCCCCACCTTTTTTAGGAAGCATTTTATTGTACAATCTCATAACGTTTTTCTTTTCTTAAATGCTTTTTATTCAATCAGTGTTTGCCCATTGTAAGATGTTTCCTCTACCTGATTTACATTCTCAAATGTATCACTGGTGGTAAC
Organism: Hyperolius riggenbachi; assembly: GCF_040937935.1. NCBI lineage: Eukaryota > Metazoa > Chordata > Amphibia > Anura > Hyperoliidae > Hyperolius > Hyperolius riggenbachi. The sequence continues at coordinate 346,757,077 of NC_090648.1, read as the reverse complement.
ACAATCTTCAACATGTCTATCTTAATTTAAAAAGAAACATGTACTGTCGTTGAGCATCAAATACTCCTTGGATTATGCATTGTATTAAAATTTTGTGACAGATGTTGTAAAACTTGATGTAACATGATGAGGTAAATGTATATATACAATACTAAACCTAAATAGAAGAAGGCTTTGTACCTTTTTCTTTTTCCTGTTGGTAAGGGATAAATACTAGGGTTCTGAATGACATTTCCTTTCCAACTGGACCTCAGTCTGACTGTAGCACTGATAACTAATTACAGACTATAAAACTGTTGCATGGCATAGAGACAATTCTGAGTGAATGGAATAAACAAAAAAGTTATTAGTTCAACATGGGATTGTAAAACATTTAAAACTGTCAACATCTAATAGTTAAAGGACACCTGAAGTGAGAAAAATATGGAAGCTACCATATTTATTTCATTTTAGACAGTACCAGTTGCTTGGTGGTGACCTGCTGATCTTTTTTGCATTAGTAGTGTCTGAATCACCCACCTGAAACAAACATGCAGCCAATCCAGTCAAACTTCAGTCAGAAAATCTGATCCCCATGTTTGTTCAGGTTCTATAGTTAAAAGTATTAGAGGCAGAAAATCAGCAGGACAGAAAGGCAATTGGTATTGTTTAAGAGGAAATACATATAGCAGCCTCCCTATCGCTCTCACTTCAGTTGTCCTTTAAAACGTATGTTTTTTTAGCTTTTAAACACACAAAAAGACTGTTGGATTCCAAGAAAATGCTATATAGGTTTTTATCTCATCAGTTTGTTTTCAGTTCAGGATTGCTTTTAAGTCCAGTCATACCTAAGACTACAGTAAAACCCCCATTATTCAGAACTCCATTAACCAGAATTCTCATGTAGCCAGAAAGTCCTGACCTTGCAGGATGCATAAATCTACATTTACACCTCTTTATATAGTTATAAACCTCAGTTACATTAAGTTATATGTCCTTTGTCTTCATTTGTTTTTAACTACTGTGTTTCAACATTAATAGAGAGTTTATGGCAAGTGTAGTGTGGGGTAGAGACCTGCAGCGGGTCGGGTACCTGAAATGCGGGTCGGGTTCGGTACCCAAATTGATTCAAACTGCGGGTGCGGGTTGGGTGCGGGTAGTGACTTGCGGGTGCGTGTAGGGTTGCGGGTAGCAGTCTGCGGGTGCGGGTAGCGAAAGCAAGCTAAAAACCTTCTTTAGCTTTGGTTTGTGTATAAAAATAGGTTTTATTAACTTTACATCTCCCCAATGTTACTTTAAAGGTGCACCTTAAGAAAATGTAAAAAAGCGGGTCGGGGGTAGCAGGTCGGGTAGCGGGCCTGCGGGTAGCGGTTCTGCGGGTGCAGGTCGGGTTGCGGGTATCAAATTCACCAGAAAGCGGGTCGCGGGTGCGGGTCGGGTGCGGGTATGAAAAAGTGGACCCGCGCAGGCCTCTAGTGTGGGGTATAGTACGTTCTTTTTAGCTAGGCCTATTTTTAACATTGACTCTCAAGCAACCAGAAACCACACTTATCCAGCAATCCCCGTTGGTGCCAGATAATGGGGTTTTTACTGTATTCATTTGGAAAATAACTATTTATTTTATCTCTTCCTGACTATATTTCTTTTAATGCTGCAACTTTCTTTTTGCCCTGGTTATACCATGAATTCAGAGCACTTGCCATCACAGCAACCATAAGTGAGGGGAATTCTACCAAATGTGGACATAGACAGCAGTAACAGAGACAGTGGGCCATATGCAATTCACTTTTTCACCTGAGTTTTCTCCTAGGAGATAATTTTTCATCTTCGATTTATATACTTTTTTAGGATTTTGCAATGGAAAAAGTACCAAAAAGTAGGTGAAAAGGTACTATAAAAATTATTTTGAGTATTTGCTTACTTGGTGGTTTAAATGGCATTTTATTGACAAGTTTGAAAATTTCACCTAGGAGAAAATACAAAATATTGCTAGTACCTTTTTACCTACTTGTTGGTACTTTTGAAAAGCTATTTTAAAGAGAGGATGAAAAAGTATCTCCTGCAAAAAAATCAGGAAAAAAAATATAATTACATATGGCCTGTGGACCCAAACCAATTCACTTTTTCTCCAGGTTTCTCCTAGGTGATATTTTCACAACTTATAAATAAAATGCCTTTGAATCCACCTCCAAGCAAGAAAATACTCAGAAACATCTTGATGGTACTTTTTCACCTACTTTTTGGTACTTTTTCAATTGCAGTACTGAAAAGTTATTTTAAACAGAAGATGAAAAATATATCTCCAGTCTTTTATCCTGGGAGGTAATTGTCATCCTCTGCAAAATATCTTTACAGCACTTTGCATTTGAAAAAGTGCCAGAAAGTAGGTGAAAAAGTATTTTCTTGCTTGCTGGTGATATAAAAGGCATTTTATTGAAAAGGTGTGCAAATATCACTTCGTCAAAAACTCAGGAGATAAAGTTAATCGCTTGCCCCTATTAAATCAACGTTTTAACTGTGCTTTCTCACAGGAGATATTTTCACACCTTTAATCCAGTAGCAGCTTTAACAGAGTTATCTCGGTTGAGATAATTGCACTGCTTTTGACTTCAAATGGCATTGATCCTTTCCTGCTAACATAAAATACTGAAAGCAAAAAGTCCTCTATTATTGTCTCACATTGCCCCCTAGTGACAATTGGCCATAAATATACTGTACAGCAGTACAAATTAGAAGCTAGGAAATCTAACAAAGAAGAAATAAAAAATGTACTTAAATAAATTGGCCTGGAGCTCTTACGAGCCTCTAAATAAACTGGATCCTAGAGGGTTAAATAAAATACCCATTAAGCCCCCAGCAAGCAAGGCAATACACAAAATAGTTTAGTATTACTTATTTACATACTTCTTATTACTTTTGTTTGCTGAAAAGTAAGTGATTTTTAGATAAGATAAAAAATTATCGCCTGTGTGAAAACTCAAGAGAAAAGTTAATTGAATAAGGGCCATTGGCCCATACGCTATTAACTGAGTTTTCGCCTAGATAATATTTGCACACTTGACAATAAAATGCCCTTTAAACCACCAGCAAGCAAGGAAATACTCAAAATGAATTTTAATGTATTTTTCACCTACTTTCTGGTACGTTTTCAATTGTAAAGTTTTGGAAAGTTACGGTACTTTAGGCTACTTGCACACTAAGACGTTGCGTTAGGTGCCACGTTAAGGTCGCATAACGTGCACCTAACGCGACGCCTGGTGCTCTTCGTTGTGGACGTCAGAGTGAGCTGCGTTGTGCAGCTCACACTGGCATCCGTGATGCGTATTTTTGGACGCATGCGGCATCACGGGGTCCCACCGGCCAATCACCGCACAGAGCGGCCGCTCCAGGAAGTAAACACTGCACGCCACTGAGTGCAGTGAATATTAATTAGCCATGTGCCTGGCCGCTCTCTCCTCCTCCCCAACATGACTGAGCATGTGCAAACAGTCTAACGCGGCTTAAGCCGCTCTAACGCCGTAGCATGCTGCACTTTCTTAAGAACGTGCAGCGTTACATGTAACGCAACGTGGGCTGTGTGAACAGCCCACTTGTGTTACATTGCTGTGCGTTGGGGAGCGTTACAGGCGCACTAACGTGCGCCTGTAACGTCTTAGTGTGTAAGCAGCCTGAAAAAGAAGAAATGATCTCCTGGGAGGAAACTCAGGAGAAAAAGATAATTGCATATGGGCCCTTGGGTCTATCATTTCTCACTCTCAAGAACTAAGAAAAGAAAGGTCCATATGCTATTCACTTTTTCTCCTGAGTTTTCTTCTAGGTGATAGTTCCACACCTAAATGCCCCTTTAAACCACCAGCAAGCAAGAAACATATCTAAATAATTTTGATAGTATTGTTCACCTACTTTTGGGTACTTTTTCAATTGTAAAATGCTTAAAGGTTATTTTAAAGAGAAAATGAAAATGATCTCCTAGGAGATAACTCAGGAGAAAAAGTTAATTGCATACAAACCAAAATTTTGGAACAAAGCTGGACTGTCACTTATGTTTCATTTGCCTTAGGCCACAGAAATGAAATGTGGAATACTCACAATATTTCATTAAAGAGGAACTCCAGTGAAAATAATGTAATAAAAAGTGCTTCATGTTTACAATATTTATGTATGGTTAGTGTTTTCCCATTGTAAAATTATTCCTCTCCCTGATTTACATTCTGACATTTACCACATGGTGACATTTTTACTGCTGGCAGGTGATGTTAGTGGAAGGAGATGCTGCTTGCTTTTTTGGCAGTTGGACCCATGGTCCTGACATCACACTGTGGGAGGGTCTCACCACAATATCAGCCATACAGAGCTCCCTGATGATCCGTTTGTAAAAAGGAAAAGATTTCTCATGGGAAAGGATGAAGTTCAATTCTTGGTCACGGTTTCTCTTTAAACAATTTTGGGGGGAGAATTTGGGCCATTCTATATGTGTGACTTTTAAAGTTATTTTGCTGATAGAGATTACGCATGCATTTTGCATAATCATTATTTCCTTTATATTTGTTTAATATTGTTCATTCTTTGTGTTTTATTGTAGGAGATTCTCAGGAAAGATTTTGAAATATTATGGAAGAGAGCTGGTCCAGAGATGGGCAGTCCTAAAGAGCCTCATCGATTGCAGCTGTCAACGCCAGATGCTGCCAGTGAGAATGTTTCCCTGCGTTCTCCCATATCATCTAGGATATGGCAGGCTGATGATCCCATGGGTACTGTCGGATTTGATGGGGAGGATCTTTGCATGAGGAACTTCTGTGTCAGTGTACAGGGAGACTATGACTTTCCAGAAAGCTTCAGCTTTGACACTGATGCAGAGAGCCTCTTAGGAGGGCATAGAGATTTTTCTGTAGATACTGACAGCACTTATTCCTTGCACCAAGGAAGGGAAGACCAAACCTCACCAAGTCAAGGAGACATAAACAAACATGATATCAATGAATCAGCGACACAGTTGCAAAGCACAAGTACTTCATGTGGGACAGGTGTGATAGGAACACCGGAAAAAAGTGTTTACAATTCAGAACACAGTAAAGACTGTAAAGAGCAGTGTGTGAATGATCCCAGTGTTACGGAAGGGAATCTCTCTTTAGGAGCACATTCAGATATAATTCATGATACAAAAGGAGGTATATTAACAAACACATCCCCACAAGACAAAAACAAGCATGTGGCTGAAGAACTGGATCTGAAAAAGGTCCCAAATATCAGTTGTGATGAACAAAAACAGAAAGCCCAAGAGGAAGGGTTGACAGGATGTAAGAAGGTTGCAAATGGGGAACTAATTGGAAAAACACACATAAGTAACCCAGTATTGCCAAATCGTCAAGGTGATGTACAAGAGAAAGAGTACAGGTCTACTGCTGTTAGCCCTTTTGTATTCCCTGATGAACAGTCATCTTTCACTTTTCAAACGAGAGCTCCACAGGCATCAAGTTCTGAAATTACAGGCAAAGTAAGAACTGATGGCACAGAGATTAGCACGAAAGAGGAAATATCAGAAACACGTTCATTTGAGCCTGTTCCCTCCAATCACAATGAAGAGAAAAAATACAGGTCTATAGCTGTAAGCCCTTTTATTCCACCTGGTGACACATCATTCACGTTCCAGACACATCATGGCACACAAAGTCAAGGCGATATAAAGATATATGAAGGAAGAGACACTGAAAAAAAAGACAGTCTCCAAAATGCATGTTCACCAGAACTCATCAATCACAGTATTGTGGGCAAAGTGGAGTATAAATCGGTAGCTGTAAGTCCAATCATTCCACCTGAAGGTTCTTCCTTTACATTTCATACATTAAGAACATGTCCTGACAACGCATCAGGAGAGCAGCTGGTACAAAAATCATGTTCCATTGAACTGACCCCTCCCAGTCACGATGTTGGGACCCAGGCCAGAGCAGAGTGTGTGTCAGTGGCAGTTAGCCCAATTATCCCACCGGATGGGTCTTCCTCATTTACATTCCAGTCAGACCAACAAAATGGTGGCAAACTGTTAGACAGCAAAGACAATTGTTTAACAAGTGCACTAAATGAAGACGTGAGCACACAGGCTGGCACCAGCGTGCAATGTGTATCGGTGGCCATTAGTCCCATTGTACTTCCAGGTGAATCTTCCTCTTTCAGTTTCTTGTCTGAAAAGACATCTCTTTCACCTGTTGCAGAGCAGAAGAAAAATAAGGAGGGGAAAATTTCAGATAGCATAGCAAAAACATGCTCTATTGAACTCACTCCCCCTGAAGAAGAAGTTGGAGCTTGTCCAAAAATAGAATATAGATCAATAGCAGTGAGTCCCATAATACCACCTGATGAAGTTTCTTTTACCTTCCAACATAAAAGAGAAGGAGAGAATGGGAAGAAAGAAGCGGGTAATGCTGATGTGGTGTCTAAAACCTATTCATTTGAACTGACTCCTCCTGAGGAGGAAACGGAAACTCATACTGGCAACAAAGTGGAGTATGTGTCTGTTGCAGTCAGCCCTTTTGTTTTTTCACAGGAGCCTACATCATTTTCCTTTCAGTCTGAACAAACTGGTGTACATCTTAACCAGGCAAAAAAGCAGGATCCCTGTAGCATGAGTGAACTTTCAAAGACATCACTAGAAACAAAACCACAGTACCAAGATGTAGGAACTCAAGTTGATATTACGGTACAATATACATCAATAGCTATAAGTCCTATGGTCCCATTAGATGGTTCAAGCTCATTTGTTTTCCACAATGATGGGATGAACCAAGGCCATCATTCTGTAGAGAAGCCAGCAATGAAAGATGCTGAGATGCAAGTGTCCTTTAGAGTGGAAACCAGATCTATTGCAACTGACCCCATGACACCTAAAGGAAAATCACCCAAAGCATCTCATCCTGAAGTCCATGTGAAAGAAACCAAATCCAGTCAACCAGAGCCAGTACGGGAGGTCAGTTGGGATGAAAAAGGAATGACTTGGGAAGTATATGGAGCCTCCATGGAAGTTGAAGTCTTAGGAATGGCCATACAGAAGCATTTGGAAAAACAGATTGAGGAACATGGGAAGAGAGAGAAGGTGATGACCCCTCAGAATACACGAGGCAGTTCAGTTAGAGGTCCAGCAGAAAAGAAAGAGAGCAAACGGCAACAAGGAGCCTCCCGCAGCTATTTCCGCAGGCGGCCTCGTTGCTGTTCTCGTGCTGGCCCTGCTATAGATTAAATTAACAAGAGATAAGCCATTTTAAGCCTTTTAAGAAAGCATAGAGATGATATTTTCCAGCTTTGGTATTCAAATGGCAGTTGAAGAATGGGAAATACAAGGAGTATCCTATGCAGCTGGAATAACATGGTACTGAAATGCTCCAAATGAAATGACAGTCCTTATTCGAAAGATCAGTAGTGGTGTTTAGAATATGACAATCTGATGTTAAGCTTGTAAATTGGGTGAGAAGAATAGTACCAAACTGAAATGTAAAATGTGACACATAAGAGGAGGATTTGTTTTCCTTGCCAACAGCTCAAGCACATACAACAATATCTTCTTGGCTAACAGCTGGCCAGCGTACAATACATAAGATTTATTGCATTGATGTATTTTTTTTCACCAAGGTCATGCCAGATTAGTTCTCATTTCATCCCTTCATTCGTGCTCCACAGAAGGTGATCAAGAATCTTAACTAATTACCATACTCCTGAGATTTAACAGTAGTTCAAGTCTTATTAGAAAATAATTATCGGACGAATTATGCACATTTCTGTGATTTTTGAGGAGGGAGAAGATGAAATGATCGCTATATGGTCTCTGCTGTATGTGCTTAAGCATGGTTAAAACACTAAAATGGCCATTTTAAATGACCATAACATCTAAATGATGACACTTGTGAACTGTGTGGTATTTTTATGTATGGTAAGAATTTTATAAGGTAAAAGAGACGACAGGAGCTTCTAACCTTACACTTTGCAGCAGCCTCTAGCTACAGTAAAGAGAGCTGCACTAAGGAGTCATAGAAGTGTAGTGAGATTGCATTGCTGGAAATAATTTAAAATGTCCTTCATGAAAATACAGATGTAAAAGAGTTATACACTATAATACACAAGTGGCTCTAAATGGCTAATAAACAGGTTTAGGGGTTACAGGGTATATTATCAAGCCAGTCAATAACAAATGCATAATACAGAAGGGGGAACTTTCATTGTTGATAATCTATTGCTTTTTCTCACAGGGATACATGGGCATCAATTTATCAAGCATTACCGCATTCGGTAATGCTGGAAACAGCTGATTTTACTGAGCACTTAGGAAAATGTCAATTTATCAAAGCTGTTGCTGCATGACAAGCTGAAATGATTGAGCGGTGAGGTAAATTACTGACTTGGGCGTTAAACACCTCAACAAATGTCAGTAAATGTCAATTCATCAAGGTTACAGCATGCGGTAAAACACTGTTCCATTACGGGCAGTTGTCCTCTGTCGGAATCAGTACGGGAAATAGCAGAACTCACAGAAGCAGAGATGATTACCTTTGACTGACAGAGGTAGAAGCCAATAGAAACAGCCCCTGCCTCCTGCAAGTCCCCATGATGCCGTTTCATAGACTTCTCCGACGGGTCTAGCTTTTCTTGCTCAAGGCAGCGAGCAGAGAGATCACGGGAACAAAAGCAGCTTCCCCTGCTCCCTTCAGCAGTTTAACCTCTTAGGTTCCTGTTTGAATATGCGGAGGAACTAGTGGGGAAATCACCTAAGCATGGCATGTGTAATGTCTCCTGGAAGTTCATCTAAGCTGTGGCAATTAAATAAAATGTTAAAAAGACTAATGGACAGATTCAAAGCGAGCAGAGACAGTATAACAAACAGTATAACAAAACATGCACATCTAAAGGGATGTTGGGATGCCTCTTACTATTGTATTGCTGTCTCTGCACACACTCTTCTGCTATTACCGACAATGGGCTTCGGTAAATTACCAAACTTCTACCGCACCTGTGAATATATTGATGAATTAGCACATTAAAGTCTAAAATACCAAATGCTGTAATTTCCCGACTTGTTTTTTTTATCGAACAGCCTTTGATGAATTGACACTCTAGTAATTTATTTATTTGACCTTGAGATTATGGAGCATTGATAACATTTATCTGCAGATCTGTATTGTAGTCATATACATAGCTTTTGAACCAGATTCAGATAACTCCTTGACAAATTGTTCCATAATGCCAATAGTAATTTTGTTTTGTCGTGTGTGCCCGAAATGTTTCTGCAACAGACAAAAAAAGCCAAAAAATAAAATAATAAAGTATGTTAAAGGATACCTGAAGTGACATGTGACATGATAAGATAGACATGTGTATGTACAGTGCCTAGCACACATAACTATGCTGTGTTCCTTTTTTTTCTTTCTCTGTCTGAAAGAGTTAAATATCACTGACTCAGACAGGAAGTGACTACAGTGTGACCCTCACTGATAAGAAATTCCCCTTTTTATCTATTTCTTGCTCTCAGCAGCCATTTTCTCATAGGAAAGTGTTTTATAGTTGGAATTTCTTATCAGTGAGGGTCACACTGTAGTCACTTCCTGTCTGCGTCAGGACTGAGTCAGCCACTATCAGGATATTTAACTCTTTCAGAGAAAGAAAAAAAGGAACACACATAGTTATTTGTGTGCTAGGCACTGTACACACCCATGTCTATCTCATCATGTCACATGTCACTTCGGGTATCCTTTAAGGTGTCCACTAATGATACAATATTGATTGTACAATCTTACCGTGTTTATTTAATATGGGGAACTAATTAATGTAGCCTTTCAAAAGTACATTCATTCAGCTTACCCTTCTACTAAATACATTTTGTAAGACTCTACTTCTGCTAATCAATCAAGATTTTATTATTAGTGGACACTTTAAGATTTCATTTTCTGTCCAATTTAAATAATACTATATACTGTACTCCTCTAATCCATGATAAACAAAACTTGAATTTTGATTTATCTATTTCTCACCTGGTTTATAAAATAACTTTTTAGGACAGAATTAATTGTTCCAAATTAACTTAAGTTTGTTACTTACTTGCTGACCTTACTTATAATACAGTTCTTTTTTATTTAATACTGTATTTTTCAGACTATAAGATGCAACTTTAAGAGGGGAAAAAATCAGGGGAAAAAATGATTATACCTGGTACGTCTATTGTGCAGGGGCGTCTTATGGACAACCCCAAACTCACTCTAAGCTACACTGACCAGCTACACTACAGTATACTAACTCCTGCTGCACCCACCAACTAAGCTATACTACACTACACTAACCTCTACTGCACTACTAGCTAATCTACACTACACTACACTAACCCCTGCTTTTCTACTGGCTAAGCTACACTACACTACACTAACCCCTGCTGCCCTACTGGCTAAGCTACGGTACACTGCACTACAGACTAGACTATACTAAATCTTGAATTCCTACCAGCTAAGCTGCACCACAGACTACACTACACTAATCCCTGCTGCCCTACCGGCTAAGTTATACTGCAGACTACACTGCACTGCCACTTCTCACCTGATCCTGCCACCACACTTCTCTCCCTCTCGCCCCTGTCGCTGTACATGCAATCCTCTTCTGCAGCCACAGCTATATAGCTCCGGGTCCTCCATTCCTTGTGACCTCCGCGAGGGGGAGAGGAGTGCATCGGCCGGATGAGGCAAGTGCTTTTCTGCGCACTCTGCACCACTTTTTACCCTGTATATATTATATTCAGAATATAAGATGCACCCACTTTTCCACCCCAGTTTTGGGGAACAAAAAGTTTGTCTTTTATTCCAAAAAATACAGTATGTATTAAAATGTATTATATAGAAAAGGTGAGATCACAATATGAAGAGAGGGGAGCTTTGCCCATCAGGACCCTAATTCACTAGGATAAATTGTCACATTTTAATCCTATTTATTGCACTGAGTTCGGTTCTTCCAGTGATAATTACCATCTACTAATAACCTCACCACTGGATTTTGAGGAATGAATCAGAACTGTGTATAAACAAACACATTTTCAATCCATAATATTGATTTCTTCATTTCAAGAGTTTATAAGATACCCGTGGTTGCGAGATAATGAAAACTGGTGTATTTAATGCTAGCACTATTTACAGCCATTCAGTATTCATACATTTATTTGTGTTTGTACAAAATACTTTAGGATTTAGCTTTATGTTTAACCATTCAGGGTATTTGATATTATAACACTGTATTGCAAGCATTTAATTCAGTAAGCTCAGTTTATCAGGAAGTATATTACTTGACAGGCGACACCTTCTTATTACAGATATATGATTTTGCATCTCTGAGTGGGGGAGAGGGAAGGGGTATATAACACTGGGTCCGGCAGGAGACTTGAACAAAACAGGCTGCATTCAAGGCAGTTTATAGGCTAAATTGGTCCCAGGCTACAGGTCTAAAAATTGTGATCCCCCACCATAGGATAGAGAACGCTATTTGTGATTCTGTATTTTGCAGCCTCCAGTATGAGTTAGCCAGAGGTGGCCCCCAGTATTAGGTAGCCAGATGTAAGTGCCCCCAGTATAGGTAGCCAGGTATAGGTGCCCCCATATATCGAGCCAAGTATAGGTGCTCCCAATATAGGTAGCCAGGTATAGGTGCCCCCCATATTGGTAGCCAGGTATAGGTGCCCACAATCGCCCCCCCCCCCCCCCAAAGAACTTTAACAGCAGGCTGGGAGGTTACAGTGCAGGAGGGTGAGCAGTGGGCACACTGACACAGCTGCAGGGAAGGAACCCGGCTCCTCTCACCTTGGGACCCCTTCTGTACTCCTCCTTGCATTGCAGAGCTTAGGCAGGGGGCGCAGGTTGCAGCCAACACCCACCTTTTGCGGGCTCCGTGTGATAGTGGTCCATGTGCCATTGGGCTTTTCTGTCTGCAGAGTCACTCACTCTATTTCTGGTAATCAAGAAATAGAGTGAGCGTTGCTGGAGACAAAGAAAAGACCGGTGGCATGTGGACCTCTATCCCATTGAGGCCTGAAGAGGTGAGTGTTCACAGTAAACACTTCCTGTTGTCGAAGCCCTGCAATGTAGGGGGCTGCACCTCCTACCTGCACTGTGCTTTGGGTGCACACCTGCCTCGCCCACCCCTAGGAAGCTGCTTGCATTGACAAAAAATCCACTGCAAGGCAAGGTTCACACTTGTCAGATTTGCATTACAACTTAAAAACAATGGAAGTCAATTGGATTTTTCACAGTTAAATGCAAATTTTGTATGTGGACAAAAACGTACAACCTGCAGCATAATATCGCGCATAGTGTGTGCTTTTTCATTAACAATCATTGAGCGACTGTGACAGACATACATCCTAGGAGATAATTTTTCATCTTCTATTAAATTCTATATATCCTTTTTTTTACATTAGAGAACAATGTAATTCTATAACCAGAGAACAAACTCTAAAATTTGTCCTACTGTCTCAAATAAGTTTGAATACTGTATGCAGTACTCTTAGTTCGCAATATCAAAAAATGTTATAGAAGTAAGTTTTGGAAGTCTCATTGCTTTATCCAAACACAGGGACCAGTACTGAAGTCCAACCACAAAATAAACTTGTTTTGCTCCAATCTTATTAGCACCAGTTTTGATAAATGTGCCCCACTGTGTAACGTTTACATGATTCCAAATGTACACTAGCAAAGAGGGCAGGGCGTGCGGAGAACCCAGAAATGTACAGAAGGTCAGCTTATTGCCTTTCTCCACAATTTGCCCTAGCACATGGTAGAGGCATTAGTGTGGCTGCAGTGTAATAACTATACAAGTGCCAGCTGTTGTCAGTGGCATGGTGAACATACCTGTCAACATTCAGAATACCTTGGAGGGGGTCAGCATGTGGACATCTAAAAATGACTTCTGGTAATGTTATCAATATTCTACTGTTGCCTTCTCTAATCCTTCTCACACACTATCCCTACACTACTTAAGCATAACACTAACCCCCCATATATATTCCTAACACTTACATTCCCCCTACCTAATCCTAACACTAACCAATAGCCAAGGTTGGGTCGGCTACAGAATAGCCAAACCCCGGGCGGCCAGTTACTTACCCATGCCTCTACTTCCCGTATCCATATGTACAATGCCTACTTACCCCTTCTGCTGATATCCGGTGACCGGCTACATAGTAGTTGAACCCCTGGTGCCACTACAGACCTGTGCCACTCATTGGTTACATTTGAAGGTTGGCTACATGCACCGCCACTATCTCCGCCACATACATGTTGTTTCATCATCTGGTCAGTTGGGTGCAGGGTGAGCCGAAATGGCTCACCCTGCTGCTGTTAAATACTATTCCCCCCCTTTGAGTCAAAACAACACGGAGGGAGAATTCATCTGAGGTCCAGTGATCCCAAGTTACATTTAAAAACCCGCGGTGTGGCCATAGAATTATTAACATTACGTCTATGGCAGCGCCCAGGTCAGGCACAGCGCGGGGAAGAGTGTGCGCCAAAGTGACATCCTTTGATCTCCACCACTATCTGGAGTTAAGGTAATTCCGTGCGCCACCACCTTTATCTATACCACTACCCAGAATTCGGCTGACCTCCAATGTTAGCTGGAGTTTGGCTGTATAAAAGCCAAACTCTGAGGTCCCAATCACACCGTCGGTGCTGCCACAGCCATAATGTTCCTGACTGGGCTATTTGCCCAAATTACCTGCCTCGAATCAACATAACCTATTGCGCCCATAACAGGTTTTGGATTAACAGCTTCAAATTAATTATTATTTTTATTTATTTTTTCACACACGTCTTCATCACTAGTTTATTTTGAAATAAATTACTCCTAAACTCCCGCTTCGCTCTTTATTTTGTTTGTTGATGCCAGCGTTTTAAAAGAAGGGTTTTTATAATGCAATTTTGCAACTGATCTTTGAAACCCTGAAACTAAAACAGTTTACTGGGGCCATTTTAGAGAATGGTGGAATTGTGTCTTTAGCAATGTTCCCAGTATTTCCAAAGACTAAAAAAAACTATCAAGCTTTTTTCTGCCTTGACTGCACAAAAATACAGCCAGTAAGAGTTTACAGCAGGGGTCTCAAACTCAATTTACCTGGGGGCCGCAGGAGGCAAAGTCAGGATGAGGCTGGGCCGCATAAGGAATTTCACAATCGCAGAGCATCGCCGCCTCTGCCCGCCCCTCTCACTCTTCCTTCACAGAGAGGGGCGGGGAGAGGCGGCGATTGACGTCAGGAGGAGCTGAAGCTGAAAGCTCTGCCCCTTCCAGGAAATGCCGGCAGATTGCCCCCTGGGCGATTTGGGGGCTCTGCAGCCCTCGTTTAGCGGCGGGGATGCGGCGGATTACTGGGGAGCACTGAAGCGAACTATAAGGAAGCTTTTGCCGGCGAGGGCCACAAAATATTGTATCGAGGGCCACAAATGGCCCGCAGGCCGCGAGTTTGAGACCCCAGGTTTAGAGAAGCCAATTTATAGGTGTAGGAAAACCCTGTTATATTAGTAAAGACTACAGTGCTTTCTTTCAGCCTGCATATGTTTGTAGATGTTTGGTGTAGGTTTTTAATTTTTTTTTTTTTTTTTGCAACCTTTACATAGTTTTTTTTCTTTCTTTTTAATCAGTGCAGAGAGATGTAACACAAAGAAGATACAATTGTAACTTAACATTTTCAAAATTAATTCCAGGGCTAATGCTAATAAGACTTTTTTTTATACTTATGGGTAACCATTAATAATGTAAAGCCACGGTATTATTATCATAATTATTATTATTATATGGAATGTGGATGAATCAATATTTGCACTGTTGCATTACTTCATCTGAAGGTAAAATTGTGCAGCAGACAAGAATATTAGTCCTAATCTCAATAAAGGGTCTTCAATCTCAACAGAATTTTCTTCCATTTAAGGATTACTATTTTTAAACAAAATGGAAATTCAAACTCAAATAAAAATAATTCCTCTTTGAAAAGGAGGCGCCTCCAGCTGAAAATAATGTTTTGTTTTGTTTTTTTACAGTATTGCCCAATATTGATTTTATAAATTAATTAGTCAGTGTTTGCCCATTGTAAAATCTTTCCTCTACCTTATTTAAAAATGTATTTCCGGTGGCGACATCTTTACATCTTTACTCCTGCCACGTGATCTGTGTGTAATGTTTGTTTCGGAGAGTTCTATGCACAGAGGGAGATTGCTTGCTTGGTAGTTAGAAATAGCTGTTATTTCCCACAATGCAAGGAGGTTCACAGACAGCAAACTGTCAGGACCGTGGCCCTGACATCACACTAGGGGAGGGTTTTCATAAATATCAGATGTCCTTGAAGATCTAAGGAGACAACAGCTACTGAGTGGGATGAAGTTCAATCCTAGGTTAAAATTCCTCTTTAATCAGAGATACCCTGTCCCCAGTCAGTTAGGAATAGGACCCTCTGAGATCACTTAAAGGGATACTGTAGGGGGGTCGGGGGAAAATGAGTTGAAGTTACCCGAGGCTTCTAATGGTCCCCCACAGACATCCTGCGTATGCGCAGCCACTCACCGATGCTCCGGCCCCGCCTCCGGTTCACTTCTGGAATTTCTGACTTTAAAGTCTGAAAACCACTGTGCCTGTGTTGCCGTGTCCTCAATCCCGCTGATGTCACCAGGAGCGTACTGCGCATACACAGACCATACTAGGCCTGCGCAGTACGCTCCTGGTGCCATCAGCGGGAGTGAGGACACGGCAACGCAGGCGCAGTGGTTTTCAGACTTTAAAGTCTGAAATTCCAGAAGTGAACCGGAGGCGGGGCCGGAGCATTAGGGAGTGGCTGCGCATGCGCAGGATGTCTGCAGGGGACCATTAGAAGCCTTGGGTAACTTCAACTCATTTTCCCCCGACCCCCTACAGTATCCCTTTAAGTTTATCCCTTTTGCAGGATATAACAGTGGGCTGCTGCAGCCGTCAGGTTAGTCTGAATTCACGGACACTTTTGCAAGCTAAAGCTACAGCTATACTGTGTGTTACTGCACAGGTGTCAAACTCAAGGCTTTCGAGCTGACATTATCACAGCAAACTAGATGTTAGAGTATAGTAGAAGGCCTCAGCAGTTGTATTGCCAACATCTGCCATTTCCATGAAGAGGGCAGCCAGGGGTGATGTCCAGTATGTACCTGCACATAATTTTCTTAATCATTGTGATTGGTCAAACACGGTTAGAGTGAGGTCTGCAGTGGGAATGCATTTTTGCCATGTTTAACCTCTTGCCGACCGCGTCACGCCAGTAGGCGTGGCCGCGGCGGCAGCCCCAGGACCGCCTAACGCCAATTGGCGTAAAGTCCTGGGGCTCTGTTTTGCAGGAGATCGCGCGCAGGCTGCGCGCGCATCTCCTGCTTGGGGGGCGGAGCTCCGCCCCGCCTTCAGTCTCCGAGCGGCTATTGCCGCTCGGGAGACTGTTAGACGGCATGATCGCCGTCTATTTACTCTGTGCAGCGCTGCGATCAGCAGCAGCGCTGCACTGGGGACAGCCGTGTGACACGGCTGTCCCCCTGGGGGACAAGAGAGCGATCGGCTCTCATAGGCAGAAGCCTATGACAGCCGATCGCCGTAATTGGCCGGCTGTGGGGAGGGAGGGAGCGAGGGAGGGAAGGGGGTTAAAGGAAGAGGGGTTTTTTTTTAAAAAAAGGCAACACAAATATTTATTAAAAAAAAAATAAACATGGGGGGAGCGATCAGACCCCACCAACAGAGAGCTCTGTTGGTGGGGAGAAAAGGGGGGGGGGGGAATCACTCGTGTGCTATGTTGTGCGGCCCTGCAGCTTGGCCTTAAAGCTGCAGTGGCCTTTTAAACTAAAAATTGCCTGGTCACTAGGGGGGTTTAGCCCTGCAGTCCTCAAGAGGTTAAAAGCATGCCCTTTTTGTCCTTCCTGTTCATACCTCTGAAAGCATGTATTTTAAATTTTACGTTTTTTGTGATTGTCGTCGTCTAAGAAATGGGTCTGTTTTTTAACTATGAAAAAGGGAAGGAAGGAAGCAGGAGCAGCAGAGTAGGGGGTAAAAGTCAGGGGAGATGCAGCCAGAGCAGCTTAGCTAGGATGGTCCTTTCTAGACTTACTGGGCAGGGTAGTTCATTATTACTTGTAGCTTCTATTTAGAACAGAGTTCCCCAACCCTGTCCTCAAGGCCCACCAACAGTACATGTTTTGCAGAAAACCATAAACATGCACAGGTGAGGTAATTAGTATTTCAGCAGAACTGATTAACTACCTCTGAATTTATACAAAACATGCACTGTTGGTGGGCCCCGAGGACAGGGTTGGGGAACATTGATTTAAAAGATAATCATCTCTTAAACTATTGACTCGCTGTGATATATTTGTGTTTAACCTTGATCTGACTGTCTTATATAAACAAACACCTGCCAGGGGACTTTGTGAGACAAAGATAGCCATTTAGTGTTTGGAGCAGCTGTCAGATATCACTGAGAAGCATTGGTTTTCCAGGTAAGAATTTCTAAAAAGCAAAATGACAGCCCGTATAAGAAAAGCCATAACAGAGTTTGGATCAAGTGGAGGAAAGGTTTTTTGTTCAGCTTTGCCTTAAAATAAACGTTTTAAAGTTATGCGATGCACAAGAATTTATCCTCAGGTTGCTGGACCCTTTTTTCCACATTCAAATGCATTTTTCTTAAAAGAAAATGTTTACTTGATCCAGATTTAAATTGATGTGTCACTATCTGCATCGTCTAATGAGACATGCTTACAATAGTATGTTTTTACTGCCATTTCTTCCCCATAACAGACCCCGGTCTGCCTGCTAACAAGCCACCATTTTTCTGGTGATATCAGCACTGCACACACAGCAATGGAGTATATTACTAGTCAGCTGAAAGAATGTACTGTATATAAGCTTACCCTAATAAAGGGACCCAAATCAAAGGTCCATAAATCATATGTATGGGGTGGCACAAACTAACTTATATCCTGCTTTGGCGGTGCACCAGCGGGCACACATACAGTTTATGGACCTTTGATGGCACATTTATTAGGGGTAAGTGATGGTGGGCACAAAGTGTTGTTAAGATTTGATCGTGTAATATTACTGAAGTCTATTGAGAACCAGCTCTGAATATATTTTAATTGATTGGCTGAAGGACAATTTTAGTTTTGGCTGCTGGACTTGCATAACAACCATCTGACTGGAGATGTGCTGATCTTTAATTGAAATACTGAAACAGTTAACTGCCAGAGAGAAGCTGTTTTTAATCCATTCTTTATGCAAGGGCCTAAATTGTCTTTATGGATTTAGTGTAAACAGGGCGGTGAGCATAGAAAAATAATGATCAATTCACTTCTGCACAGAACCTCAACTCGCCTTAAACTGGACATGTGTATTCATTTTACTTTATTAGAATTTTTTTTAATCAACGTATACTTTAATGTTCAACAGTTGTATTTAGCAACAATCGTTTTTGACCATGAATGAAAATCATAATTCATTTTTTTAAAGTATTGATTTTAGGGATAGTTTTATACATTTTTTCCCTTAAAGGGCCATTATAGTGGGAAATGGTAAAATTGAAAATAGATGAAAACTCATCAATGAAAAGTACATTTCTTCCAGAGTAAAAAGATATATAAATTACTTTTCTCTTATGTTGCTGTCACTTACATAAGGTAGTAGAAATCTGACAGAACTCACAGGTTTTGGGCTAGCGGCAGCCCATCTCTGTCAGATTTCTACTAACTACTGCAAGTGACAGTAAAAAGAAAGAAAAATAATTCATAACTCCTTTTTACTGTGTAAGAAACATACTTCTTATTTGTATGCGTTTCCATTTATTTTGAATGTTACAATTTTTTGCAATAGTGCTAATTTAAATAACAAATGGAAACCTTTTTGCAAACAATTTGTGGCCAAGTGTGTAAGCTTTTTAAGCATGAATGCTTATGCTGTCAGCTACTTGCTACGCTTTCATAGCTTAATGAAGTAGGCTAATGGAACAAAAGGGTTAACCACCACCACCACCCTCTGCCTTTGCATTAATTGTCAACTTGTCTTCGACCTTCTCACTTTCACAAGCAAACTTCATCTGTGCTCTGCAAGCTATAATATATTCTTGGTTAAACACATGGATGAAAATAGAACAGACTGGTTACACAAAGGAGAAACACGATGCATTGTACTGTGTTTGAACTTGCAAGTGCCTGTGTACATCATCCCATAGGAATAACACACATCTATTTTTACCTCTGCAGTCCACATAGTAACGTCTCATAGCCAGCATCACTCTGTACATAGCCTGCTGCAACCTCCTGCTTTGTAGATATTTAAAGCACTTTGGTGATACTAATACAGCAGATTGATTGTCTTTGGAGCAGTTCAATGAATTCATATGCAAGTCATGTTAGTTGCTACTAATATGAATCTTTCATTGTATATTATTAACAATTGTGTCAGTAATAACTTGCATTTTTCAGTGCAGCAAATTTTTTATAGGCTTGTCATTTTGACGCATAGTATTTTTACACCCATTCTTTAACTGCTCATCATAAATGGTGATGAAACTGACTGACCCACTAAAAAGGGACTGTGCTGTTTTAATACAATGGAATGATGTACATGGACCTTTTAAAGGAAACCTGAAGTGAGAGGTATATAGCATGGCCGGATTTCAGTCAAGGCCACAAAGGCCATGGCCTAGCGCACCAGGAAAGCAAGGGGCTGGCTGTAGGCAGCAGGGTGGAAGTATCATTTAGCCTGCGGAACATTCGTCCAGCTACACAGAGTTTGCACATAGCAGTGAGCGATTACTAACAGCCGGATGTGGTGCTGGGAGGTGAAGGGGCATCAAATTGGCACTTACAGTGATCTCTGAGCTGCCTGTTATTCACCGAATGTGCTGCTTGCCAAGGAGTTTACAATCTACTCCCTGCAAGCATGTCACTAACTTTCCTCAGAGGAGCTTATAATGTACTGTAATCCCTGCCATCACTTCACTAATTGTCCTCAGAGGAGCCTACAATCTAATCCCTGCCAACACTTCACTAACTGTCCTTAGAGGAGCCTACAATCTAATCCCTTTCATCACTTCACTAACTGTCCTCAGAGGCAGGGTCGGACTGGGACACCAAGGGCCCACCAAGGAAGTTTAAGCCTGGGGCCCACCCCCCTCTCCTCCTCCCCCCCCCCCCCCCATTTTGGGCTCACATACACATATACTCTAGAAATTTTGCATGACTTTATGGTAGGGAATAGATTGTGAGCAATTCTGAGGACAGTCTCCAATAGGGATATGTCTTAATGCGGCGCGCGCAGCGAAACTAACTGGGTGTAACCACGCACTGGAACATCGGCGTGGTCATGATGAGTCATGGGCAGACTTAAAAAAAAAAATACAAAACACAAAATAAGTAGCGGTGTTATTCACAGAGATTAGGTCTGACCAGATACATTTTAGATAAAATATTCAAGTAGTTACATGCCTCATGATAATTCATCAAGTAGTCAAATGGTAGCAGATACCCCCACAAAATGCAATCAGGTTGGCTGCAGATACCCCCACACAATGCAATCAGGTTGGTGGCAGAAACCCCCACAAAATGCAATCAAGTTGACGGCAGATACCCCCACAAAATGCAAACAGGTTGGCTGCAGATACCCCCACACAATGCAATCAGGTTGGTGGCAGATACCCCCACACAATGCAAGTCCCCCCCCCAGCTTGGAAGGGGGGGCAGTGCCCCCTGTGTGTAAATTGGCACCAGCTAGGCCAACCCCCCCACCACAGCTAGACACCAGACAGCAACTCCCCCCAGTTGCCCACACACTGACCTGTCCAGTGGCGTAGCTAAGGAGCTATGGGCCCCGAAGCCAGTTTAACAATGGGGCCCCCCAAGCACTCTATACATAACAATTGATATGGCACACCAAAACCTGCCAATGGCAACTACAGTGTCAGAGGAGCAAGAAGGGGATGGGGAACAGTTTGTTAATGATTACCACTATTCAAAGTATATATAGAAGTGATTATTATGAGCACAGGACCAATAGAGAGCTAATACTGTGGTTGAGGGAGGGCCCTTTAGGGCCCCTCTAGCCCAAGGGCCCAGATGCGGTCGCATCCTCTGCAACCCCTATTGCTACGCCCCTGGACCTGTCATCTCTCTGAGTCCTGCAGCTGCCTCTCTGGTCTCCAGACCACACAACAACCAACAAGCATCCCTGGTCTGGTGATCCCTCTCTCTCTCTCACACTCGGTGACAGTCTCCTGGGCTGAGTCTCCTCCCCTCCCCCACACAAAGTCCCACCGTGGGTGCAGTGCAGCCAGGCTGGTCTGGTGATCTTCTCATCCCTCTCCTCACACTTGGTGTGCCAGTCTCCTGAGCTCGCCTCTCCTCACTCCCCTTGGCTGAGTAAGTCTCCTCCCCCCTCCAAACACACAAAGAAAGAGCCCACCGTGCATGCAGCTGACTCTGGACTGTCTGCACTGGCAGCGTGGCAGCAGGTGACAGGTCCCGACCGGCGGCAGGCAGGTCAGAGCAGACCGTCAGACAGACTCGCGGTGTGTGGCTGCGTGCAGCAAGCGGCTGCCTCGGCTCTCCTCTCCCTCAGAGTCCACATAGAGCAGGCCAGGCGTTCCCCCTGCGGGCTGCGTCTTCAGCCAGGCCTCTGTCTGGCGCCAGGCAGCGTGCACCGCTGATGCAGTGTGGTCGGAGGCGGAGCTTGTCACAAGATTGATGATGCTGCCTCTTCTTATAGGCCTCCGGACCGCACCGCATGGCTATCATGATTACGTCAGGAAAATCTAATTGGCGTAGGCCCGGCCGCTGGATAGGAGAGAGTGGGGGCCCTTTGGTCATGTGCCTGTGACGTCACATCTCTTAAAGGAGGCCCACCGAACTTTACGTCGGTAGTTCGGTGGGTCTGTCCGAGGCTGCTCAGAGGAGATTATAATGTAATCCCTGCCAACACTTCACTAACTGTCCTCAGAGGAGTTTATAATGTAATCCCTGCCATCAATTCACTAATTGTCCTCAGAGGAGCCTACAATCTAATCCCTGCCATCACTTCACTAGCTGTCCTTAGAGGAGCCTACAATCTAATCCCTGTCATCACTTCACTAACTGACCTCAGAGGAGATTATAATGTAATCCCTGCCATCACTTCACTAAAGGCGCGTACACACGCCATACCGCCACAAACGACGGGTCCGTCAGACTCTCCCGCTGGGCGGGCGCTCAGCCGACAGTAGCACGTGTGTACGCTGTTAAACATCCTTATCAGTCTGCCGACAGCGCATACACGCGTGCTGCTGTCGGCTGAACGTCCGCCCAGCGGGAGAGTCTGACAGACCCATCATTTGCGGCGGTATGGCATGTGTACGCGCCTTAAGATGCTGATGGTCTGGCAGCATCTGGTGATAGTGGACCTTTGATGGTAAAAAGTACAAATCCGGCAAAGTGTATAAGGGCTGCCATATTTATTTCCTTTTAAACAAAATACCAGTAGCCCAGCAGTCAGGCTGATAATTTTGTCATCAGTAGTGTCTGAATCACACACCTGAAACAAGCATGCCGCTAATCTAGTCAGATTTTTTCCAGAAACATCAGATCTTCATGCTTGTTCAGGGTGTATGGCTATATGTATTAGAGGCAGAGGATCAGCAAAACTGCCAAGTAACTATTATTGTTTGAGGCCACGGTCACACTGACCATTGCATTGCCTTTCCTGTGACAGCAGGAATATAACGCAAAGAATCAAAAGTTTTTTCTCATGCCCATTGAGTTTAATTCAATTGGTGAAAATGTATTTTTGCATACCCATATTTTTCCAAAATGCTGTAATCTCATTTGTGCGAACTCTTCTCGTGCCTATTGACTTCAATGCCTATATATTTTCACATGTATTTTCATGTGTGTGAAAATGTTTTCTCATGCCTGCATGTTTTTCTGTACACGTGTCACATGTGTGAAAATTCTGGCTAAAAGGAAATGGCCGTATTCCCCCATCACTATTTTTAACCCTCCATTTATTATCATGTATCAAGTATCATGCAGACTGCACAATGTTTTGATCAGGAAGACCTTTGCCAACTACTAACTAACCAGTGTTTTTACACACACACACCACACACACACCACACACACACACACACACACACACACACACCACACACACCACACACACACCACACACGTGTAGTGTGTGTGAAACCTAATGCAGCACGCACAAAAAGATAATTTAAAGAGATATCATACCACATACATTTGAATTGAATGTATATGGTGCCAAGTCTATTTAAACCATGTGAGTATCCACTAGTTTGTTAGCACTTCTCAAAGATGTCCTATTGTGCTGCCTGATGCTTAGTTAATGGAGGGTTGCTAACTGGTTGGAATCCCTGATTTTTGTTTGTCATGGTTTTAGACACAACAGTGACTGCTCGTGTAGAATGTAGGTTGAGCTGGTCACAAGGTACTAAGGCTGGATACAATACTTTACAACTTTTGCACCAGTGTTTTTTGTTGTTGTTGTTTTTGTAATTTAACATCTTTCGTACTAGCGGTCTCTGACCCCTTAAGGACCAAAGACTGCTGGTACCACAAAACAGTGCTTACCGATGCCCGCCGCTCTCACCGTTCAAGCCACTTCCCATCACCGCTGGCCCTTTTCTCTGCCGTTGCCTTGACGGTAGAGCTCTGTGCGCCAGTCAGGAGCCATTTTTATTGGCCATTGACCCTGTCCATCAGTGTGATTGGCTCACAGGGAGCACGTGGTCAGGAGCCAATGAAATTGACTCCTGACCGGCTCACAGAGCTCTGCCGTCATATAGATGGCAGAGAGAGGGGCCTGTGGCGAGTGCAGTAAAGAAGTTGAATTCTACGTCCTGTGAGAGCCGCGCAGCCACCTGCATGACGTAGATTTCAACTGGCGTAGTCCGCAAGCAGTTAATGTTTTTTCCCCATTCCAGTTTGCAACCTGCAAAACTGACTGTAAGCCTGAATCTTTGTTGGTTGAAAGCCTGGGATCAGTACATTCTTTGGAGTATGGATTGCCCAGAGCTTCCAGTATGATTGCATGAATGATTAGCTCTTGTTACCCATTTTTCAACATCTGAACTAACACAGTGATTTTCAGTAGATTTGGACAATCACCTGAAAGGGTTTTTTTTTTTTTTTTTTGAACAATGTGTAGTAACTATGTTGTGTATGCACACACAAAAAATAAGCAAGCTGAAATTATGTTTGCCATTAATCTTTATAAAGCTATACTAAAGTAATGCTTTTTTTCAACAGATGTGACCTTTCCCTACAGTGTCATGAGCACTGACACAACCTGCATAGAATACCTGTCCAGAGAGCTTTGTGAAGAACAGATATTGTAAACTTCCCAAGGGATAAATTGTGGAAGCTTTTATTCACTGCAATGGTTTATAGGTTTCAGTCCCTGATCCAGCCAGTTTTGCCAGGCCATAATTTATATGTACCACTGCTTGGGAAGACTGTATACCTTAAGTCAGGGGTCGGGAACCTTTTTGGCTGAGAGCCATAAACGCCACATATTTTAAAATGTAATTACGTGAGAGCCATACAATATGTTTCAAACTGGGACAGTAGGGCTCACATCCCTGTTGCCATGGTGATGTGTATACAGTTGATCAGCCAGGCAGCAGAAGTGTCAGACACATCTTCAGCTTCTCTTGGGTTTCAGGAACATCAGCAATTTCCCGAGAGCCAGACAGGAGAAATAGCGACTAACAGCTTGTACAATTAGCTAGCTGACTTGGGTATTGATTCACTTCATAGGACAAGATCCCCGCACTTTGATTGGCCCAATAGGCTGCCTGCCACTTGACAGGCAGCCTATTGGGCCAAAGTGCGGGGATCTTGTCCTATAATGTCACTGGACGTAAGTTAGTAGTGCATGCTACAGCAGTGCCTACTTTTAAAATGTTATTTGCACTGCCACACTAAGCTGCGCTGCTTGAGCAGTGTAGCTTAGTGAATCAACACCTACTGATTTGTATGTGAGCCAGATTTAGCCATCAAAAGAGCCACATCTGGCTCCCGAACCATAGGTTCCCTACCCCCGGTACGAGAATACTGGCCGCAGTTATAAATGGACGCGTGTGTTGCCGCAAAGCTCATGTCTAACGGCAACGTTCAATGGTTGATAGCTGTACACTAAATGTCTTTCATATTTTGTTACGCGTACCTACAAAGCCCCAGGCCCCCCTGCAAAAAAAAATCCCCCCCCCCCCTAGGGCCCGTTTTTGGGGGCAGGGGGGGTCGCAGCATAAGAGGAGAGCTGTGGCCGCAGATCGGTGGGGAGGGTGGAAATTCCCCCCCCCCTCCCTCACCTCGGGCACTCCTCTTAGCGCTCCCCTCCTGCAAGCAATCATCGGTGGTGCTCGTGGCAGCCGCGGCGGCGGCAGGCAAGCTGAGCACATACCTTCTTCTGGCCGGAGGTCTCCTATCACTAAGTGCTTTATGGAACTTCCTGTGTAAACAGGAAGTTCTATGAAGCTCTTAGTGATCGGAGGCCAGAAGGCGGTATGTGCTCAGCTTGCCTGCCGCCACCGCCGCGGCTGCCACGAGCACCACCAATGATTGATTGCAGGTGGGGAGCGCTGAGAGGAGTGCCCGAGGTGGGGGGGGGGGGAATTTCCCCCCTCCCCACCGATCTGCGGCCACAGCTCTCCTCTTATGCTGCGACCCCTCCCGATACAACTTGAGCAGGTACATCAACGGCTAAAACATTTTTCGGCTTGGAAATTTACAAAACTGACTTTGCCGAATCATAGCCATTATAAAAACCGATAAATTCAGGCACGGCGCCTATTTGGAAGGTTAATCATAACGGTAACCAAGCTACAATGGGATGAACCTGCGCGTCCATTTCATCTTGCGGCTAAATAGCCGTTTTCGCCCTACCCCAGCCTTAAGCAGTCATTGCTCACCCCTGATAGCTCCCTGGTATGTCATAAGCATCATATGTTTGGTAAAATGAGCAGTGCTATAAGGGATGGAGTTCTGCATAGACTATGTAGGCTGTGATGGGAGGTACCGAGCATGCCAAGAGCAGTAGCCACAAACTGCAAACTATTCATTTTTATTCATCATTAATAAAAGATTGACCTTACTGAGTTTTTTTTATTGGTAAAGAGGCCTAGATTAATGGACCATACAATGATACTATACCATTAATGGACCATACCAATATACATACATGGGTGTAAAATTATTTCTTTTGCAAGTAACCCAGACACATCATGCATCATGCCGCTATGACATCACATTTAATTCTTTGTTGGTGAAAGTGAAACTGGGAATGTTTAGTTTACTTTTTAGAGAGGTGAAAACAAAACAGTAGTTGACCTTGTTTGGACAGAGGAGGTACCAGACAGATGCCCTAGTGTTAGAAATCTGGTGAAAAGCAGCCCTTCTGAGATGTTCTGGGTTTGGTCTGGTTTATTACAGCAGAAATATTTTTGTTTACAAATTCAAATAATGTGAAACCCATCCATGTTGAGGATCATTTCTGTGTGGACTCACATACATGCCTCACAGTTTAAGATTAAGAGTCATTTTTAGATGATATAATGGATGTATTGAAGAATAATCAGTTGCCCTATTACAGCCATGATGTATTGCTGTGCTCAATAGCTTGGTCTATTTGTGCTGCTTTCTGTGTGACTTAAATATCTGTTTTCTTGTGACAATATTGGAATATCAATATGGGGTGACTATCCACACTGTAATATCAATGTTTATGGATATCTTTCAAAGTAGCTTTTAAATCCATTTCATGGAAATATATTTCCTGCCCTTGGGACAACTATCAATTGAGTTCCTTTAATCGAGTTTGATTAAACCATTTTGAGGTGTATTGCTGGGCAATGGGCATAAAAGAAAATATAATACCTCAGCCATCACACATACACTCTGTACATCCACAGCTGATTTAATTTGTTTTTGCAATTGTTCAAGTACCTAATAGTTGAGAAGTAAGGGTTACTTGGTCAGTGATTCCTTGTGCTTTTAATTATGAATTATAAGAGGGGCTAGCTCTATTGAGTTCAGGGCCTTTCACTCCCATCTCCTTTGGCGGCTCCTATAGACCTTTTTCCATTGTCTATAGACCTTTTTCCACGTGCATTTTGATACCAGGGTTCCCTATGCATGGGCCCCATATGTGTTTGTTTTAGTCTATTTTATCCTATTTTAATGTAGTGATTGTCATATCACTGTTTTGGAGAATAAAGCATTCTGCGCTTAGCACTGCCTTTGTTGTCTTTCATACGTTGCTTGTTACCAACTGTGGAATTTCCTGGGAGTAACGCCTTGATGTTCCTTTGATGATTATCACCGCCATGGGAAGTGTCTTGAGCCTATATGCAACTTTATAATGTGGGTAGTTAGTATCTGGTAAGCCTCATTTCCTATATTGGTGATAGTGAACACGTTTGAGACAGCTTTGGACACCGTTTGGTGATTTGACGTCATTCTTAATCCTTTTTATGATTGTGGAGACCTGCGCTGTTTTACCATTGTTAAATGTGCATGATTGCAAGCAGGAAAAGACAGGAGGACATTCAGTGCACCAACCTGTGCTGTCAGCTTGTGCTTATACCAGTGGCATCTGATGTTTCCAAGAAGACAGCAGACTATAGCAGATGTATGTATGCACATGTCATTTTTTTTAGCTTGTGTGCATGCATTAGTGCACCCTCCCCACCTCTTATTGTGATTGGTCATATAGGGGTGGTAAAAGGGTCTACAGTTGGTGCCCATTCACAGCACACATTTAAAAGCATCCATACCACAGAAAGCAGTCAGCAAACATTCTTTTAACCAAGCTATTTAGAGATGCCACCCCCGTCAACCACATGCCTGGGGATCCTTCAACACAAATGTAACTTCCAGTTTGCTGTGGGCATGTTCATGGAATAAAGCTTACAGCACAGGTTGGTGCTTTCCATTTACTGCAGATGACAGCACACGCCTACCTATACAGAGAAGCACACCAGTGACAGTGGCCACATTCAGATATTGCACCTAATATGTTTAGGGTGCCCATCAGAGATTAATTCCTGCTAAATTAGTCCGCAACTAAGACTGTGCTTTAGATGTTTCCCCTTGTGTGATTGAGTTTCACATGCCTATTTTACAGCCTGAGGTGGACTGGCAAGCAGGAAGAAGTATTCCTTGGCCATGTGACCATCATCAAGAATGAAGGTACTTGTAGCAAGTGGTTATAGATGAGATGAGAATTTAGTAAGTGGAAAAGGGAGTAGGTATTAGTGTATTCTGTGCTTTTTTATGACTGGAGTTATGCCTCCAGTAGCTCATTTGGATCACTGGTGTCCAGAAGGATTTATGTCTGACAACTTTATATTATATTTATGTATGGTGTACTTGATGTTTAAAATGAAAATAAGTTCCAATTGCAGGAGCGAAGCTAAAAAGCACATAAGAGGTTATGATTTAGATTAAAGAGCTTCTGGCATTATAGCATTTGAAAACGAATGTCCATGTATAGTAAGATATATGGACTTGGTCACACACCATTATTGCTAAATAGGTGGAGCAGTGCCTGCCATAATGCCTGAGCAGCAAGTAAAATGCAACAAGTGGCATCTTTGGCATTATCAAGTATTCATGTGAATAGTGTACAAAGAGATTTATACTTCGTTAATAACAGCCATTTCACAAGAATGCGTAATATATAAACTAATGGGTTATAAATGCTGGAAATTGGTTAACAAAACTGTGAAGATCACTTTTTACATGAATTTTGTGATGGGGCTAGGCTGACATTGCCAGCCTTTTGTGTTATATCTCAGGACCTTAGAAGACGTATCGGCTTGATGACAAAGGTGAAAACTGGAGAACCTATAAAATGTTGGCACTGCTTTGTCGCTGTAAATATACATCAAACTGAAAATCAACCAAGCTAATCTTCAGCCGTGTGTGAGGATGCGATGCCAATGCTAGGCCTTTTTTATTCATTATTATGAAGAACTGGAAGGTCTTTGTTTTAACAATCTGGGGTATTCTATTCTTTTTAAATATTCTTCTAACTTATCAAATTTCTCCAAAGCCTAATTACTCAAAATGTGCTGGCAGGCTTTGGGGATCAAAATCATATTTTGCTAATGTCCTTGCTTTTAATCAGAAAGGTTAACAAACAATTCATGGAAGCACGACACATAGCTAATCTGTCCCCTTACCAAAATCCTCTGTGCAATGCAGTCTCAGAGACACAAATCTCTCACATTGAAAATATTTATTTTCTTGCTGTCCACATTGTTGTAACAGTCTTCGAGATAAAAACGAACCACTTTTTTACCTCCTTCCCATTCCATGTCTTAGAAGGCAGGACTGAGCAACATAACGTTATATGAAATCCCTTTAACTTGAGATGGCCTCCAGTCACTAGATAGCGCTGTGCATAAAATAAGTATATGATGCAACACCATTACAAAAAAAAACCTAGTTGCATCAGAAATGCTGAGGATACAGAGGTTTTGATCATTCCAGTTTTTACTATGTACCGTATTTTTCGGACTATAAGACGCACTTTTTCTCCCCCAAAAGTGGGGGGGAAAAGTCAGTGCGTCTTATAGTCCGAATACTACATATTTGGACCTGTGCCTCCTTCCCCTGTCTGCTATGTCTGCATCCCCCTGTCCGTATGTCCCTCTATTTCACCGTGTCTGCCTTTCTGCATGTATTCTGTGACCCGGTGTCTGCTTGTCCCCGGTGTCGGTGTCCCAGTGTGGTGGTCGCGTCCATGCGGCTGCCTGGTGTCTGCTTGTCCCCGGTGTCTGCTTGTCCCCATGTTGGTTTCCCAGTGTGGTGGTCGCGTCCATGCGGCTGCCCGTTGTCTGCTTGTCCCCGGTGTCGTTTCCCAGTGTGGTGGTCGCGTCCATGCAGCTGCCCGGTGTGTGCTTGTCCCCGGTGTCGGTGTCCCAGTGTGGTGGTCACCTGCGTGCAGCTGCCATTTGATGGCCAGGCGGTCCCCCCCGTGTCTCGGGTGCATGGCTCTCATGTCTTTTGTCATCGCGCTGTCCCCCGGTGTCGCCGCAGCTTGTGTCATCCTGGGAGGTCCTGGACGTCTTTGCAGAGAAATGCACCAATCAGGCAGGGGGCGCTGGCTTCAATGGCCAATCACAATGCTCTCTGCTCCTTACTCCTATGTTGATAGGACGCGATGGTCTCGCCGGCGGGACCACCTCTCCGTCAATTTGGCCAATCACAGCACGCAGTGATTGGCATCCAGCCCGATTGGTTGTTTATCTGCGGAGATGTCCAGGACTTCCCGATAATGCAGGCTGCAGCGGTGCCGGGGGACAGCGCGATGGTGGAGGAAGCAGGAGAGGTGTGTGTTTGGGACACGGGGACAGCCTGGTTGATGGGTGGCAGCTGCATGTGTGCGATTGTTGCACGGGGACACTGCAGACACTGAGTGCAGCGGTGCCGGGGGGCAGCGCGATGGTGGAGGAAGCAGGAGAGGTGTGTGTTTGGGACACGGGGGACAGCCTGGTTGATGAATGGCAGCTGCATGTGTGTGATTGTTGCACTGGGACACCGCAGACACCGGGTCACAGAGTGCCTGGAGACAGGGAGACACTGGGACATAGGGGGTAGGGAGACACTGGGACA
The DNA here is from genome assembly GCF_040937935.1 of Hyperolius riggenbachi. Lineage (NCBI taxonomy): Eukaryota > Metazoa > Chordata > Amphibia > Anura > Hyperoliidae > Hyperolius > Hyperolius riggenbachi. Next base: position 346,726,430 of record NC_090648.1, on the reverse strand, counting down.
TAGGGGGTAGGGAGACACTGGGACATAGGGGGTAGGGAGACACTGGGACATAGGGGGTATGCAGACACTGGGACATAGGGGGTAGGGAGACACTGGGACATAGGGGGTAGGGAGACACTGGGACATAGGGGGTAGGGAGACACTGGGACATAGGGGGTATGCAGACACTGGGATATAGGGGGTAGGCAGACACTGGGATATAGGGGTTAGGCAGACACGCAGACCCTGGGACATAGGGGGTAGGGGGACACTGGGACATAGGGGGTAGTCAGACACTGGGACATAGGGTGTAGGGAGACATTGGGACATAGGGGGTAGTCAGACACTGGGACATAGGGGGTAGGCAGACATGCAGACCCCGGGACATAGGGGGTAGGGAGATACTGGGACATAGGGGGTAAGCTGACACTGGGACATAGGGGGTAATCTGACACTGGGACATAGGGGGTAGGCAGACACTGGGACATAGGGGGTAGGCAGACGCACAGACCCTGGGACACAGGGATAGCACGCACTGGGAAAATGGGGATAAAGACCCTGGGCATGGAGGAAACAGGGGACTAAGGAAGGGGGACAGGGCATTGGACACCAGGACAGAGGACACAGGTGGACAGAGCACATGGAGACAGGAAGGAGAAAGAAGACACAGGGGGCAGAGGATATGGAGACAGAGGAAGGGTGAAAGAAGACACAGGGGGCAGAGGACATGGAGACAGGAAGGGGAAAGAAGACATGGAGACAGGAAGGGGAAAGAAGACACGGGGCAGAGGACATGGAGACAGAAGAAGGGTGAAAGAAGACACAGGGGGGCAGAGGACATGGAGACAGAGGAAGGGGGAAAGAGGACATGGGGCAGAGGACACAAGGTGGACGAAGGACAGAGGGACCTAGGAGGACCACAGGGGACAAAAGAAATACAAGGAAAGCATAAGGGGAGCATAATAATTGGAGGGAAAGGTCCATAAGATGCCCCTGCAACATAGACACACCTAGGTTTAGTTGTTTTTTTTTTTTTTTTCTGATTTTTGCCCTCTAAACCTAGGTGCGTCTTATAGTCCGGAGCGTCTTATAGTCCGAAAAATACGGTACTTAAATCTATATACATACATTTATCATTGTCAATGAAATGTATGTAGCACATCTGGATGATTTTGTAGTTGTTTTTCATTTCAGAGAGCATCAGATGCTGGGTTGTCTTGAGGACATATACAGGTATGTTCTAGATCAGTAAATATTTCACTGGATAGAATTCAACAACTAATATAACTGTTGACCATACATGCAACACATACATGCAGGCATTGTGCAACCGCATCTAATGTCGTTGCATCATTTTGATTAGGTAATTCCTGTGAGTGGCTGTGCCTGGTAAAAGATCAGTAGTCAGACCTTCACATTTATAGTTAGATGAAGTGCTGCCCATTCCCATTGGATTCAGTATAGTGAGAAAATGCCACGAGATAGCAGAGGAAGTTGTTAGACAGGACAAGATATTTTTATGTAAAAATAGTGATGACCATTAGAGCGAATGGCTCAAATAAAACCATTAAGGGAAAGGAACATTACCTCAGACCTTGAACTTTGAGAGTATTTTACTTTTGTACATATCTGTAAAATTGTCAGACTCAATATTGACCTATGAACTTGAGGTATCCCAGATTCGTTGCATGCATATCTTTTTGCGCATAGGTTTCAATAAATCATTTCATAAAAGCGTTGCAATTTTTTCACACAAGACGTGAAGGACATTTTATACAGCGTAACATGAATAATAGCAGAAACAGACAATCGGGAGTAGGGCCACCTATGAAGGTGACATCAAGGTGGTTGTACTCTAATGTGCCTCATTGTTTAATCAGGTAATTTGATGCAAAACATCACAGATTTAGATTGTGAAAAGTAAAGTGTCCTTACTTATAATAGGAGAAGTGACCATCAACACCTTGGCTCCCAGAAATAGGGTTCCGCATTGATGTTACATGTGAGTTTTAGCTTTGTGGAATCAAAAGATTGTGAACAGAATCCATGACTCGCATCCCATGGCAACTAGTCATTTAAACTATAACTGTTCCATTATTACTACCCATTATACGAACATGCCATTACTTCTCCCTAATAGGGTATCATTAAAGCACAACACTGGTTTTTATCACAATCAGTATTGTGCAATGGCTTTAATTTGGCAGGGTCTCTTTGTCTACTTCAATATCAACTTGGTAATGCTGGTTTCTTTCTTTAAAAAAAAATGCCTTAGCCCCATTGACAGATTGGTACCAGTCAGGCAGCTGTCTCTATCTCTGATGTTTCTGTAGTTTCAGCAGCTGTTCTCCATTCCTCCTTCTTTGCTGTTATAGTTGAAATGTGAAGTTCAACATGTGCCATAGATCTTTTTATTATTTTAGTGTGCAATGGTGAAATGCTGTACTCTTGTCTCTTCATCTATTTTCCTATTCACTTTGTTCTGGGTAAAAGTTGTAAAGTTGGACGTTGGTTAATAAAATCTGGAAAATGCACAACCGTCTGTTTTGTCTTTGTTTGGTGTGGTCTATAGCAGCATCAGTATAATAGTTTGGTAGACCCCTATACTAAAATGAATATAGGTAACACAATTCATTTTTATAGAAGTACAATTGAAGCTATCTTCACATAACTTACAGCCAGACAAAGGAACTTGTTAAGACTAGCAAATATGTGCCTCAAGGGCAGGACATGGGTCAGATATTACAAGTCTGGCTGGAAACGAGATGGACTTTTATCCTTTGCATGTAGAAAATGGGTTATTGTGATAAATGGATGCTCCGGCAGAAAAGAGACTTGTTCAGCCAGATTAAAAGGTGCCCCCCAATTTCCCTCTATATTACTGTAAAGCTCTCTTGTCCACCAGTAATCAAGATCCTCTGTCATTGTATACCATGCCTTGACATTGGCCGGTAAGATCTCTTTTTCTCGTCATTCCAAAAATCAGAATTGGTAGTATGTATAAACATGGAAGAGGAATTAGGAAGCTCAATTAACTCGGTGTATATTTATGCAGCAAATGAGGAGCTGAGAGTTTATGATTACAGAAAAAATGGCCATTATGCTCCTTACTTGGGAGATAGGTATCATGTTTTTTTACTAAAAGTAAGGAGTTGTATCCCTGTCCCATAGCATGTGTCATTTAAGCCACAGGAGGCTGGAGCTTCACAGGCATAGTCACCTTCCCTGACACTAGTCTCTCCCCTCTGATGTATGTTGGTCGGTAGCAAGGATGAAGATGTCATTCAGCTGAGTGAGGAGGCCCATTCTCTAAAGTCAGAAGGAGGTTACCAGGGGGAGGAAAGGTAAGTAATGGAAGAGATCCTGCTCTCTCCACTGTCACCAGAAACAGCCAATCGAGGACATTAGCCCCACCAAGTGTGATCCTGCATCTGTTGCTACTTGGCACCCTTTGCAACTTGCCACCCAATACTTTAGCACCTACTGCAACTTGGAAATCAATGCTATTTGGTACTTGCTGTTTGTATCCAATACTATTTTGCACTTACTGGTACTTGGCACCCCTTGCTATTTAGCACCCACTGCTACATGGAACTCACTTCAGCTTGGTAGTACTAACTGCTGCTTAGCCTTCACTGCAACTTGGCACTTAATGCTACTTAGTGCCCTCTGTTCGGCAATAGTACCAGTACTAATACACGCAGAGTACCATGCATCATGTGATTAGCTTAACCCACGGTGCATGGGGCTCGTGTACCACAGGCTGCACTTATTGCGCACCATGACGGACTCTGTTGGGGCTAGTACTGGTAATATTCCTGTTCTCAACCCAACCCAACAGACACGCCCCCCCCCCCCCCCCCCCCCGACCAAAAAGTGTAATTAGAGGCACTTTGTTGCAGCCAAACTTCCCTCCTGGGCCCCTGAGCTGGCTGCTGACCCTCCCCCAATCACCTCCCAACTTAACAAACTCTGCAGAGTCCCTGGGGAGCAACAGTTAAGATGGGGAGGGACAACTTGGGGGCCCCTACAGGCTCTGGGGTCCTGGGGCAATTGCCCATTTTTTCCTATGGTAGCTCCGGCCCTGCTTGGGATTGACTTCTCTACACCTGCTGCTACTTGCCACCCAATTTAGCTTGACATCCAGTACTGATTAGCATCCCCTGCAATTTGGCATCCCCTGCTGGTTAGAATTCACTCCAGTTTTTCACCCAATACAAATTAGTGACCACTATTACCTGGGATATACTTTCACTTGTCCACTACGTACTATTTGTCACCACTATCACAGCTTGTCACCTACTACCGGTCATCTAATGTCTGTCTTGCTATAACTATCAGCCTGTCACTAGAATTTGACTGTCCCCACAAGTATTTTGAAAGAATCTACTTATCACTTCCAGCCTGCCACAAAATCATACCTATAACCACCAGCCTTCCACTAGAATCTACTGATCACTTCCAGCTAGGGATAATCAATGGGATGCAAATATTTCTTACGAGTTCATGCAGGATTATGTAAATTTTTATGCAAATATATGCAGCTAGATAATGGACCTATCAATTTAAACCTGGGTGGGACTAGATTGGTCCATTTTTATGCTGCATATATTTGCATAAAATGTTACATAAATCTGCATGAATATTTGTATCTTATTGATCATCCCTACTACCAGCCTGCCACAAGATTGTACCTTTCACCACCAGCCTCCCGCTAGAATCTACTGATCATTACCAGCCTGCCGCAAGATCATACCTATCACCACCAGCCTGCCACTAGAATCTACTAATCATTACCAGCCTGCCGCAAGACCATACATATCACCATCAGCCTGCCACTAGAATCTACTAATCATTACCAACCTGCTGCAAGATTATACCTATCACCACCAGCCTGCCACTAGAATCTACTAATCATTACCAGCCTGCCGCAAGATTATACCTTTCACCACCAGCCTCCCGCTAGAATCTACTGATCATTACCAGCCTGCCGCAAGATTATACCTATCACCACCAGCCTGTTACTAGAATCTATTGATCATTACCAGCCTGCCACAAGATCATACCTATCACCACCAGCCTGCCACTAGAATCTACTTATCATTACCAGCCTGCCGCAAGACCATACATATCACCATCAGCCTGCCACTAGAATCTACTGATCCTTACCAGCCTGCCGCAAGATTATACCTATCACCACCAGCCTCCCGCTAGAATCTACTGATCATTACCAGCCTGCCGCAAGATCATACCTATCACCACCAGCCTGCCACTAGAATCTACTAATCATTGCCAACCTGCTGCAAGATTATACCTATCACCACCAGCCTGCCACTAGAATCTACTAATCATTACCAGCCTGGCGCAAGATTATACCTATCACCACCAGCCTGCCACTAGAATCTACTAATCATTACCAGCCTGCCGCAAGATTATACCTTTCACCACCAGCCTCCCGCTAGAATCTACTGATCATTACCAGCCTGCCGCAAGATCATTCCTATCACCACCAGCCTGTTACTAGAATCTACTGATCATTACCAGCCTGCCACAAGACAAGATCATACCTATCACCACCAGCCTGCCACTAGAATCTACTAATTACCAGTCTGCCGCAAGATTATACCTATCGCCACCAGCCTGCTACTAGAATCTACTGATTATTACCAGCCTGCCGCAAGATTATACCTATCGCCACCAACCTGCTACTAGAATCTACTGATCACTACCAGCCTGCCGCAAGATTATACCTATCGCCACCAGCCTGCTACTAGAATCTACTGATCACTACCAGCCTGCCGCAAGATTATACCTATCGCCACCAGCCTGCTACTAGAATCTACTGATCACTACCAGCCTGCCATAAGAACCCATCTATCACTACCAGCCTACTGCTTGAATCTACTGATCACTACCACCTGCCACTAGATTCTGCCCGTCATTACGAGTCTGTCACTAGCATATTGGCATCCATGCAGGGGTGTGAACTGAAGTGGTGGCATTGGGAGCCTCTGACAGAAATTCAGAGTGGCAAGTGTAGTGTGCTGGTAAGGTAAGTAGTTTAGCTAGTATGCTCCTCCTGCCTGCCTGGTTAGGGTATCCAGTTTCCATGGCTCCTTGCAGCCATGTCTCTGCTTTTGTAACCTATCATGTGATGCCGGTGGAAAAGACATGAAACTATGCTGACGGGGACTGTTCAGGAATCTAGGGATGCTTCTTGGTTGAAGGAGTGAGCATCCCAACAGGACAGGTGAGTGTAACTTATCTAGTGGTAAGTGCCTACTTCCTTCTTTTATATTGAAGTAACATTGCTACCTAATTCTTCTACCTGATGGGACTTGTCCACCTTTTGTAACTAAGCAGTTAACAGCAGTGGTTCCTGGATGATTGATTTGTATGTAAGTTTTTGCATGCAAGTTTATTGACTTTGCCATTGGGTGTATGAGGTGCCCTTTCCATGTGTTAACAGTATATTGTAAACATTAGTAGCATATTGTTTGTATGCATGTTTGTGAAAAGGGGGAGTGATGACAGAAGTTGCATTGCCTGGAGTACCAAATAGGACAGAAGCAGTCTTGAGTTGACTCATCAGAGCTGCAGTCTTCTTCAGCAATTCAATTCGGCCCTAGCTATAGTTAAAGTGAACCTGGGGTGAGAATGATATGGAGGCTGTCATACTGGTTTCCTTTTAAACAATACCAGTTGCCTGCCAGCCCTGCTGTTCTATTTGGCTGCAGTAGTGTCTGAAGTACACCGGCAAAATTGTCAGATCTGACAAGGTTGCCAGAAACACCTGATCTGCATATGCTTGTTCAGGGTATATGGCTTAAAGGGAGTCTGACGAGTAAAGAAAAACAAAATCGGAACTTACCTGGGGCATTCTCCAGCCCACCATAGGTCGGGAGGTCCCCCGGCGTCTTCCTGGCTCCTCTCCTGGTCCCTCCGCAGAAATCACAACCTGCGACACCGGGGCTGAGTGTCGGGCTGACACTTCCTGAATGATGACGCTCCTCGTCATCATGGCAGCCGATACGCGTCATCACGGCGGCCGGTGTGACAGTACGGCGCATGCGTGGTTTTCTAACTGTAAACCACTCATGCGCAGTACTGTCACGCCGGCCGCCGTGATGACGCGTAGTGGCCAACATGATGATCAGGAGCATCATCATTCAAGAAGTGTCAGCCCGACACTCGGCCCCGGTGTCGTCAGTCGTGATTTCTGCGGAGGGACCGGGAGAGGAGCCAGAAAGACGCCTGGGGTCCTCCCGATCTACGGTGGGCTGGAGAAAGCCCCAGGTAAGTTTCGATTTTGTTTTCTTTTACTCCTCAGAGTCCCTTTAAAGTATTAGAGGCAGAGGATTGTCAGGACAGCCAGGAAACTGGTATTACTTCATAGGAAATAAATATGGCATCCTTCATATAACTCTCACCTCGGGTTCACTTTAAATGTGAAATTAAACACAATTATATAAAAATACAGTTACCGTCACATAAAACCGAAATGGCAGACAATATAATAAGTTATAGTGTCAACTACATTGTGATTAACAAAAATGTATAGCAACTTACAAGACACAAATGAGAGAACCCTGTCCAGGGCCCGCTCTAGACTTTTTGCTGCCTGAGGCAAACTTGCATGGAGCCCCCCCCCCCCCCCAATTGAAAATGATCGCACAGCACCTGACAATTTACTCTGCTTCATTTAATGTTCTCAGTCAGTAAGGGTGCATATGCAACAACTTGGCTGGCTGTGAGTCTGTGACAAACAAACTGCTCACCCTCAGCCAGTTGGCCGTCCTCCCTCCCTCCTCGGTCAGGACAGCAGTACCACCTTCTCCCTTCTGCTGTGCAAGTCAAATGAGACACTGCTGCTCTCCTGCCTCCCCCCTCCTCACTCATTGTCAGACTCCTCACACAGCACAAGCTGCTTTTCCCCAATGATGACCTCTTCACCTTGCTCGCTCTCCTCTGGCTTCCCCTCCTACTCTGACTGCATGCTGTAAGTGTAAACACACAGTACAAACATGCTGCCCTTGTAATCTCTACCCCTGATGCAAATGTCTCACCTTGCTTCATTAAATAACCGGCCCTGACCCTGCCATTGTGAGATTAAAATCTAAAGTAAAAGCAATCATCCTGAAAAATGCAAGGGCAATTATATTTCTTTCAAACCTGCTCCGACTGTTAAAAGTCTATAGATGCCTTCATTTGAACTATTTATATTATTATTATTTCTCTGACCATGTTATTTTAAAACGTATTGGAAGTTAAAATTTCCATTACCTTGTTGACAGAAAAACTTCACTCAAGTGAATAAATTAGACTGTCATGAGTAGTTGGGCTCCACACCAGCCATTTTCTGCAAGTTTTATTGTACCGCGGAAATCACAATGCAGCATTGCTGAGACTCGGAAATTTTAGGTCAGTCACAAGACTCGGAATTTTCTTAATACAGCGTAATTCCGCTAAATATATCAGATTACACAAAATATAGCGGATTAAGAAAAATATAGCAGATTACACAAAATATAGCTGATTTTCACAGAAAACAACTCTTTTTTGTTTAACAAATTTCCGCAAGGCCTGATGCCCGCGATGCTGTCACTGCAGCTAATCAGGTGCCTCCCAGCACTGAGATTTAGCTTCCTTGCTGTATATTACGGCTTAGTGGCAGAGGAGGTGTTTAGGGAGGTTTAGGGGTTTAGAGATTTAGGGCCATATGCAATTCACTTTTTCACCTGAGTTTTCTCCTAGGAGATAATTTTTCATCTTCAATTTATAGCAACTTTTTAGGATTTTGCAATGGAAAAAGTACCAAAAAATAGGTGAAAAAGTACTATAAAGATTATTTTGAGTATTTGTTTGCTTGTTGGTGGTTTAAAATGCAAGTTTGAAAATTTCACCTAGGAGAAAACTCAGGTGAAAAAGTAAATTGCATATGGGCCTTAGGGTGGTAGGTTTCGGCGCCCTCAGGGGGCTTAGAGTTAGGAACGGGGGGTAGTTTTAGGTACCACCGGGAGGCGTTTTAGGGCTCATTCACACTAGAAGCACTTTTCCGAGCGCTTTTAGATTGATTCGCGTTTTTTTAAATTACTCCCATTCACTTTCATAAAAATCACTGAAAAATCACCGCGATTTTCACATACGCGATCGAGAAATTGCAGCGACTTTTCCACGATTTTAATGAAAGTGAATGGGAGTGATTTTAATAAACGCGAATCAATTGCAAAACACTCAGAAAAGCGCTTCTTGTGTAAATGGGCTAGGCACCCGGGGGAGGGGTTATGGTTTAGGCATCACCGGGGGGGGGGGGGTCTTAGGGTTAGGAACCACCAGGGGGGTTTCCTAGTTTTAGGCACCATCCAGGGGAGGGTCTTAGGGTTAGGCATCAGGAGAGGGGGGGGGGTTCTGTGTGAGAGTAGGGTTAGGTTTAGCCATAGTAAAATATTGATAAACATTACGGATATTTTACTATCAGAATCCTGCAGTATTGTCCATTGTTTAACCACTTCAGCCTTCAGTGTTTTTTCACCTTATGCATTCGAGCAACTTTCACTTCCCATACATTCGCTAGTAACTTTATCACTACTTATCATAACAAAATGCTCTATACTCTATCTTGTTTTTTTCCACCATCATTTAGGCTTTCTTTGGGAGGTACATTTTGCTAAGAATTATTTTATTTTAAATGTATTTTAACGGGAAAATTAGGGAAAAAATGCATTATTTCTCAATTGCCTATTTGTCTTGGTTATTATACCATTTAAATTATTTCCCTATCACAATGTATGGCACCAATATTTTATTTGGAAATAAAGGTGCATTTTTCAGTTTTGCGTCCATCACCATTTAGGCCCCGTTCACACTTGCGGTTTTGTCAAAACCGCACCGGATGTCCGGACCGCACCGTATCCGGACCGGACCTGATCCGTATGGTTCCTATCCGGATCCGGTCCGGATCCGGTCCGTTTGCATCCGGTTTCCGTGCGGTGTGAACACGGTTGCGGTCCGGATCCGGTTTCTTAAGGAGATAACAACCTGTAAATACCTGGGGTCTGGGAGGTCAGCAGAAGGGTCTGGGGTCATTGTTGGAGACAGGTGGACGTGTGGAGACCATCCGTGGATACAGAGACTGCAGTTGGGACCATGGATCCAGGCATTTTTCGTATACCTGGGAATTCTCTGTTGTTCGCCTCCTCGTTATCAGACTTATATCAGACATGTTGCTGCCTAGAGCTCCAGCATGAAATCGCTGCTGCCCCACTCTGTGAACTCCATGTGGTCCCCATCCAAAAGGCATAGGAAGTGGGGTAGAACGTCCGGTTTTTGTAGCCAGTGTGTTGTGCGCTCTCCGGTTCTCATTACTTTGTATTGGCCGGATGGTGCAGTCCGGCTCCGCCCCGGATACGGCTGCCGGAGGAGCCGGACCAAAAAATAGCGCATGTTGGAACGGACGCCGGAGTCCGGATCCGGTCCGGATCCGGTCCGGCTCCGGTCCGGCAGAACGGACGCATGTGAACGGACGCATAGGCTTTCATTGCTATTGCCGTGCGTCCGTTCCATCCGTTCTGCAAGCGGTCCGGCTCCGGCACGGCGATTCCGGACGGCCACCGCTAATGTGAACCGGGCCTTACAAGCTCATAATTTTAAAAATAATAGTAATATACCCTCTTCACATGCATATTAAAAAAGTTCAGACCCTAAGGTAACTATGGGTTTTTTTATTGTAATTTTGTATTTGTTTATTAAAAGTTTTGTTTGGATATTTTTGGGAGTTTGGGAAGTAAGTAGTTAATTATAAATGTAAGTGCGGGTATGTTTATTAAAGAATGTATGTAGGTGTAATTTTACTATTTGGCCACAAGATTCAGTAATTTTTTTTCTAGGCGTCCTGTAAGCGTACTATTACAGGAAGTGAAGAGCGGATGTGTAACGTAGAACAATCTTCTCATAGAAGCCAGCAATCATTCTAATGGAGATTTAGATCAATGAATGGGAACTGCGTTCCCATCATTCATTGATCTCCAGGCAAACGGGCGGCGGCAAGAACGCGCTATGCAGCTCATCCCAAAGGCTTAAGTAATTAAAAAGAATGTAACACAAAAAGTGCCCCTGGGGGCTACTTACCTCGGGAGGGGGAAACCTCTGGATCCTATCGAGGCTGCCTCTAGATCCTATCAAGGCCCCCCCCCCCCATCCTCCTCCATCCCACGGTGGTCTCGCTGGGCCCCTCTGAAGCCACAGCCAACAATTTGTCAAGCTGTGGCGCAGGCGCAGTAGTGCCTGCAAGATTTACCTTTCCTGGTTCCAGCACAGGTCAGGCACAGTAGTGGCTCTCAGCTTGGGAATAGGCAGAAATAGCCAGTCCCAGTCGGGTCCGCTCTACTGCGCAGGCGATTTGTGCCTGCACAGTAGAACAGACCCCACTGGGATGGGCTATTTCCGCCTGATCTCGAGCCGAGAGCAGCTACTGCACCTGCGCTGGAGCCAAAGAGGTAAATATTTACATGGCTGCCATTACAGGTTTTCTTTAACATTGGTTGCAGTTTTTCTGTGCAGAAAATGCACAGAAAAAACTGATGAGTGGAGACAGCAGACAGGCCCTTACATGTTTTCTGCATTCATGGAAACATTCTCATGCAGATTCTTTTGGTAATGCATTTTGAAACATTTTAATTTAGATAGTCAGGAAAAATTGAGATATAAGCACATTTATTTTAATTTATCATACAAAATGCTATCAGCAGTGATAAATTATTTATGACACATAAGCAATATATTTGTAAACATACTCTACCATCTGTTCACACAAAATATACATTTGAATACATAGAGAGCTTAGGCTCTATACCAGGGGTGCCCACACTTTCGGCTCGCGAGCTACTTTAAATTTCGCTAGTAGATCAGGAGATCTACTGATGTTTTAAATGCAGTCATAATGTTGTTCAAGCTTAATTCACTCCAGGTGGTGACTTAGTATTTAATATCTGGTTTCTCTTTGATCTCAGTCTGTCACAGGTCGGTGGTGTCCAATGCTTCATTATCAAATGACATTATTTGTCTGTCATTAAGAGCTGCTGCCAAAGGTTCTTCACGGTCTTTCCCATCTTTAGAAGGGGAAACTGCAATCTCCTGTAGAATAAACGGCGATGTAAATGTATCTATACTTAATACACTGTACATTATATTAGCCTTAAACCAAGTGGGAGGCATGCTAACACAGGCTATTTCTACTCTACATGGTGCTACACGACCGCGTCCCGCCAATGGGAGTGGCCCCGGCGGCAGCTCCAGGACCGCCTATCGCTGATCGGCGTAAAGTCCTGGGGCTGCAGTTTACAGGAGATTGCGCACAGGCTGTGCGTGCATTTCCTGCTTCAGTCTCCCAGCGGCGATCGCCGCTAGGAGACTGTTAGACGATGTGACACGGCTGTCCCCTCTGTCTGCTCGGAGGTGATCGGCTTTCATAGGCTGAAGCCTATGACAGCTGATCATGGGGATTGGCTTGCTTAGTAAAAAAAAAAAAAAGGAAATTTATTAAAAAATAAACAGAACATTTACAAACAAACACTGGGGGAGCGATCAGACCCCACCAACAGAGAGCTCTGTTGGTGGGGAGAAAAGGGGGGTGGAGACAATCACTTGTGTGCTGTGTTGTGCGTCCCTGCAGCTTGGCCTTAAAGCTGCAGTGGCCAATTTGACAAATATGGCCTGGTCTATAGGGGCGTAAAGCCTGTGGTCCTGAAGTGGTTAACTAAAGGTAATATATATCTAGTAGCCTATTTGAACCTCCTTGCCGGTTATCCCGAGCTCAGCTCGGGGTAACCTGCGCAGGAGGATTTCTCAGGCCCCGCTGGGCCGATTTGCATAATTTTTTTTTGTTACAAGCAGCTAGCACTTTGCTAGCTGCTTGTAACTTCCGATCGCCGCCGATCCGCCGTGCCTCCCCTCCCCCCCCCCGCCCCCCCGCAGACCCCTGCTCAGCCTGGCCAATCAGGGGCCAGGCAGCGATGAGGGGTGGATCGGAATTCCCTATGACGTTCCGACGTTACATCATCCCGCCCCGTCGCCATGGCGACCGGGGAAGCCCAGCAGGAAATCCCGTTCTGAACGGGATTTCCTGCTTACTCCGATCGCCGAAGCGATCGGAGTGGCTGAAGAGCTGCCGCTGCTCAGCTTGATTTAAAAAAAAAAAAACATTAAAAAAAGCCTCCTTGCCGGGGGAATTAGACCGGCAAGGAGGTGAACAAAGCATTGACTATCTCCAGTCAATAAGAGCATTGCATAAGAGCGATGGCTCCACTGCTTTGAAACACAGCAACGATTTCTGATGAAATCTTGTCTAATACATTTGTACAAAGTGGACCAGGAAAATTACCTGATACTGATTATTTATCTGATCTGCCACAGATTGTATAACCAGGACCATTGTGATGTCACACGCCCACTTACACTTAAAATTATTCAATATTATTTTTACAATTACTATTACTAATTAATACTTACTTGGTAAATAGCTGCATCTGCACTGACTTCGCCAAGTACAGTATTATAATCAGAGTGCACACTGAAAATAAAAGGGAAAAGTTGTACAAACTGAGTAAATACTATAAAGTAAAGTAAATATTAAAGCGGAATATAGCCCTGCATTTCAACTTTGCTCTAAAACATTATTTACAGTATATTATATGCAACCAGCATTTTTTTTTACTAGACCAGCATTGGAAGGGTTACACAGGGCTTTAAAGTTCCTGGAGATTTCTGCAGACGCATCCGAAGCTGAAATAGATACATTTTGTTTACATAAATGTATCTAAGTGTTGAATGTGACTCATCTCTCTCACTGAGAAGGAGCTTGGAGGACAGCCAAAGAGTGTGTAACATTTATCAATAGATACAAATAACTAAATAGAATGTAACAATCTGAACTTCTGCATTTCTCTCCACAAAACTTGAAACCTCTGTGTTTAACCCTTCCAATGCTGGTCTAGTAAAAAAAATGCTTTTTGCATATAATATGCTGTAAATAATGTTTTAGAGCAAAGTTGAAATGCAGGGTTATATTCCGCTTTAAAGGCAAGTTTTGTGGATAATTATTATAACAGAGTTCAGAAAAAAAAATACACACAGAGAAAAAAAAATCTACTGTATACTCACCTATTCTCAAAGTGCTTTCACCACCTGGGAAAACCACCCACAACTACTCCCCAAAGGAGTATGTCACATGTCAGTTAAGGCACCCTTTAATGGCACATTACTCAGGGCCATGCATATCATATTGGTGGGCTGCAGTCAGGGCTGATTTTGGTCATTTTGGTGTCCTAGGTAATACATCCACTTTCAGCACCCAACCCCCACCTGCCCCCTTCCACATGCTACTGGGACACCACAATATTATATTGGAATAATCAATTTCACCTGTTTTAAGGATTATATCCCTTGTCTCCTGAAAATAATGGACAAATTCATCAGCATTTTTGTTGGACTCTAATGCACAACTACCTGGTCTAGTAGAGTCTGCTTGCAGTGCAGGAAGGAAATGAATAGCACTGACCAGCCCATTATGACATTAATTGAGTCACTATTGCTATGCTAATCAGTGCTAATTATTTAGGTATTCACACTTATCTGTGCTGGTTGATGATGTAGAATATCCAATCCAGTGACTTTTTTGCCCCTAACATTCTACACTTACAGCCTATCCCTTCCATCATGTAATCAGCAGCTGTGTATATTAATTCCATGAAGATTAATGTAGTGACTTGAGCATTGTTGTTTGGTCCTGACTAACAGATGGTACCCTAGGAAATGTCTACTTGTTATTTTATTGAACAGAACTGAATCAGACTAACTGAATCAGACTAATAGTAGCCCATAGTAGCTCATTCTAGCTCACCAATCATGAGTTAGCCTGGAATCTGCCACAACTGCTAGATTGCCAGCCTATGCATTGTATTGTATGCATAGGTGTACATTGCACAGTATGTATTGTATGCCCATCTATGCACTGCACTCCTCCTGCAGCAAAATGATACACAACGAGTGAACAATGTTAGAAAATAATACATATCCATTTTGATGTCTGAATGCCATCTGTTTTTTCTTTAACAAACAGCATGAATAAAATGGCATATGGTCATGAAGGGAGTACAAGAGATATTAATAATGCCACAATGTCTTAACAGATCTGAGTAGGCAGCGACACAGTAATATTAAGACTGTATGGTAAGAATTAAAAAAGGGTCTTTATATTAATGGGTGTTAGAGAAAACAAAAATATGCTGTTGCCCGTAGCAATGAGATTCTTTCATTTTCTGATCTGCCAATGCCACCTGGAATTTGACTATAAAGAACAACATTCCCCTTCTATAGTTTGACTATCATTAAAGGTCAGCTTAACCGAGAGGTGTATGGAGGCTGCCATATTTATTTCCTTATAAGCAGTACCAGTTGCCTGGCTATCCTGCTGATCCTCTGCCTCAGAGCCGTAGACCCTGAACAAGCATATGCAGATCAGGTGTTTAGGATATTACTGTCAAATCTGAGATTTGACAATATGAGATTAGCTGCTTGTTTCTGGTGTTATTCTGACACTAATGCAGTAGAACAGACCAGCAGGGCAGCCAGGCAACTGGGATTGTTTAAAAGCAAATAAATAAGGCACCCTCCATATTCTACTCACTTTGGTTGTCTTTTAAAGAGAAACCGTGACCAAGAATTGAACTTCATCCCAATCAGTAGCTGATATCCCCTTTTAGATGAGAAATGTATTCCTTTTCACAAACTGATCATCAGGGGGCTCTGTATGGCTAATATTGTGGTGAAACCCCTCCCACAAGAAACTCTGAGGACCATGGTACTCCTGGCAGTTTCCTGTCTGTGAACCTTGTCGCTGTTAGGCTTAGTGGTATATCCTCCACAGTCAGCACGTAGTGTATATCCTGACGTGGAGAAGGTACACACGCTAGCACCAGGAACTAGGATATCCCCAGTTTAGTGGAGGAGAGGACAAACTCCCGTAGGAGATGTGGCGCACAGAGCAGGCGTAGATCCGAGCAGCCACAACAATACTAAAATACAATGGATACGATATTCCTAGCGTATTACGATTACAGCTATCAATAAAGCTACAAATGACTGACTGACATATGTATATATCGGCGATAAACCGATATATGACATAAGCAAGAAACGCTAACTAGGAACTGGAACGATACAAGAAACAGGACTCAGAAGCATTCGCTACTTCCACGCAGAAGTGAGCGCAATCCACACAAGGTAACAGGAACAGGACTAGGAGGGATTCGCTACTTCTACGCAGAAATGAGCACAATCCACACAAGGTAACAGGAGCAGAACTGAGCTAACTAATCACGGGTGATCACGATATGCGCAACCTACCAAAACGTGCTGGAAGCTAACTGACTGAACACAGGATATAAACAGTCTGTGTACGTATATATCAGAGACACTGATGTATTAACGTAACACGAATACAAGGAAAATAACAATCGTGCTAGTATGCGTATATATCGGCAATGAACCAATATATGACTCAAGACAAGCAAAGTAACAATTTCTGATAACAAGAGCAGGACTAGGAGGACTCGCTGTCCCCTTCGCAGGAGTCAGCGCAGTCAGTGGCGTAGCTAAGGAGCTGTGGGCCCCGATGCAAGTTTTACAATGGGGCCCCCCAAGCACTCTATACAGAACAATTAATACGGCGTACCAAAACCTGACAATGGCAACTACAGTGTCAGAGGTGCTAGAATGGGATGGGGAACAGTTTGTTAATGATTACTACTATTCACAGTATCTTTAGAAGTGAGTTTTATGAGCACAGGACCAATAGAGAGCTAATACTGTAGTTGAGAGAGGGCCCTTCAGGGCCCCTCTGGCCCAAGGGCCCCGATGCGGTCGCTACCTCTGCACCCCTTATTGCTACGCCTCTGAGCGCAGTCCACACGGACTAGGAACGAGGTGAGGCTCGGACAGAGTAACAGACTGAATCTGAGACCATGATAGCCCGTCGAGCACTGCAGGAAGCAGTCCTTTATACTGAGATCATCCAATGGGAGCAGACATGCAGATTCCCACACAGGTGAATGGTAATTAATCACAGGCTGACAGCAGGAAAAGGCAGACAATGATATGCAGCCTGCAAGAAAGGGATTATAATTCCATTGCAACAGACAATGTTTGTTTTCACAAAAACATATCAACCTGTCATTAACTTCAGAGCGACTGCAGATGGAATCAACGCTCAGTGTAAACGCACGCAAAACTATGCGAGCAAATGCACGCAAAGAAATAAAAAACTGCTTGTGTCCATCAAAACTGCAGCCAGCAGCACATGCTGCAGAAGTGATCATAACAGTTGCATTGTGGGAAATAGCTGTTTACAGCTGTTTCCAACTGCCAAAAAAGCATGCAGCAGCTACATCACCTGCAAGCAGTAAAAATGTCACCATGTGATAAATGTCAGCATATAAATCAGGGATTTAAAATGGGCAAACACTGACTACATAATTATTGTAAAAATTAAGCACTTTTTTATTACATTATTTTCACTGGCATTCCTCTTTAAGCACCACCCTGAAGCAAACTTAAAGGTTTAGAATTCACAGGCAGATGAATCACGTTCATTATAGTTTTTCACTGGAATCACCGCACAATTACAAACTGGGGCTGAAGCCATATTGCCCTCCCATAACAAGTATACTTTAATATGTATTTACTTCTGATCACAAATTGGCGATTGTTTAATCTGCGATATTATTTTGGGGAAAATCGCAGATCCCCCCCGGAGTTTGAGGAAATTCCCACGGGACTGCCAGAGGCACTCTCGCATATCCCTACTCACTGATTTCTCCAAATCCAACCCTTACATTCCTAAGCTTCACCATTTGATACTAAACAAGAGGAGGACAGAGAAATGAAAAGGGCAGTGAACACATTACAGACTGCTTGGGCTCCCCTTGTTCCTGGGCCCTATAGCTGCTGCAGTGGTTGCTATGGTTACAGCTACACCCCTGCACTTTACGTACACTTCTTAGAGCACATTGAATGCTCTGACATTATCCTGATAACATGCTGTGATTAAGCATAAAAGCCATTTGGCATCAAAATTAGTAATCCATTCCAACAACTGTGCACTATAGCTCTATTATT
The DNA here is from genome assembly GCF_040937935.1 of Hyperolius riggenbachi. Lineage (NCBI taxonomy): Eukaryota > Metazoa > Chordata > Amphibia > Anura > Hyperoliidae > Hyperolius > Hyperolius riggenbachi. Next base: position 346,708,280 of record NC_090648.1, on the reverse strand, counting down.
GGAGGTTGTTATTCATGTTCCCAAATGGTGCATATTCTAAAGTACATCTTATTAGGAGGATGACGGATATCAGGTGGTGGCAGGACTGCATCTCATCAAGGTTGAATGGGACATGATCAGCACTGGCATCACGACACGGAAACATAAAAACATGACAGGAGAAATAAAAAATATTTAAAGTGAAATTTCTTTTTTAGGTGGAAATATTACGGTCACAGACCCCCTATGGTGTATAGCTGGAATATAGAAAAAAAATCTGTGCCCCACTATGTTGCCTCAGTTTAAGGTTAGGTGCATGGCCTACCCTAAGGGCAGGCATCTGTCTGCCTGAATCTCTCTCACTATAGATTCATACAGGAAGTAGAGCCACTATGTCATTACACCATGCAGCCTGAGTCTGTACTCAAGTGGCTATAGAATACTGACATACGCTCTGCCCACAGAGCTGCCAGAACACAGATGTGGGTGGATGGGTACCCAGCCTTGAAGCAGGTAAGGCACCTTACATTTCATACATGGCTGGAAGCAGTTGTTTTTTCCCCAAAGCATAAAAAAGGGGCACAAGAAAATTTGGATGCCCAATTTCTGCTAGTGGAAAAGCGGTAACATTTATTTATATTGTATGTTTTAAAAGTGTGAATTATCATAGTAAAGTATCAGTGAATAATACTGATGTTTTACTACAACTTACGGTAACTCTCACGCAGACCTCTCCTTTGCCAATACCTTACTGTTCCCTCAATGACTACCCTTTAAACCCCCCCATCTCTGACCTTAACGGTTTCCCACACTTAACCCTAAGGCTAATTTCACACCAGGACGTTGCGTTAGAGGGGGCGTTAAGGTCGCATAACGTCCCCCTAACTCAACCCCTGGTGGTGCTGGATCTGGACGTCAGAGTGAGCCGCGTTGTGCAGCTCACTCTGGCGTCAGTGATGCCGTGATGCGCACTCTTGTGCGCATGCGGCATCACGTGGTCCCGCCGGCCAATCGCCGCACAGAGCGGCTGCTCCAGGAAGTAAACACTGCACGTCATAACGTGCAGTGCATATTAATTAGCCATGTGCCTGGCCGCTCTCCGCTCCTCCCCAACATTACTGAGCATGTGCAAGCAGTCTAACGCGGCTCAGCCGCGTCCAAAGTACTGCATGCAGTACGTTGTCTTGTGACGCAGCGTTACAATGTAACGCAATGTCCGCACTGTGAACAGCCCCATTGATTTTTCATTACTGTGCGGTGGGCTGCGTTACAGGCTGCTCTAACGTGCGCCTGTAACGCCCCACTGTGAAACCAGCCTTAAAGAGAACCCGAGGTGGGTTTGAAGAATATTATCTGCATACAGAGGCTGGATCTGCCTATACAGCCCAGCCTCTGTTGCTATCCCAAACCCCCCTAAGGTCCCCCTGCAGTCTGCAATCCCTCATAAATCACAGCCACGCTGCTGACAAACAGCGCTCAAGTTTCTTCCGATATCGGGTGCCCAAATGTCTCACTTCATTTTTTTCTACATGCTATTGAGACACTTTTAGGGAATAATGCAGATACTCATATTTCCACTTACAGTAAAATATCACTTTAAAGGTGACTTTAACTCATTTAGGTTAAAATGGGGGCCAAAAAACAGCATTACTATCAGCCTTACTTTTGTTTGTCAACTGTAAAATGACCCCTTGGTGTGGATGGAGCCTCTTATACTGTACATCCCAAGTCTACCCATAGGGTGCAGTAACATGGTAAGAAAATAGTGTGGTGATTATTCTGAGTAACTAATACATGCAGTAGTACACTGTGTGGAGCAAGTACTGTGATTATTAGGGGAGGGATCAGTGGGCTATGGAGGCTATGGGGGAACATTTTCTTTGCAAGCAGACATACTTTAAATAATAACTTTTTACTTTCCAAATTATTTTTCTGAAACTGGTTTAGCTTCTTTTCAACAAGCTTCATTTTCTTCCACTATTTACATTGCAAAAAATGTGTCAGCGGCAGCCTATTACCAGCACTTGAATAGAGAGATATGGACCAGACCATCCTGGTCTGGTCACCAACAAGGGAGCATAGAGAGCTGGATGTCATCTAGCTATCCTGCCTGTCCATCCAGTTCTCTATGCTCCAGAGGAAGTGACATGGTTGTTTCAGCCTGGTCCAAGAAGATGACCAGGATGAGTGAGCAGGGGCATGCCAGACATAGGAAGGAGGGGAGGGGGGGGGGGGGGGGGGAGTGATATCCAGACTGAACTGAATGAGTACAATGTAGCTTGGCAGGCGAACCCTATATGCAATGTTCAGAAGGACGCCAGTTCGTGGACCAACAAATCCAAACACGAGGGCAGTTTATTTAACCATGCAACTATTTAACCCCAGTCCCCAGCAAGCTGCCATGCCTACTTATGATATCCCCACTGGGGATGCTTGGAGATCACTGGAGATGCCTTAGTAAATCAGCTCCCTGTGTTGCCCATAGTCATTGATCAGACAATGTCCTAAGTCAAAGTTGGAACTCCAATGATATAATCTAACCTGAGTCATTCTAAGATTTGCATGTTAGCAATAGTTTAATAAGTTTCCAGAAGCACAGGTTTTTTTATACTTACCTGGCAGAATCACTAACAGAACTGATTTCTTCAAAGCCCAGATCTAGTATGGCACCCATATCCATATTGAGCATTGGGTTTGCCCTGAATGAAAAATCAGACGGTTATAGTGATTAGCATAATGTCTTCAATTTTAGACAAATTAATATATTACTGAGCACTTTATGAGGAACACAGAACTAGTTCAAGGTAAAACCTTGTTGTGCCCTCAATACAACAACTCATTATATTATATTATATTTATCAGTGTATTTGAGAAGCTGTTGATAACTTTCCTTTTGGATTCTGATCCATGTTGACATGATTTTTCCAAACAATTTCTTTGCATGTGTTACGTTTATGGTATGGATTTCATGTATTACACAATTCTGAATAATCACCAATCAGGATGGTTAAGGGAAGTTTGGTCTACGAATTCATACTGTAGATACCAAGTTCTTACTTTATTGTATGTGTACCTTTGCAGAAAACAAGATTCATCAGAAAAGGCAACGTTTTCCAGTCCCAAAGTGTCCTGTTTAGGTGAGCCTGTGCCCACTGTTATTGGCCGATAGGAGTGGAGCACAACATGGCTCAATGGGCTCGATTCACAAAGCGGTGATAACTCAGTTATCACGCCTAAAAGACTTTAGCCATGATAAGCTTTGCACCGCTGAGTTAGCACCGATTTGTGCTCTTTATCACGCGCAAAGTCCCGTGCGCAAAGTTTTGCGCGCGCAATCGCACAACTCCGCGCACAGCGCCCATAGGGTTAAATGGGCGCATCGCGCGCGCTGCACCGTGCGCCGCGCGATTGCGCGCCCAAAACTTTGCGCGCGGAAAATTTGCGCGAGTTTCTTCTTATCATGCCTAAACTGAGTTTAGGCGTGATAAAGGGCTTTTCACTGGCGTGCAAACACTTTGCACCGCTTTGTGAATCAGGCCCAATGTGTTTTGCATTCTTAGATGCTCCTCTGCTCATCTTAGTTGTAAAGGGTAATGATCTGAGCTGGTACTGTAGGCTGTCTGTCAGCTTTGCATCAGTAATATGAACGCTTTTCTGAATTACCTGAACTTTTTACAAGTGCTGCCCCAACTGGCATACTTAGTGGCAGGATTGTTTTTTTTCTGCTTCTACAACAATAAACTTATATTTTTTTTCACTTTATGCCAGCAGCTCTTTCATCATTTGTTATTGGCCCTCCTATTTTGAATCTTTTGACACTCTCAGGAAGTGGATTTAAACACAAAATATGTAAAGTGTCTCTGGAATCCACACAGACCTACCCTTACCTGGAAGCCAAACTCTGTATTTGTACTTTGTTGCTGTTGCTGTACACACTTTCCTGCTTATTTCTGGTTATTTTATATTTTAAATCTCATCTATCTATGGAGTTTACTCATCCTTTGGGCTATAATCATTCCTATATCCTCTGCATGCATAGCTTAAAGAGGAACTTTAACTAAGGATTGAGCTTCATTCCAATCAGTAGCTAATACCCCCTTTCCCATGAGAAATCTTTACCTTTTCTCGAATGGATCATCAGGGGGCTCTGTATGGCTGATATTGTGGTGAAACCCCTCCCACAGTGTAATGTCATGACCAAGGTCCTGACAGTTTGCTGTCTGTGAAGCTCATTGCATTGTGGGAAGTAATGCCTTTTTCCAAATGCCAAGCAAGCAGTATCTCACTCTGTGCATAGAACTCTCAGTAATGTACATTCCATACAGATCACCTGAACTAAAGATGTCACCACAATTGATACATTTCAGAATGTAAATCAGAGAGGGAAAATTTTACAATGGGCAAACACTGACTACATAATGTATAAAAGAATAGTGTAAGCAATTGTATTTACTGTATATTCTGGTGTATAAGACTACTTTTCAACCCTTGAAAATTATCTGAAAAGTCAAGGGTTGTCTTATATGCCGGGTGCCATTGATGCCGGGTGATATGCCCTATCCTGTTACAGACTCTCAGATCTAGCTGCTGAGGACTGTAGTAAAGCGGCGCAGGTGGACATGTGTGATATCTGAGAGGCAGAGAAGGAGGTAAATAGGATACAAGGGCAGGCCAGAAGGGTGAAAGAGGCGTGTTTTCTGGGCACAGTGCAATCTATTCTTCCATACTCTCTGATAAACAGGTAGAAAAGGAGAGCTGACCAATCCACTTAGGTAGAGGGAGAGTTGACCAATCCAACCAGTGAATCACCTGTATACTGTTATATACTGGGTACCACATACAGTACAGCACCAGTATCTGTTCATACATAGCACCTGTATATGATGGTTTTTAAAATTTTTATTTGGTGTGCATTGGAAGAGGGGTAGTCTTATACGGCAAGTATATCCCAAACTCTATATTTTAACAGGAAAAGTTGGGGGGTCGTCTTATACCCCAGAATATACGGTAATTATGTTATTTTAACTGCAGTTCCTCTTTAAGTTAAGTGTTGCCCTGTTATTATTATAGTTGTTGGTTACAGGTTTCTAGGCTTTGTTCTCCAGTTGTATGGTGTGTGTGTGTGTGTGAGTTTCTTTCATTCCTCTCACCCCTCAGAGCTGAACTTGTTGGTTCCAGGTATGGCCTCTGCTCCTTGAACAGCTTCTCCAGGTAAGGCTTTTGCAGCTTTTGAGGCTTTGACTGCTCGCAGCTTTCTCTTGTGACTATAAAAAATGAATATATATATTAGTTAAGAGTTTAAACTACATACATATGTATAAATAAAGCAACAAAATGTAAATGTTAATTTACTACACATATAGTACTGTAGCACTGTGATTTACTTATGGTTAGGACCATGTCTCCAACACTGCTGGTTGTAAGCTAAGTAAGCTAAGTATGCATGGAACAATAGATTGCGGAAGTCTAGCAACGAACAATCGATCCACGATCTGTCGTGCAAGATCTTAAGCAATATGTTGCCAAAAACATAAGACCAACAAACGTTATGCTAATGATGGGCTTGTTAAATAATGGGGGACGTTCTATAGACTTTATCAGAAACATCATTTAATGATCTGTACACACGCACATCTTCGAGCGATCATTTCTGATGTAATCCGTCATGAAGCTCTTTTAAAACGAACAAGCATCATCATGAAATGTCATCTGTAAACATTGTTTTCCTCCTTTTTCATGTAACGATAGTTACACGATGTCATCTAGAACGAACTTTCTTGTGTCAAAATGACAGACGAAATCTTGCCATTGGTGTGGACCTTAAGTTTCGGTTCCTGCACTAAGCTCATCTACATGTGGTAGGTACGCCAGAAACAGATTCTTCATCTATAACAGGGGTCTCAAACTCGCGGCCCGCGGGCCATTTGCGGCCCGCGATACAATATTTTGTGGCCCCAGGGCCCCAGAGCTTGTAGGGGCCCCCAGTGGCTACAAGAGGGAAAAATTTTTTTTCAAATCGGCCTTATAGTTTTTGAGAAAATCGATTTTAAAGTTGCAAAGGAAAAAAATACACATTTAAAAACCCGCCGACTTTAATGGTTAATAGCAAATCCACCTTAAATGCTAGAAACCCTAAATTTGCAGGATATGTTAAGGAGATCATTAGGAATAAGAGGAAAAAACAATTTTTCAAAAAGACCTTATAGTTCTTGAGAAAATCGATTTTAAAGTTTCGAAGGAAAATAGTATACTTTTAAATGCGGTAAATGTCACTTTTAGTAGCAAGCCTAACGGTAGTGTAATTTTACATGTATCAAAAGAAAGAGCAATACATTTCCTGACAGAGTTTCCAGGGGGTCCATACGCAGCCGCAGCGCTTTGGCCAGGGATCGCTATACAGCCGTAATATGGCTGTATGAAGATTCCGGGCATTTTTTCCTATTTTCCCAATTTTTTTTTTTATGTTTAGAGTGGGCGGGCAGAGGCGGCGATCCGCCGCGATTGACGTCAGGAGGGGCAGAGCTGAAGCTGAAAGCTCTGCCCCTTCCAGGAAATGCCGGCGGATTGCCCCCGGGGCGATTTGGGGGCTCTGCAGCCCTCGTTTTGCGGCGGGGACACGTGAACTCCCTTATGCGGCCCAGCCTCATCCTGACTTTGCCTCCTGCGGCCCCCGGGTAAATTGAGTTTGAGACCCCTGATCTATAAGAACCATAGTGCCTAAACTAGCAGGAGCACATGGAATTTCATGATGCTCTTTTTCGAGCAGAGTCATGGCAATGTATTTCTACACTAAAGGTGCCCATGCATCTAGCAATTTTGGCAGCTAATTGACGAAGAGACAGATTTGGAATAGGCCTGCGGCTTGTGACAGCCAACAGACCTCTCTCTGATCTGATTCGATCAGAGAGAGGTCTGTTGGCTGCCATAAACCGCAGGTGATTCCCAGTCAGTTTGGCACTCTGGATCTCTTGCCAATACATGGGCGGTACACACAGGGCCGGATTTAGGCCAAGGCCGCCTAGGCCATGGCCTAGGGCACCACAGGAGCAAGGGCACCAAAGCAGCAGGCTAAGCTGGTGCAGCATTTGCAAATGCTGCAATGCAGGAGACCCACGGTACTCTGCTGTTAGCTGCCTGTGCAGCAGCCACCTTGCCTTCTGTGCACGTTTGCATTGTGGCCGGCGGCTATGGACTTGGACAGCATTGGAGACGGAAAGGAACAGGAAGCTTTGGCACTGGAGACAAGACGAAATGAGTGACACCTTTACATACCTTTACTGAAAGGGGGGGGGGAAGAAGGAATTAAGGGAGTCATCTGGCTACCCATACTGGAAGAAAAGGGGGAGGAGGGAGGAGTCATCTGGCTACATATACTACAGGGAAGGGGGGGGCGGGCATCTGGCTACCTGTACCTGTACTGGAGGGAAAGTGGGGAGGAGTCATCTGGCTACCTATACTGGGGGGAGGGGGTCATCAGGCTACCCATGCTAGAGGGAAGGGGAGGGGTCATCTCGCTACCTATACTAAAGGGGGGCGGCTGGTGACTGTGGCCTAGGGCGGTAAAGAACACATATTCGGCCTTGGGTACACACACTATTTTCTGAGAAGACACAACCAAGCCTGCAGGCTTGGCTAAGAACAGTCTAGCATTAGTACCAGGTTTAAGGCTGTCTAGCTGAGTTCATGACGTTTTGAATTTATAAAACAGAAACAGAAAATTTAAATCTTCAAACTAGTGATGAAGAGACTGATTGGCTCCTCATCAAGATATCTGAGAACTACACCATATAAGAAAGAGTCCCTACTATGCCGTTGGAGTCACCAGAGGTGTATCTAGAGAAAATGGTGCCTCTTGCAAACAATGAAATCTGACCCGGGGAAGGGGATGCACCCTCAGTTGAATTGATTGTGTCCAATTTGAGGTGAAGCATGGCCTGTAAGAATGGAGTATTGCAATAGGTCAGCCTATACATATCCCCCAAATAACAGTTAGGCTGCTTGTCCCCCCAAAAATGTAACCAGGCAGCAGAATATCCCCCAGATAAAAACTAGAATCTGTATGGAGAAAACCAGGGATGCTACGTAACAGCGCCCCCAGTAAGTTGCACCTATGGCACATGCCATACCTGCACCCCTGTAGATACGCCTCTGGAAGTCACTACAACCTATTTTCTTCCGAAACAAAAATAAAGTAGTGACACATATTGTGACATCTATCACTACTTGAAATGATTGTTGCAAGTTTCAGGATGTTACAGGAAGTTTGTGTACCTTTTCCTCATACAGACCAAGGAAGTAATCAAAATGACAATGAGAACGAGAACAACAGCAGCCAGGCCAGCCATGATTCCATACAGGTCTCTGTTATCTGCTTGCTGTATTGGAGTGCCTGCACCCTGTTCAAAATAAAGAAATGACTTGTAGTACAAGAGATCAAAGTAACAAATTAGCTAAATGTCAGGGAAATAGATTCTTTAAAATCCTAGTTCATTGTTAGTAAAGGTGAAAAAGGGACAATCTTATAACTTACACGATTTTCATATTTGATGCAGCTGTTCCAGAGACATTCCCTTTGGAAAAGTCAGTCACATGACTCAGAGATTTTTGCAAGTGTAGAGTGGGTGTTTCTTTCTTTACTCACATTCATCACACTTCATCACCAGTAACAGTAAGGGGTCTTGGGGCTATTGGGTCTTGCTCCTTCTCCCACTCACCTTGCCAAGTATTAGCACAAGAAGTGGCCTCTACTTAGTCACTGGCCACTGTGGGAAGTGGGGGGGGGGGGTCAAGGGGGGCCCCAGGATAATTTTGTTTGCTGAGTGTCCCGGGCATCCATTCTTATGCCCCCGCCCCACCCACTTCCTCCTTCTGCTCCCTCCTGTGGAACACATGGAGGGCATGGGAAGGGTAAGGTCTGTATTCCCAGGAAATGATTGAATAGTGCTTATTTGATCACACTAATATCAGAGCCAGGCCCGTATCTCTAAAGAGGCACCCGTGGGCCGGTGCCATGGGTGGCACCTCAGGGGGGGGGGGCGGCCACCTATTGGCTGTTATTTTATTTATTTATTTTTTTATGTTTTTTTTTCTTTAATATGTGCGGCTTTGGGGGGAGCGGCAGAGAGCAGGCACACACACATCGAGGGGAACTCGCTCCCCCCTCCAGAATTAAGCAGAATGGCAGCTGCCCATCGCCGTTGCGCGAGGAAAACTTTGCATGCGCTGGCGCAGTCTAGTCAATGACGTCACTAGACCAGGCAAGCGGCATGCAGAGCATCCGACCTCTCGCGCCTGGAAGAGGTAAGCTGTTCGACGGCCGCTGCCACTCTTAATTATGGACTCTGGAGGTGAAATCGAGGAAGCTGGAGCGGGAACTCCAGGTGAGGGGGGGGGGGGGGAGACGTCCCCAGTTCCTGCTGCTGTGTGTGTGTGTGTGTGTGTGTGTGTGTGTGCCCCCTTACAGGTTACCTAAACTGGGGACACCTATAGACCTGTTTACTTACAGTATACTGGGGACACTTATAGAACTACTACCTACACCTAAACTGGGAACACCTATAGACTTAGTTACCCAAACCGGGGACACCTGAACTGGGGACACCTATAGAACTACTACCTAAACTGGGGACACCTATACACCTAGTTACCTAAACTAGGGACACCTATAGAACTACTACCTAAACTGGGGATACCTAAAGACCTGGCTATCTATACTGGGGACACCTATAGACCTGGCTACTTATACTGGGGACACCTATAAACCTGGCTACCTATACTGGGGACACTTATAAACCTGGCTACCTATACTGGGGACACCTATAGACCTGGCTACTTATACTGGGGACACCTATAGACTTGACTACTTATACTGGGGACACCTATAAACCTGGCTACCTATACTGGGGACACTTATAAACCTGGCTACCTATACTGGGGACACCTATAAACCTTGCTACTTATACTGGGGGAACCTATGCCTGGATCAGTATAATGGAGCCCCTATGCCTGACTACTTATACTGGGGCACCTATGCATGGCTACCTAGGCTAGGGAGAACAGAAGTGGCACAGGGGGCACATTGTGTATATTTTGGGGCTTACTTTGCCACAGTGTGTTTATTTTGGGTGATACACTGCCACATTTGGGAGAAATGCCACACATGTGTGTTTGTGGGGTAATTTTTATAGAACTACTACCTATACCTAAACTGGGAACACCTATAGACTTAGTTACCTAAACCGGGGACACCTGAACTGGGGACACCTATAGAACTACTACCTAAACTGGGGACACCTATACACCTAGTTACCTAAACTAGGGACACCTATAGAACTACTACCTAAACTGGGGATACCTAAAGACCTGGCTATCTATACTGGGGACACCTATAGACCTGGCTACTTATACTGGGGACACCTATAAACCTGGCTACCTATACTGGGGACACTTATAAACCTGGCTACTTATACTGGGGACACCTATAGACCTGGCTACTTATACTGGGGACACCTATAGACTTGACAACTTATACTGGGGACACCTATAAACCTGGCTACCTATACTGGGGACACTTAAAAACCTGGCTACCTATACTGGGGACACCTATAAACTTTGCTACTTATACTGGGGGAACCTATGCCTGGATCAGTATAATGGAGCCCCTATGCCTGACTACTTATACTGGGGCACCTATGCATGGCTACCTAGGCTAGGGAGAACAGAAGTGGCACAGGGGGCACATTGTGTGTATTTTGGGGGATACTCTGCCACAGTGTGTTTATTTTGGGCGATACACTGCCACATTTGGGAGAAATGCCACACATGTGTGTTTGTGGGGAAATTTTGTGGAAATGCTGTATTTTGTGAAAATGTTGCCCTATTATGTATATTTTGTGGGAACGCTGACTCATTTTGTTTTTTTTGGGGGGGGGGAACGCTGCTGCATTATTTTTATGTTGTGGGAGCAGAACACTGTGACACATTGTTAGTATTTTGGTATAAACCGATAATTATTATTATTATATATTTATATTAAACTGCATCTTCAGCAGTACTTCACAGCATACATAGTCATGTCACTGACTGTCCTCTGAGGAGCTCACAATCTAATCCTGCCATAGTCTAATGTCCTACCATATTATTATGTATTTATATAGCACTGGCATCTTCTGCAGCACTTTGCAGAGAGCATAGTCATGTTACTGACTTTTCTCAGAGTAGCTCACAATCTAATACCTACCACTATTTTGTGCGAGAGAACACAGGCTAATGTGTTTTTTTTTTTTTGGGTGGGAACATTTCCTACTTGCATTTTTAGGGTCACTTTACTCATATCCGGGGAGAAAACACAGCCCCACCCACTTTGGGTTGCACTCTTACTGGGAAAATTTTACTTGGTCACATCCACTGTATGTTATGGACATGCCCACTGCATTCTGTGGCCACGCCCATTTTTTCCCATCCGGGGGGGGGGGGGTGTCTGGTCTGGGGTGCCTAGTCCCTAACAGCCCTTATCAGAGCTATCAGCACTATAAACCTCTGCAACTGCCTACTGAACCAGGGGAAATGAATGAACCCCTGTGAAGCGATAGCATATGAAGCATAAGGAGAGGAATGACTGGTAAGTATAAAAAAAGAAGTATAAATAGGTTAGTTACAGACCAGTGTGGGTACCAGTATGGCACCAAAACAGCAGAAGCTGATAGACAAATATGGCCACCATTTAAGTCAGCCAGTGTAAACTAATGCAATGCCCGTGGTCTTTGAAATTTGATAACTGAAAAAGTATGAATAATACTGTGCATTCAAAAGGTATGTTTAACTACCCTGTAATGTATGCTCTAATAGTACATACAGTATATGCTTAATATTGCCCTAGCAATCCAGTATGTTATAGAGTACAGTGCAAGGGCTTATTGGATGACATCTACCATACTTACAATGACAGATAGGCCAAGAGACAGCAGGGTCCTCAGAATCTCTTCATTACCTTGTATCAAGCTGCAAAAGACAAAAAAACACACTGTAATTAAAGGGAAACTATATTTCATTTGAAAAACTACTATAAACAATATTGATGGACCATCATTTTTTTATGTTATTAAAAATATTTAATTTAAATCTGGCAGCAAGCTTAGCAAGCTTCAATTGCACTCCTAAGCAGCCATGGCAACAGTATTCTTTTTGCACAGAAAATACTCTCTTTTGTTGTGGATAATTAGCTAGCTACACAGAGCAGGAGCCTTTGTTACTTCTTTCAACACCACCACTAAATCAGTGATTGTCCGTAAACATTGACACGCCCATCTGACAGTTCTGCAAGGAATAGTTATGGTATGCACATAAAAACTGCTTAAAATGCTGCTGTACCCACCTTGCTTACTTGCCTTGTTGGCAAATAAGCAGGATGTTTATAAACAATCTGGGAGGAAATCCTACTTACCTCATAAAGACAATTTTTCCGCCATGGCATGTGGATCTCTCTATTTTCAGCTGCCAATTCAGCAGAGGATGGCTGAGCTCAATCCCCATGGAGGCCCTGCTCCCTCACGTTACCCCCCAATTTATACATAAAGTGCCCATGTTCTGGCAGCCTCAGCATATGCCATGCACTGAAGGCATTACGCGCACGCAGATACAATAGGATGTGGGGAAGGGAATTGTGCACCATGTTATGCTCCTAACTCCACCCACCAGAAGCTGCTCCAGTGCGCACCACAGGTTGTCCCTCCCTCCCCCTCTACAGCAACAAAAGCTTTAATACCCGCTAGTTTTGCAATGCATCCGTACAGCACTCAGAATCAGAATCAGAATTTATTTCGCCAAGTACAACGGTGGATTGTACCCGGAATTGGTTTTGCCGCATACAGGGTCGTTGGTGAAAAACAAGAAAATAGCACGTGGGACAAGCATACTCAGCCCCTAAACTGTCATCCAAGGGATTGAGTCTCAATCCCTTCGGGCAACAGCACTCATATATGTATATGAGTCTTTACTCAGTTCTGGCTTAGTAGCATGCAATCTTGTGGGAGGTGTGTGACTACTGTATCCAAAAGATCATCCAAAAGATCGACATGAGAATTAAGCAAATGTTATTATTTAAAGCAGTGTTCCCCAAGTACCAACAACAGTGCATGTTTTGTGGATATCCAGAGATGTAGTCAGGGCCGGATTTACCATAAGGCACTGTAGGCATGTGCCTACAGGCACCTGATGCTGAAAATGTGGATCACTTCCCTCCCCAAGTGCCTTCTTCCCTCCTTCCCTATGCAGAGTCCCGAGCAGAGTGTAAATGAGAGGTTCCTCACTGGGGTCTCTGCATTCCACTGATGAGATCTCCCTTCAGCCTGGTCACCTCTAGCTACTTAATACTGAGGGTATCTCTGGCTACCTAATACTAAGGGGCACCTGTAGATATCAATGATGGGCATGGGAAGTGACAACTGGGCCAGTCAGCACTCTTGCGGCAGGGTCCAACCCCCTGTTCATGTAGGTTCATGGAGGGTGAAGTCTAAGGCTCCAAAACATCTGTGCCTATAGGCTACTGTAATGTAAATCCGGGCCTGGAGGTAGTTAATCACTGATTACTAATTGCAGTTTCCTGCAAAAAATATACTGTTGGTTCCCACTGTGTCTGCAGGCGTCTGTGATGCGCAAAGGTCGACACTTGCCTTTGATGCAAGATTTTATCCGAGCCCCTCTAGCACAGCTCTGGGATTCGGAGGCGTGATGCAATTTTATGCTTCATTCTGTCCGTTCTTTTCCCGCATGTGAATTCGCAGGCAGTCTACTGACTTCAGTAGGCTGTAAAATTGCATCCAAACTCACCTGTGGGGCACTGGACAGGAATCGCAGCAGTGAAAGCCTTAGCCTAACGTTAGGGGACTCTGATTAAAAGAGAATATATAGGCCTCGATTCATAAAGCATTACCTCATGCGGTAATGCTGAAAACAGCAGACTTTACCGACCACTTAGCAAAATGTCAATTCATAAAGGCTGTTACCGCATGAAAAGCTGACATTACCGACCAGGGAGATAAATTACTGACTTGGCTGCAGTTACCGACAACACATGTCAGTAAATTGTCAGCAAATGTCAATTCATAAAGCCTTCAACATGCGGTAAGCCTGGCGGTAGTTACCGACACCTCTAGTGAGGTGTTAACAAGTTACCGACAGCTCTGATGAATGCAAAAGTGCAGAGAGCCGAAGTCTGTTTGAGTCATCAGTGGAGAGAGCCAGAGAGCCCTCTGTGTGAATCATTTCAGCAGGCAGGGAAAGACTGTGTGACTCATCTGTCTGAGTCATCAGTGGAGAGAGCCAGAGAGCCCTCTGTGTGAATCATTTCAGCAGGCAGGGAAAGACTGTGTGACTCATCTGTCTGAGTCATCAGTGGAGAGAGCCAGAGAGAGCCGTCTGTGTGATTCATTTCTGGAGGGCAAAGAGAGAATCGAGACACTGCTCTACTCTACCGCTCAATGGGCTGCGGTAATTTACCGACCTCCAAGGGCAGCTGGGGAAATATTTATGAATTAGCACACAGACCAGGAAAATACTGAGTGCGGTATTTTCCCGACAAGATTTTTTTTATCGCACTGCTGTTTATGAATCGAGGCCATAGTGTTTACAACAAAATGTAAAACCATTTTTTTTTCATTAGAAACCTATGACCTGTGAGCTAACCCAGTATCTGAATGTGAAACGGTTGGTATTTGAAGTTAGGATCCTAATGCGCATGGCTACTTCTAGTGGTGAGGTTCCTGTTAAACAAATTAATCACAAAGGCCTGAAACACACCAGAGGAGTTTTTCTGAGCATTTTGAGTTTTTAAATCTGCTGCTAATGTTATCCTATGTGTCTGTGCACACTGGAGCAATGAGATTTTGTAAAAAACCCCATAGCATTACATTGGGAAGAGCAGGGCCGGATTTGTACTCTTTACCGCCCTAGGCCACTGTCACAGCTGCCCCCTTCAGTATAAGTAGCAAGATGACCCCTTCCCTCTAGTATAGGCAGCCAGATGACCCCACCTCCAGTATAGGTAGCCAGATGACTCCTCCACCTTTCCCTCCAGTATAAGTAGCCACTAGCCAGTTGACTCCCTTACTCCTTCCTTCCTCCCCCTCCCCCCTTCATTCAGTACAGGTAGCCAGCTCGCCTTCACACCACAGCAGCCATCTGATCTGTGTCACTCATTTCTCCCTTCCAGTGCTGAAGCTTTCTCTTCCTTTCCATCTCCAATGCTGCCCAAGTCCATAGCCACTAGCCACAATGCAAACAGAGAGTACAGAGAGCAAGATGGCTGCTGCACAGGCGGCTAGTAGCAGAGTACCTGATCTCCCAGCATTGCAGCATTTGCAAGCTTGCAAATCATGCACCAATTTAGCCTGCTGCTTTGGTGCCCTTCTTCCTGTGGTGCCCTAGGCCATGGCCTAGGTAGCCTTGGCCTAAATCCGGCCCTGGGGAAGAGCTTTTGAAACCTCTAGTGCCCAAACGCTACAGGTTTCAAAAGCTCTTCCCAATGTAATGCTATGGGTTTTTTTTTTACAAAACCTCATTGCTCCAGTGTGCACAGACACATAGGATAACATTAGCAGCAGATTTAAAAACTCAAAACGCTCAGAAAAACTCCTCTGGTGTGCACCAGGCCAAAGTGTCATTGTGAAAATGTAACCTACCAATTTCTAACCGGTACCTTGACAGTTAATAACACATCAGTAATATGAAAATGTATTGATAAATGTAGGATGTATTCAATGGTTGTTTTTTATTATGTAAATTACCATTATTATTCAAATTATTGAAATTATCATCATTATTTATATTACTATTATTTATTTATTTTTCGCGAAATTGCAGGAAATATTTTTATATGCACTCCAGTACTCACCTGCCGAGTACATTTGTTCTTATGGCGGTACCATTGGGATACACACAATATATAGAAAGGATGCTCCGCTCATTGGCTCTAACAGAAAAGAGACATAAACTAGTAAGTAAGCACCCAAGACCTATTGTATGTTGGCTTCTGTGTACTATTCTAATGATGAGTACAAAATCACTTTGCTGTAATTTGGCAACAGATGTAAGTGAAAAAACTCTACAAACCTGAAGTCATAACATGGTAGCAACTGAACATCAGCTACACAAACATTTCAGGCCTAGCATGTTTGAGAATTGTAAAGAAGCTTCTAAAGGATCTGTTGAAGAACTGTTTAGCCTCCAGGCACCTGAATTTTGTATTATTAGCAAAGGGAAATAGAGGACTAGGCTGCAGTGCTGTCCCAAAAGACCTAATCTCTCAGCAGCAGAGGGAGTAGGTAGGCGTAGTCTGATGATCAGCTAGGAGAGGAATCTGGACAGCTAATTGACGTCTATTTTGTCATCCAGGCAGCCTCTATCAGCAGTTTATCGAAATCAGCCAACCAGGTAGCACAACATTAATAATGTAAAACTAGTTTATGTGTTGTGCACATATATTTGTAAATTATGATATATTCCACACAATATGTATTAAAAAAAATACATGAGCCTGAACTGCAACTTTAAGCGTGACCCACTTTCTGCCATATGGCTGTATATTGGAAATGTTTTCAAAGAACGTTTTTGATCATTTCAAACTCTACCACATTCAATTTTACTAAGTATAATTCAATCAAGTGTGTCCTGCATCTGTTGCTTTGCAAGCTGCTAGAACAGAAGTTCTCACTGAACAAGATAAACTATTTTAGAGTTTATAAGTCCACTGGTACTGATTCCATGTTTTGTTTTTCTTGTTGTTTTTTTACCCCCAGTATGTTACCCAAAATAGGAAAACATCACTGTCTATTTGGAGTTATAGATAGTAAAGCTAGAACCTGGAAAAAAAAATCACTTTGTCGATTTTTAGAAATATCCAATCAGGTTCAAAATAATTTGTAAACATTCATAGCGGTATTATTATTTCCTAAAAAAAGAAACCAGGCAAAGTGGAAATAAAGTATCAGGACACTGCCTATAAAATACTAAGATGCTTGTGAATAAACCATTAAAATAATGGTTGTGGTTGTAGGAAGAGATGTGTTACCTCACACTGCTGTTTCTTTTTATGAAAAAAAAATCTAATAGAAAAAGAATGCACAAATTCTTTTATAAGATGGCCAACAGTGCTAAATGACTAGAATCACACAACTACAGGAGCTTTTTTTATTTTGAAAGGAAACCAGATTTAATGCAATAGCATTGGGTAGAATCACATGATAAGCAGATAATTCCAAAATAAGCTAAAGACATAGGGAGGAGGGGGAGTAGGACCTTTACCTAAGAAAGTAGATCAACATTGTTTAGTTAGAAATTACCTGGGTTTTTATTACAAAAATGTTGGAATTGACTGATGATATTTGATATTAAAATAAAAGTCGTGCCTATAGTATTTAGTGCATACCTTTTTTTTAGATTTACTTTAACTAAAACAAAACAGTATATAACTTTAGCAGCCCTTTCACTTACCGGGATATTGCTCTTATTGTGGCTCCCTCAGCTGTGATCCCAGCAACAAAAATGGATGCCTTGGTTGCTCTTGATAATTCACTGTTAATGCAAAGAAAATAAATAATTTGCATGGGTAATACAGATCATTGCATCAAGAATATTCATTTTGGGAACACTGTCATCATTTACCGTTACTACCCTCACACTTAGGCCCATATGCAATTCACCTTTTCTCCCACGTTTTCTCCTATGAGATGATTTTTCATTTTCTGTTTGAAAGAACTCTCCAGCACTTTTCAACTGAAAACATACCAAAAAGTAGCTGGGAAGGTACCATTAAAAGTATTTTCAGTATTTTCTTGCTTTCTGGTGGCTTTAAAGGCATTTTATTGACAAATTAATTAAAAAAATATCGCCTAGGAGACTGCATATGGGCCTTAAAGTGAACATCCGGACTAAAAATCGACTCAGCAGCACTGAAAAGGCCTGGTGTTTCTTTAACAGTATCACAGCATCAGAACTTTGTTTCTCTTATCCAAGCCTCATTTTTAGCTGCACAGAAGAAAACTGCCTGGGCTTTTTCCCCCTGATGCTGTGCAAAGCATGATGGGATTTCTGAAGTTGTTGCTCTCGTTCTGCTGTTTTGGTGCAAAATTTTTTTTTTTACATTTTGAATTTGACATTTGAAGCCTAGCGTGTGCAGCTGAGAGGGGTTATCAGGACACAGGACAGTTGGAACTGTGTCTCCTGCTCCTTGTCACCTCCTTTCAACCAAAAAGATGGCTGCCCCCATGACAAAGATGGCAGCCCCCATGAATCACAAACATTTGCCTGTTCTTTTAAAACAGGGTGGGTAAAAAATTATATTACCTATCTATTCTAATTAACATAACTAATGTAACTCAATGACAGTATGTTTGTTTAGGCTGAAGTTCCCCTTTAATAAGATGCAGGATTACACAAATATTGTATGCAAGCATATGCAGCTTGAAAATGGACCAATCAAATATTTACTTTGGTAGGATTTGATTGGTTAATTTTAATTTCCAAGCTTCAAAAATGTATATACACAATTTACATAATCCTGCCATCAACTTGGAATTCTTTGCATGTCATTGACCATCCCTAATGGTGCACTTGCCACTAATGATCCAATCTTTTTAACCAATCTTACCATTTTTTTGTAATTTAAGGGCATGCCTAAATTATTCATTCAATATATTCATTCTTACACCACTTAAGGTGTTTTTATTTTACTTTTCATATGTAGCCACCATACAATTTAATCCACTTGTTGCTTTGGCTGGGCTATTGTTATCAAGCATTAGGTCCACCAGCAATGTTCCAGGTGTACAAATCCATTGATCTGCACTACTTTTCCCGCACAGCTGTCCTATTCTGGAGGTGTTATGCTGGGAATAAACCATACGTTGTATCAGCAGATAGATGGCTCGATAATTTCCTACAGATTCGATCTGATTTCGATCATTTTTCTGATCAATTTTCTCAAAGAAGTGAATGCAAATAGATCAGAAAAACAATCGAAAAATCGATCAGAAATTAAATCTGCCAAAAAAACTCATTGTGTATTCCCAGCATAACACTGACCTCAGTAAGTGGTTAGTGCTTCTACCTCCAGTTCACCATATCAGCAGCCATGATCTCTCAGAAGGTACACTTCCAAATGTTTCAACATAAATACAAATAAAGTACTATACAGCACTGTGAAGTACAGTTCTAATCAGGTTGAGAAAATTAATTCACATAGTATTTATATATTTCTATACTATGGAGACACTTTAAACATGCAACAATAATATTTGCATTCAATATAGTTCTTACCTCCTAATAGTGGGAAGGTTATCGGTGAGCTCAATAACTGTGCAAGAGAAGAGCAATTCCGATCGATAACTGTCATCTATTGTAAATATCTTCAGGGAAACAAATAAGCAAGGATAAATACGATGAGAATGATCTATTAGCGCGTGATTTTACTTCTTTTAACCATGAATTAATCAAGGTTTGGTGTAGAGGAGGAAAACAAATATTCTGGCTGGTTTGTCTAATAAAATGCTTCGCAAACCTGCCCTCAACTTAGTTTAATGCGTTGTTAGGCTCATAGATACTGGTGGAATCATAAGAGTCGATTTACAGATTGGAGAACATAAAAGAACAGAAGTCAGGAGTGTCCAAACTTTTTAGGTCAAGGGCCATACTGCCATTCTAGAGAGTGCTAAAGGGCCGAACTACCGAAATTTCACACAATTTTTGCTGATTGCTGTTAGTACACTGTGCCTATGACATTTTGGCAAATAAAATAGACTGTGTGCAGTTAGCACAGTGGAAGCTGTTACTGCTGCTGGCATAGTGGTGGCTGCTACTGCTACAGTGGAGGCTGATAACCTACAAGTGGCAAAAGGGGAGGCAGAGCAAGAACACAAGGTGGCCCTTGCATGTGGCCTTAGGGCCGCATGGAATTAACAACTGTAGAGAGCTTTGGGGGCCAACAGTAAAGGCTCGGGGGAAGGGGGGGCATTTGGCCCTCAGGTCAGACTTTGGACATGCCTGACGTAAGTGATCTAGCAAACTTTGCCTACATTAAAAGAATTCTGTACAGCTGTCAAGAGTTTGCAACTTTCTCTGGTGAGACAATACTTGCCAGTACACTGGAATGAATATAATATATACTTACACACACACTGAAGCACATTTGGGGCAGGAAAACTGATTAAACGGATCCAACGCAGAACTATGGATCTGCTTTCACTTGCACTAAAAAACAGATCTTTTTTTCTGCAATGCAGCAAACAGAACGCAAAGTCCCGTCCTGCTGCATTTTTCCGGACCAGTGGATGCATTTCCCATAGAGACCTACCATGGGAAAGCATTGCGATGAGAAAACAAAGTGGGGCGTTCGGGCAGACAATGAACGTGAGCTGAAAGGACTGTCACAAGTGGGAACCTAGACTTATAAATACTGCCCCACGGGTTGTCTATTAATTATTTTACTTGTCATATGTGCTGCATTTAGTTGTGTGTTTGGGCAATGCAAATAATTCGGCAAAGCACCTGGGCACTTATTTAATTCAAAGGTTTCTCCTAGGTGATTTTTTTTACACGTTATCAATAAAATGCCCTTTAAGCAACCGGCAAGCAAAAAGATACTCGGAATAATTTTGACAGTACTTTTTTCACCTAATTTTCCGTACTGACATTTTTTTTAAAACAAAAGATGAAAAATGATCTCCTAGGGGAAAAAGTGAATTGAATAAGGGCCCTAGGGCCCGATGCACATAATTGTGGTAATACTGCTGTGCACTCACAAGGCATGGCAATATTATCTTTCCTTCTGCAGCAACTACTGTGATTTTCGCTAAATAGCGCAACCTTCAGTACTTGAGTAGCGTGGCTGTTGCTATGGTAATGTGCATTATGCAGGGTGACACTCGTTAGTAACACGTTACCACAGCAACATTCGCGCTACTCGAGTACCGCAGGTCGCGCTAATAGCATAACTCGTGGCACTGCTGGCAGAAGTGATGATAATATTGCCGTGTGTTGTCTGTGCATGGCAATATTGCTGCTGCTTCGTACATCAACCCCTAGTGTCTTAAAAAATGTATTCCATGGCAAGGATCATATAAAACATTATGTAGCTTGTACAAGTAAAACTTCAGTGTTTGAGAATGGTCGCCTTACAATTATAGACTGGGTTGCCGAAAGTGGAGGGATTCCATGGTCCGTTGCTCTCACTGTTACACTGTATTGCCCCTGCAGTGCCTTATCTAGATTGCTAGCAACTCTGAAAGATAAAACCATTTACAAGTCCATTCATCTGTATGCACACATGAGACAATATGAGACAAAACATGAGACAATATGAGACAAAACAAGCAAAACAACTTTCTTCTGTGATGGAGAATACAACTAACCTTATGGAACCAGTATAATTGTTACTTTCACTGAGGGTAGTAACTGAGAATATGTTGCCAAATTGCTGGACTTCACCAGAGGAGTGAATGAATTCAACCAGGTCAACTGAAAAAGTTATCACAGCATTTTCCCCACTGTCTTTGTCTTGGGCCTGCAAAGGCATAAATAACGTGTCATTACACAAACAATGCACTGCAAAGTTTAAATGTAGTACACAAGTGTCAAACTCCATTCCTCAAGGGCTGTAGCCACGCCAGTGTTTAGGATGGACTGAGAAATTCAGAATTGTGTTCTACTTGATGAAATACACTTTTCCTAATGTCAAACATCATGCATCATTTTCCTGGAGGTTCTTCTGTGGACTGAGGTATCACTATACTTCTATGTGCAAATGCTGTATTCTGTGTACATTACATGTCACTGGATGTTGTTAGGTCCCATCATGTGCATGGGGGAGGGTGTTATTATTGAAGCATGGGTAGGACTGAGGGCCCAATGAAACTTTTCCTATGGGGCTCCATAACATACAGTAGTTACATTCCTGTCTTTAGGAGTACTACCAAATATCTGCCACTGGGTAAGATATTTGCTAGTGTTTACTTTCCTATAGAATTAACTGCTATTGATCTTATGGACTGTGGAGAGGCAGAAGCAAGCTTCCTTGTAGTGTGATAGATGTTTATTTCTTACAGGTACAGTAAAGGTGCATGAGGTACACATGCTCAGTGGCATAGCTAAGGAGCGATGGGCCCTTGTGCAAGTTTTACATTGGGGTCCCCCAAGCACTCTATACATAACTATTGATACGGCGCACCAAAATCTGCCAATGACAACCACAGTGTCAGAGGTTTAAGAAGGGGATGGGGAGCAGTTTGTTAATTATAACTACTGTTCAAAGCATCTATAGAAGTGATTGCTACCAGCACAGGACCAATAGAGAGCTAATACTGTAGGTGAGGGAGGGCCCCTCTAGCCCAAGGGCCCTGATGCGGTCGCAACCTCTGCAATCCCTATTGCTATCATGCTATGCCACTGTACATGCTAATGCTATACTAAACTTGGCTAGGGTGGCCGTTTGTGGCTACCTTGGCCAATAAACAAGCATGCATACAGGTGTCCCCGATGTTTGTCTAAAAGCCAGAACACTGCATCTTTAAATAGCACTGGATTTGGTAGGGCATTGTTTCTCTCTATATTCCACTTGCTGGAAGCTGCTCTGCCATGCACCGTGCAGTGTCCCTCCTCCCTATCCCATAGAAACCAATGTGATGCTTTGTTGTAACAGAGCGAGGCATCTGTACAGCAATCAGCTCCTGAACTGTCACCCTAGGGGTCAGGTTCCGTCCCATTCAGTCAACATCCATTGTGTGTGTGTACACACCTTCACAGTGCTGATGATTGTTGAACGGAGACGTCACTGTGTGTAACAAAGCACTGATTGCAGTGCGTCAAGAGGCCCATCAGCCACCTTCTCTGACTTCTCTCCACTTCAACTCACCAAAAAAGACCACAAGGGGGCTCCAAATGTATTACCCTGCCTAGAGCCCCATTACATCTTAATCCATTATTACTTTTACTACTAGACCATCTTGCTTGGGTTGCTGCTGATTAACAAATTTCTAAATAAATAAATAAAAATACCTACTTTTACAGAGGCCACTTCCGTAGAGATGACTGTAGTTTCAGGTATTACCACTGTAAAGATAGACATTAACAAAACAACCAATATCAGTACCATGAAGCAGAAAACGATCTACAATATATCATACAGTGGAAGCTGCTACAAATGTAGAAAAGTGCACACCTATTATCAGTGTTTCTTTGTTGCTCAATAGCCTAGTACCATCTGCGCCTGTGCAGTGTCTAGGCACCACTTGAGCTCTCAGAAATTATTTTGTGCTTGATTCACTAAGACAAATAGTATGCCTTATCAGAGTTTACACACCTTATCAGAGTTGGCACGCCTTATCAGAGTAGCATTGAGAGCACTACAAACTTATGCCTACTAATTGGCAATGACGAGAGCTCCACTCGTCCTGCCCTGAGCCCCTGCAGGTCCAATCACTTTAAAGGACATTATCCCCGCACTTTAATTGGCCCAATAGGCTGCCTGTCAAGTTTCCTGTCAAGAGACAGCCTATTGGGCCAATCAAAGTGCAGGGATAATGTCCTTTAAAGTGATTGGACCCGCAGGCAGTGCATCCTCTGTGTGAAAAAATAGTGTAGGTCAGGTTTGTGCATTCAAGAAGAGAAAATGACAAGGAACTCTGATCTAATTAGAGGCGGGCTCACACCAAGCGCCCTTCTGAGCGGCTTTCAAAAGGGCTAGAGTTTTGAAAAGCGTTTGGCTTATGTCTTTCTATGGAACAATTAACACTAGAGCAATGTAATTTTTTTTCGCAAACACAGGTCCTACAATATTTTGAAGGCGATTACACCTCAATGAAAAGTATAGGAAAACTGTAAAATCACTTCAAAAATCACTGAACAGTGCAATTTTCAAAGCATTTTTTGCCTAAAGCTGTTCAATTCCAGGTCAAAGTGTACTTTCTGTTTTGCCACAAAAACTACAAAATCGCTAAACGCAAACCCTCTCAAATTGCTAGACATAAATAGGAAACCTCTAGGCACATGTCGGGAATCGCTACTGCAAATAGCTACAAAAAGCGCTAAGCATTTGCAATTATGTTTAGCAATTTTTCATGTGAACTAACCCTGAGGTTGATCATCTTAACATGGGCGGTTAAACTGCGCGTTTGCCGAGCAGTTCAGCCTCCCATCTGCCACCCACCAATGCAATTTGGATGCAATTTAAATGCAGCTGAATTGCAGAGGTTGTAACATGATGCATGTCAAGCGTTGATACAGGATGGTGTTACTGGGGGGCAGAGAACTGCAGCATGTCGAGTCTGAGCAGTGGCTGGGGCAGTTTTCAGATCTCACTTCGTTGGGGGGGCGCCTGTACAGCACCAATATTGAGTGCTAACAAGTGCTTGGCCAGTGCAGGAGAGCAGCTGACAGGCAGTGACTTCACCACTTGTCAGCTGCCCATGTGAAAGAGCCCTAACAGAGCCAGTTTGGGTTTATTGTCCTACAGCTCTACAGCAGAGGCAGAGGTTAGAGTTCATTTGAGGGGTTCCTCAGAGGACAGAGAGTGTCCAGTGCATCCTAGCTACAAAGAATAAGGATTGCCATGGCCAGAAGCAGTTGGAGGAAAGGAAGGAGCTGGTGTTTGAGTAACAGAGACATAAGGTGGAAAGGAAGGGACCCAGGTGGATTGCTTGTTTTTTTTAGGAAGTGTAAGCAGGTCTCATTATAGAGCATAATTATAGAATATGAATTGTTGTTCACATAGTGAAAAACAACACAGCCTTTCCAATGCTAAGAACTCCCTATGGTGATAGCTCCAATGAGGTTCCCTCTTGCTCTTACCTTTTGAGGCATTAAAGTGGTCAGAATATTTATAAGGAAAACAAAACAATTATGGTGATTTTTGCTGGAAAGCCTTTGCTTAATATATGCTAAATTGTATGTACACAAACCCTCTTGAAACACAATTTTCGCTTTTCTGTGACAAAAATAATAAACACTGGAGACTCATAATGGCATTCATAAATGAACAGATTTCTGTTCATTGGGCTAGACTTATCAAAGCATTAGTTACAGTTTTTTCTTCTTAAAGGGACTCCGAGCTCAGCGAAAAAAGTAAAGTTGTACTCACCAGGGTCTTTCTCCAGCCCAGTGCTGGTCGGGAGGTCCCACGCCGGCGTCCTGGCTCCTCTCCTTCACCCCGCTCCGGTATGGCTGACAGGCCGCAGCCCGGGCGACACTCGGTGGAGTGTCGGGCTGCAGCTTCCGCGTATGACGCGGATTACGTCACACGCCGGCCGCCTCGCGTCATCACGGCGGCCGGCGTGAAAGTACTGCGCATGCGCGCTTTAATCGCGCATGCGCAGTACTTTCACGCCGGCCGCCGTGATGACGCGAGGCGGCCGGCGTGTGACGTAATCCGCGTCATACGCGGAAGCTGCAGCCCGACACTCCACCGAGTGTCGCCCGGGCTGCGGCCTGTCAGCCATACCGGAGCGGGGTGAAGGAGAGGAGCCAGGACGCCGGCGTGGGACCTCCCGACCAGCACTGGGCTGGAGAAAGACCCTGGTGAGTACAACTTTACTTTTTTCGCTGAGCTCGGAGTCCCTTTAAACTGTTCTAAACAGTAGCAGAACTGTTCTGCATGATAATAAGAAACTTCTCAAATCCTACTTAATAGCAGCAGTTTACCGTAGATTTCTAGAGCTGCACTACAGTTAAGAAAAGTGCAAATCCATCCCTAAACTGCTGCAGATTAAGAAGTGCTTAAAGGACAACTGTAGTGAGAGGTATATGGAGGCTGCCATATTGATTTCCTCTTAAACAATACCAGTTGCCTGGCAGCCCTGCTGATCTATATGTGTGCAGTAGTTTCTGAATCACACCAGAAACAAGCATGCAGCTAATCTTGTCAGATCTAACAATAATGTCAGAAACACCTGATCTGCTGTATGCTTGTTCAGGGTTTATGGCTGAAAGTATTAGAGCCAGAGGCAGAGAATTAGTAGGATAGCCAGGTAACTGGTATTGGTTAAAGGGATATAAATATGGCAGTCTCCATATACCTCTTACTACAGTTGTCTTTTAACCACTTGAGGACCGTGGGCTTTACCCCCCTTAACCTCCTTGGCGGTCTGATTTTTTCCAGATTTTAGGGTCTAAAAGCGGTGCAATTTTTTTCCACTCTTTCAGACCCTAAAACCTGAAAAAAATCATTCTGGCAGGGAGATCTGCAGCAAAATAAAAAAAAATGTACCTTCCTGGGCTCCTGTGCTGCAGTTTTCTCTTTGCCCACAAGATGGCGCTAATATACATAAACGGACTTCTCTATATTTCTCTAATATAGAGAAGTTAGTTTTCAATATTAGCCCCGCCCCTGATGACGTACGCTGCCACCACCGCTCTGCTGCCACCACCACGGCTGCGCTGCTCCAACTGGCTGCCGGGTCCCCGGAAGAATAGCGGGGACATGGGGGATCCCGGCGGCCAGGGAAAGACCCCACACTGCCGGGGAGAGAGGCTGGAGTCCCGCTGCGCAGCGAGATCGCGTGAGGGGCTCCACAACCACAAGTAAAGCTCTGCAATGCCTACCCCGACCTGAGCTCGGGATTACCGCTAATAGCTTATTGTTTCTACCCCGAGCTCAGGTCGGGAAAACCGGCAAGGAGATTAAGGACCGGCCACTTTTTTTCCATTCAGACCACTGCAGCTTTCATGGTTTATTGCTCGCTCATACAACCTACCACCTAAATGAATTTTGGCTCCTTTTCTTGTCACTAATAAAGCTTTCTTTTGGTGCTATTTGATTGCTCCTGCGATTTTTACTTTTTATTATATTCATCAAAAAAGACATGAATTTTGGCAAAAAAATTATTTTTTTAACTTTCTGTGCTGACATTTTTCAAATAAAGTAAAATTTCTGTATACATGCAGCGCGAAAAATGTGGACAAACATGTTTTTGATTAAAAAAAACCATTCAGTGTATATTTATTGGTTTGGGTAAAAGTTATAGCGTTTACAAACTATGGTGCAAAAAGTGAATTTTCCCATTTTCCAGCATCTATGACTTTTCTGACCACCTGACATGTTTCATGAGGGGCTAGAATTCCAGGATAGTATAAATACCCCCCAAATGACCCCATTTTGGAAAGAAGACATCCCAAAGTATTCACTGAGAGGCATAGTGAGTTCATTGAAGATATTAATTTTTGTCACAAGTAAGCGGAAAATGACACTTTGTGACAAAAAAAAAAGTTTCCATTTCTTCTAACTTGCGACAAAAAAAATGAAATCTGCCACGGACTCACCATGCCCCTCTCTGAATACCTTGAAGTGTCTACTTTCCAAAATGGGGTCATTTGTGGGGTGTGTTTACTGTCCTCGCATTTTGGGGGTGCTAATTTGTAAGCACCCCTGTAAAGCCTAAAGGTGCTCATTGGACTTTGGGCCCCTTAGCGCAGTTAGGCTGCAAAAAAGTGCCACACATGTGGTATTGCCGTACTCAGGAGAAGTAGTATAATGTGTTTTGGGGTGTATTTTTACACATACCGATGCTGGGTGGGAGAAATATCTCTGTAAATGACAATTTTTTTATTTTTTTTACACACAATTGTCCATTTACAGAGATCTTTCTCCCACTCAGCATGGGTATGTGTAAAAATACACCCCAAAACACATTATACTACTTCTCCTGAGTACGGCGATACCACATGTGTGGCACTTTTTTGCACCCTAACTGCGCTAAGGGGCCCAAAGTCCAATGAGTACCTTTAGGATTTCACAGGTCATTTTCAGAAATTTCGTTTCAAGACTACTCCTCACGGTTTAGGGCCCCTAAAATGCCAGGACAGTATAGGAACCCCACAAATGACCCCATTTTAGAAAGAAGACACCCCAAGGTATTCCGTTAGTAGTACGGTGAGTTCATAGAAGATTTTATTTTTTGTCACAAGTTAGCGGAAAATGACACTTTGTGAAAAAAACCAATAAAAATCAATTTCCGCTAACTTGTGACAAAAAATAAAATCTTCTATGAACTCACCGTACTACTAACAGAATACCTTGGGGTGTCTTCTTTCTAAAATGGGGTCATTTGTGGGGTTTCGATACTGTCCTGGCATTTTAGGGGCCCTAAACCGTGAGGAGTAGTCTTGAAACAAAATTTCTCAAAATGACCTGTGAAATCCTAAAGGTACTCATTGGACTTTGGGCCCCTTAGCGCAGTTAGGGTGCAAAAGAGTGCCACACATGTGGTATCGCCGTACTCGGAAGAAGTAGTACAATGTGTTTTGGGGTGTATTTTTACACATACCCATGCTGGGTGGGAGAAATAACTCTGTAAATGGACAATTGTGTGTAAAAAAATCAAAAGATTGTCATTTACAGAGGTATTTCTCCCACCCAGCATGGGTATGTGTAAAAATACACCCCAAAACACATTATACTACTTCTCCTGAGTACGGCGATACCACATGATTGGCACTTTTTTGCAGCCTAACTGCGCTAAGGGGCCAAAAGTCCAATGAGTACCTTTAGGATTTCACAGGTCATTTTTGTTTCAAGACTACTCCTCACGGTTTAGGGCCCCTAAAATGCCAGGGCAGTATAGGAACCCCACTAATGACCCCATTTTAGAAAGAAGACACCCCAAGGTATTCCGTTAGGAGTATGGTGAGTTCATAGAAGTTTTTATTTTTTTGTCACAAGTTAGCGGAAATTAATGTGAATTGTTTTTTTTCACAAAGTGTCATTTTCCGCTAACTTGTGACAAAAAATAAAATCTTCTATGAACTCACCATACTCCTAACGGAATACATTTGGGTGTATTCTTTCTAGAATGGGGTAATTTGTGGGGTTCCTATACTGCCCTGGCATTTTAGGGGCCCTAAACCGTGAGGAGTAGTCTTGAAACCAAATGTCGCAAAATGACCTGTGAAATCCTAAAGGTACTCATTGGACTTTGGGCCCCTTAGCGTACTTAGGGTGTAATAAAGTGCCACATATGTGGTACCGCCGTACTCAGGAGAAGTAGTATAATGTGTTTTGGGGTGTATTTTTACACATACCCATGCTGGGTGGGAGAAATATCTCTGTAAATGACAATTGTTTGATTTTTTTTTACACACAATTGTCCATTTACAGAGAGATTTCTCCCACCCTGCATGGGTATGTGTAAAAATACACCCCAAAACACATTATACTACTTCTCCTGAGTACGGCGATACCACGTGTGACACTTTTTTGCAGCCTAGGTGCGCTAAGGGGCCCAACGTCCTAATCACAGGTCATTTTGAGGCATTTGTTTTCTAGACTACTCCTCACGGTTTAGGGCCCCTAAAATGCCAGGGCAGTAAAGGAACCCCACAAGTGACCCCATTTTAGAAAGAAGACACCCCAAGGTATTCCGTTAGGTGTATGGCGAGTTCATAGAAGATTTTATTTTTTGTCACTTGACACTTTGTGAAAAAAAAACAAAAATCAATTTCCGCTAACTTTTGACAAAAAATAAAATCTTCTATGAACTCGTCATACACCTAACAGAATACATTGGGGTGTCTTTTTTCTAAAATGGGGTCAGTTTGTGGGGTTCCTATACCGCCCTGGCATTTTACGGGCCCAAAACCGTGAGTAGTCTGGAAACCAAATGTCTCAAAATGACTGTTCAGGGGTATAAGCATCTGCTGTGGGCGATCTGGGGCAGGGGGGGGGGAGAAATCAGTGTGCTTGGGTGCGACATAGGGTGGCTGCAGCCTGCCCTGGTGGTCCCTCGGACATTGGGACCACCAGGGCAGGAGGCAGCCTGTATAATACACTTTGTAAACATTACAAAGTGTATTATACACTTTGTATGCGGCGATCGCGGGGTTAACATCCCGCCGGCGCTTCCGTATGGCCGGTGGGATGTTACGGCGGGTGAGCGGTGACAGGCGCCGGCGGAGGATCGCGTCATGGATGACGCGATCGCTCCGCCCATGCCCTTACAAGGACCGCCGCCTCTGTGGGTGAGCTGGTCCTTGCGGGCTCCACTTCCAGGCCGCCCCTGTGCGTTAGGCGGTCGGGAAGTGGTTAATAGCACTTCTACAGATAGTGCAGCAGTGAGACATGATTTGTGAAGTGCTCCTCCTCCCTGCTGCCAGGTGTCCTGTGACGCTGTTCTGTGCTTAACCCTTCCAGTGCTGGGCATTGATGCAATACAGCAGATGTATTGGTTACCTCAGCAACAGCAATTTCTCTCACACACTGCACTGTCTGAGAGACCTTCCAAACTCCTCCTATTCCTAACAGTTTAAGAAGGAATCTGCACTATTTAGTGATTTCTTAGGATGTCTGAGACAGTTCTGCACGGATTTCTAAAAACCACCTACTAATATTTTGTCTCAGACACTCTTGATAAATGTCCCCCATTGGCTATCATTCATAAAGCATTCCCACATGCGTTAATGCTGAAAACAGCTGACTTTACCGACCACTTAGCAAAGTGTGAATTCATAAAAGCTGTTTCCGCATGAAAAGCTGACATTCCCGAGCAGAGCGGTAAATTACCGACTTGTGTGGTGATTATCTAAACACTATTCAATTCATAAAGATGTCAATTCATAAAGATTAGAGCAGGCGGTATTGGGTTGCAGAATACCCCTTGCTTTGAAGAGGCGATAAGCATGCGGATAACAGCAGATAACAGCAACAGACCTCCCAGGCAGGAGCAGCAGTGAGAGCAGAACAAAAAAAGACTTTCCAGAATACCCAGGCGGTGTTTTTTAACCTCTTGGATACCTGTTTTCAGATATATTTCACATCAGAAAGCCTGCATTAATTGCATTTGTAACATTTCTTGAAGTTCTTCTAAGCTGTGACAATTAAATAGATTGTTTAGAAAGACTAATAGAACAGATTCAGTGCAGATTCAGTGCAAACAGAGGCAGTTAAAAAAAATGCACATCTAAAGGGAAGCTGGGGCTGCCTCTTTTATTGTAACGCTGTCTCTGCACAGAGAAATGTAACAACTCAGCCGGCTTCCCATGTTACCGCAAGCCTTAGTTCGGGAAAATACCGAACTTCTATCGCAAGTGTAAACATTTTTATGAATTAGCACACAGAATTTTTGGTACTTATCCGTTAGCCGGGCGCATCCGGCAGGTGGCGCTAATTACTATTCCCCCTCCAGGCCGACATGGATAGTAGGGAAAGATGTAACTCTGGTGGAGTTTTGTCGCCACCTGCCGGATGCGCCTGGCTAACGGATAAGTACCGAATTTTTTTTACATAGCACACTTTTATGAATGATAGCCATTGTGTCTACGGTTTAGAGGTATCTCTTTACACAAAGCTGCTGCTGTGCTTCCTTATTAAAGGGGAACTGAAGTAAGAGGTATACGGAGGCTGCCATATTTATTTCCTTTTAATCAATACCAGTTGCCTGGCAGCCCTGCTGGTCTATTTCTCTGCAGTAGTATCTGAATAACACCAGAAACAAGCATGCAGCTAGTCTTGTCTGATCTGACTTTAAAGTCTGAAACACCTGATCTGCTGCATGCTTGTTCAAGGGCTATGGCTAATAGTATTAGAGGCAGAGGATCAGCAGGGCTGACAGGCAACTGCCAGGCAACTGGTATTGCTTAAAAGGAAATAAACATGGCATACCTCTTACTTCAGTTCCCCTTTAACCCTCAGTGTTGAGTAGGTATGACCAATAAGATGCAAATTGTTGTGAGATGATGCTGGATTATGCTAATTTTGCTTGCAAATTTATGCAACTTGAAAAGACACCAATCACATTTGCATAATTCTGCGTCAACTTGGAACTATCTGCATTTCATTGATCATCCCTAGTGCTGAGTAACGAAAATAGGTGAACCCTATATTAGGCCTGGATATAGTCGCTAATCGCAATCGCTAGCGTTTCTAATGAGCGTTTTGTAAGCGATTTCATGAGCGTTTTCCGGCGATTTTGGTAGCGATTTTAAAAAGTGTAAGTGTTTTGCCAGCGATTGTGTAGCGATTTGCGATTAGCATTTTTAATTCTGATTGGTCCTTCAAAAACGCTAGCAAAATCGCTCTGTATAGCGATAACGCTCAAAAATGCTGCGTGTCCTGCGGTTGCGATTTTGCTAATCGCAATTGCTCTAGTGGAATTTGGCCCATCCATTAACATTAGCTGAGAATTTAGGGAAATCGCTAGCGTTTTGAATCGCTCCCTAAACGCTCCAAAAACCGCTGTAGTGGGTTCCAGCCCTTATGCCTGGAAGTCACTAGGAGCGCTTTTTCTGAACGCTTTGTGATTTGAAAAGCTCTTGCTAATGTAATGCTATGGGTGTAATCCTACTTGGGCGATGTGATTTAAAAAAAAAATCCCTTATAGCATTGCATTAGCAAGAGCTTTTTCAAATCACTATTGCTTAGAAAAGGTTTCTAGTGGGTGTGAGTCCTTGAAGAGGAGCTGTAGTGAAAACAATATAATTATTAAAATTGCTTATTAATTTTTATGGTATTTAATTAATAAATGATTTAGTCATTGTTTATTCATTGTAAAATCTTTCCTCTCCCTGACTTACATTCTTCAGATGGGGACATCTTTAGTCCTATCAGGTGCATCTCTGCAGAATGTTTGTTCACTGAGAGTTCCGAAGCCAGCACCAAAACTACCTGGCCTCCCAGAATGCTCAGGATGGGGGGGGAGGGGGAGTTAGGGGAGAATTCTGCATATATAAACGGCCTAGGCTAAGCATCACTGGGAGGACGGAGTTACAAACCAATGTACAGCAATATATAGCTGTAAAAAATATGTCCTTAACAATTTACTGCATTCTACTATATGTTGTTACAGTGCCTTTTTAAGCATTCACTGGTATATAGTGCAAGGTTTAACACACATAATTAAACAAATAATTTAAAATACAAATATGAGAATATTCCAAAGAGATTTTCTTTATGTAAAATTGACTGATGAGCAGTTTGGTTTCCCTCTACCTTAAACTAGGATGGTATACAAATAAAATTAACTGAACACGTCAGTGTAGGTTCTCTGTAATCCGAATGGTAAACAACTGTCCGTGGCATTAATCTTACATGCACTCACCAAATGCATCTGTAATTTCAAAAAACTCTGGAGCATTATCATTGGCATCTACGATGATCACTCGCTGAGTCACTAAACATAGAAAAAAGCAATGCGTTAAAGGCCAAGCCTGGATGAAAAGAAAACGCAAAATATCAAATGTACATCTGTTGTTGTCAGCATTGTTAAATGTCATTTTGGTTTATAACCCTAATTTCTCAACTGTTACCAGGTCTAAACCTGCTGGCCTTTGAAATCAGCAATTAATGGCTGTTGAATTAAGTACAGTGGTGTCAGACCTGCTGTTATTACATTGCTGCATGAAGGGATTTGAGTATATACAGTAAAAAGCAATGAGCCACAATTCTACAACCCCACTCAAAACCTGGGTGGTGAATGGCAGGATGCTGGAGCCTGAAAACTCTAGCCCACTCCCAGCCTGAAGCAGATGCAGGGACTGCCTGCTAGCTGCAAACACCAACGTTCCACCTACATGACAACATTTGAGTTGGGAACAGAGATATGATCATGTGACCATATTGATAATCAATCAGTATAGTTATGTGGCAGCTTTATTATAGTTGAAATAAGTTGCAGTAGATAAACTTTTTGCATTTACAGTTCTAACCCCTTTCCCCTGTAGTAACTCAACATGGCCTAGAGGCCTATCCTTAAGTGATCATATAACAAGTATGGTCAACATGATCCTCCCCATAACAGCAATGCCACCATGACAAGCGCTGCCAATAGTGTGTGGCCACAGCAACACCTGGAGGGAGAACGCTGTTTTGAGAGGGAGGGTAAGTAGTTGGGTCTCCCCTCCCCCCTCCTCCCATGACAACAGGGGCTGCTCCTCCAATAGCTGTGCCTCTACTTCCTTTGGTAGATCATAGAAGAATGATGTATTCTATTTTGGACCATTCAACCACAAATCTCATCACGGACATGATCAGGAATGCTTGCGCAATGCCAGTGCTCCTCCGTATGATAACCAAAGAGCCTGGAGGTCAGGTCAAGCATTTCCAACCACCCTCTTATGTCTGTGGGCTGTTAAGATCAAATGACAGTGAGACCATTGTTGCTGTATCTGTCCCCAAGCAGTGTCAGCTTGTCCTCCACTCGTAGCATCAATTCTATCAGGTCGCAAACTTCATAATCAACTTCCTCAGTGTGATTCACAAACAGTTGTCCATTAGGTGCCAGCCACAGCCAATCATAGCAAATGCTTCCAATATCGTGCCCATTCTTGCTGCACTTAGTAGTCAAAAGCTGAAATTCAAGTTCATGAATTGTGTCAGGATCTGTAGCAGTCAAGTTTTTAATCAGTTCTGGGCCACCTGTCCTGTTTTCAATGACAAAGAGATCCTCTATAGTTGAAGGGTCTATATATGGTGGCTCATCATTGAGATCCAGCACTTGTACAATAACTGTGGCAGTCGCTGTATGACTAACATCTTCATAACCATTAAATCCATTGTCTTGAGCTTGAACAAACAAAGTATGAGTGGTTTGGGTTTCATAATCGAGATACACTTCAGGATCTAAGGTCAGATCAGCATGATATTGTCCTAAATCAATTCTTTTTCCACGAATGATAAAATTTCCGGCTCCCCCTTGGAGTAGGAAGCTAATGCGATTGTTAAGTTCAGTTTGATCAGCATCAGTAGCGCTGAGGAGTCCAATATAGGCCCCTAAAAGGTAGAATAAGCTTTCATTATCTTTGAGTTAAACATAAGCAATTTTAAAGCACATCCACAATTATTTCAATACACTCACTCAAACTTAACCATTAAAAAGACCCCCTCCCCCTCCATCCAAATATGCGTCTGATAAAGCCACTAACTGTACTAATGCAACCCCACAAAGTTCCTGTGATCATGTCACACTGAGCTTTCCTCCCAGGTGATGGTCATTGCCTGGAGACTGGAGAGCAGCCAGGGGGGCTCTCCTGGGCTAGGGTAGGGATAGGAGGGGATAGCTTGCAACAGTGCAGTAAGAGGCTAGTAGGATTGTGACTGTTGAACTGAAGACTAGCATCCTGTGGCCCTCAAAATTTGAGGATGTGGAGTGAAATATGAGGGGTAGGGGGTGCATTCTTAATTAAGGTTGTGGGATAGGATTTGTTAGGAATGGTGTGAAGGGAGGTGTGGGGGATCTGTTTGTTTAACTAATGAATTATGATATATGCATATATAAATGGAGAGTGGTATGAAGGACTGTGTCTTTTACTCATGAATTGTTCATAGTGTATGACTGGAGGCATAGGGGGGAAGGGGAATGTCATTTGGCCATAAATTTATGGTATGTATCTTTTGAACAAAGCTGCTCTGAAAGATTTAAAATATAGTATCTCACAAACGTGAGAACACCTCTCAGGTTTTTGTAAATCTATATATATATTAGGCTAAGTGCCTCAACCTTCAAGCAAGAAGAAGAAGTAGAGCCCTGAGCCCAGGGCCGGTCCAAGCAAGAAGAAGGGGCCGGTCCAAGCAAGAAGAAAAAGTAGCGCCCTGCCCCCACGTGCGGTCCTACACTTGCCGCCGAGCTGGAGGGGGTAGCGGGCAGGAAGGGGGTATTTGGCACAGCGGCGGGGAGGGGGGTCGGACCCCCCCTCCCTCACCTGGGTCCCCCATCTGCGCTCTCCCTCTAGCTTAAGTTAAGCAGCAGCCGGCGCTATTAGTAAGAGGCAGTGGGCAGGGATGACTCACCTCTTCCGCGTTCCAGCATGCGTTTCACTGTCGTAACTTCCTGCAATGTCGTCCACTTGCAATACAGTGGGCGGCATTGCAGGAAGTGACGACAGTGGAACGCACGCTGGAACGCGGAAGAGGTGAGTCATCCCCGACCGCTGCCTCTTACT
Organism: Hyperolius riggenbachi; assembly: GCF_040937935.1. Taxonomy (NCBI): domain Eukaryota; kingdom Metazoa; phylum Chordata; class Amphibia; order Anura; family Hyperoliidae; genus Hyperolius; species Hyperolius riggenbachi. The sequence goes on along the minus strand of NC_090648.1, from coordinate 346,672,394 downwards.
AATAGCGGCAGCTGCTGCTGCTGAGCTTAAGCTGGAGGGGGAGCGCAGATGGGGGACCCAGGTGAGGGATGGGGGTCTGACCCCCCTCCCCGCCGCTTAAGCTGGAGGGGGAGCGCAGATGGGGGACTCAGGTGAGGGAGGTGGAGTCTGATCCCCCTCCCCGCCGCTTAAGCTGGAGGGGGAGCGCAGATGGGGGACCCAGGTGAGGGAGGGGAGTCTGACCCCCTCCCCGCCGCTTAAGCTGGAGGGGGAGCGCAGATGGGGGACCCAGGTGAGGGAGGGGGGTCCGACCCCCCTCCCCGCCACTTAAGCTGGAGGGGGAGCGCAGATGGGGGACCCAGGTGAGGGAGGGGGGGTCAGAGGGAATTCACTAACAATTATGGAAAGTTTTAGACCTATTTTTAGACTTGGTCGAAAACATTCGGTAATTAGGTGGGTAAAGCAGGGGAAAAAAGATGCAATTCACAAACGAGTAGCTATGACTGACATCCTTCTACTTTTATGAGCTCTCCTCTGGATACAATTAATTTTCTGCATAATTAATTCAAAAGGTTCCAACCTCACATCTAAAATACCTCACAGAATTACTTTACCGACAGAAATCAGCTGGTCTAATCTGTGTCAGAAAAAGTGGGCGTTGTTACTCCTTGTTTGCCTTTGTGAATTGCATCTTTTGATCATTTCCTTTGCTTTACCAAATGTTTTAGACCAGGTCTAAAAACAGTTCTAAACATTACACCAAACCACTATCAGCAGACTAAAAACCATCAGTAGACTAGTCTAAACTGCTTAGTGAATTAAGGCCAATTTAACGTAGCCAGTGTGCATCTTGTTAAACAGTGTAAATTTGCTGTGCTGGCATAATACCTCAACACACAGCCATTCATGTCTAAACTGCTGGCACAATCAAGTGAGTACAACCCTAATTGTTGTCCCACGAAAAGTTATAAAATATTTACAAAAATCTGAGAGGTGGACTCACTTTTGTGATATATTGTAATTCTGGCTACCCTAAACTGCATATGCCGTTTGATAAAAGTTTATATAAGCTTACCGTTTGTACTCTCATTAACAGAAAACCGGTACTCTGTTTGACTGAATATTGGGGAATTATCATTCAAATCCTGAAAGAAAGAAAATAATGTCATATCATTTTCATATTTGTTAATATACTAGTTGGGACTGGAGTTTGGCTTCTTTCTGAATTACAAATACATATCAACTGAGGTGAAAGAGTTACCATGACATAATGATGCTGTTGCTGTCATTCTAAAGGGGAGCTAATACTAGGACGGTGTTTTAATAGACCCTCCAAAAGACAGCCTAAAATTGATCTATTTAAGACCTATTTAATGGGCATGCATGTGTACTTGACCATGGGTGGGCAGAGTTATCTTTTTCAAGGTATGCTGCTGTGAGAACATAACGGAAACATAGGTGATTGCTTTGAGTGTGCAGCCTCCTACTACATGATCTCAGACAGTTGTGAAGAGCTGGTGGCAGATAGCTGTGAAGCACACCCCTTGAGAACTGCTGGAGATTACCCTTTAGACCTTCCCTGGCTAAGTGATCTGATTTCAGCTCATTGCCTAGCTCACTACCTGTTGCTTTTCCTGGTGACATGTTCCAACAAAGCATAAGTATGCAGGCAGGTACACCAATCAGTTACAAACAATAGATCTTTATCTTCTGTGTGGACAACACAGGTCTCCCCAACAGATGACTAACAGCCTGGAATGGACAATAATCCCAGGCACTCACTCAAATCCTCAAAGCTAAAACCATGTTTACAGTGAATGCAAAGTATTACATCTTGACATTGAGTCTCCGTAATTCCCAGCAGAAACAAAGCAGACAAAAACAGAGATATGCCGCACACAAATAAATGTAAAATGGCCCAATGAAAGTCACTGTCATTTTCAATTTATCCCAAGTAGCCTCACTCACTGGACCCCAAAATCCAGGCTCCTTCTGACCAGGAACTCGGGAATGGAGAACAAAGCTTGTTCCTTGTTGACCTGCTGTAACGATTGTGGAATTCTCTCCGTGATCAGCGCACAGGGCGCGCGCTGACACTGCGGAAATCCTCCACAAGCGTGTAATTTGAGGGAACCCAGCAAAAGGTGCAATGCACCTGTAGAGGGAAATTCCTGTCGGCAGGTGGAGCTGTGGAGTGCAGAGGAACAGCTCCTCTGCCCTGCCACAGACGCAAGACAGGAATTGCACGAAGGGAAGAAACGCAGGGCAAGATAGCCCTGAAGGAGAGAGAGCAAAGCGACAGAGGGTATGTGTGTGCACCAATCTAGTCGCCAACCCGCGACAGTGCATACACAACCATGAAGAACAGGAGAGAAGGCAATCGCCAGAGATGGCGATTGCCAGAAGTGACAAAAGGCTACAGCAAGGCAGAGCACGAGAGTAGCAAAGGCACAGCAAATCATACAATGAGAAAATAAGGAAAATAACAAACGCTAGCTAAACGCGAACACCGCACTCATTCGCAACAGTGCACGCGTTTATGCGCGGTCTCCGCGTGATAAGCACAACAGAGACAAGCACGCCTAACTAACCACGGACAGACAAAAATGAAACAGAGGACGCGAGCGCTTGCTTAACGGTTACCTCACCGAGCCTCCAGCAAGCGTTCGCAGCAGACAAGACAGATACACGAAAACAGGAATAAGTAAGAGATAGGATCCACAGCACTGGCGCAAGAGGCTAGTGCGATCCAGGAAGACAGAACAGAAGGATCCACAGCACTAGCGCAAGAGGCTAGTGCGATCCAAGTATAGAAAGAGAGTAGCAGACCAGAAGGATCCACAGCACTAGCGCAAGGCGAGTGCCATCCAGGCAAGACAGATCAGAAGGGGCTACCAGTAACAACCGCTGTTCCGGTTAGCACCCAGACACAAAGAACGATTTCCTGTCGACCACCGCTGGGACAGGACAATCGCAACAGACAAACAAAACAGATAAGCAATCCTAACTGCACTAGGGAAACCTGCCTAGTGCAGTCCCAGGAATTACTCTAAGCTAATCTTCAACCGATGAGCAAGGCTGACACTCTACCGAGTGTTTCACAGGACCTAACCCTTATGACCAGCCAAGGACTCTGAGAAACATAGCTCTTTATATTGCCAGTCATCAAAGGAAGCAGGTAGGGGATTTGCATAACGAGTGTATCCAAATTCCTCAGCAGCAAGCTGCAATACTGACAAAAGGTCTCTCTTCCAGAGACCTACAGAATGCAGACCTGAACAGTGGTGAAAAGGCTGCCTGCCTGCGCAGGCAGCCAACCGGATCCTCACAGTAACCCCCCCCCCCCTCTAGGGTCGGATTCCAGATGACCCTCTAACCTGATATTTGCAAAAGACTCTAACTGAAGACTCATGAAGGTCAGGACAGCCCAACAAGGAGCAATTTCAGAGTCAGTCCAGCCGAAACCGACCTCATCGGAAGCAAACGCCACCGAAACATGCCCATCAGTACTACCAGTCTCAGTATAACACCCATCAGGACTGTGAACGCCAGAGAAGAAGCCATCGACACCCTCCAGACAATACCCACCACCTTCCAGGGAGCGTCCGAAAATACCAAACCTGCCACAATACCTGTTTGAAGTGTCCCTTACAACACAAAAGCCTCTGTTGATCTTATCCAGGGTACCAAGCAAAATTTCTCCCGGAATCTCCCAGAACCTTTTGAAGCTCCACAGAGATCCCAAGAGGGCAGAACAATCACCAGGCTCACATGGAGAACTACAAATCAGGGAGAAAAAGAAAGAACCATCCGGGCACCATCCGTCTTCAAATGCGTGTCGGTGTTTATTATTTATTTCAGGTCACATACCATTGGAGCTGTCAACTAAACATCAACGTGATGGTGGTGGTGAGTTGGAGGTGGGGGCGCCAGGTATCAATCGGGGCTTGCGACGGGCGTTTCGCGTCTGCTAGACGCTTGGTCACGCTGCGCTCCTGTTGTCAAGGCGGGCTGTGAGCATCCGGTATATGCGGGAGATAACCCCGCCTCTTCCGGGTGCTACGTCTGCCTGTGTTTGGAGAGATCAAAGGGAGGGGTTGCGGGAGTGGCACTGGCGCGCATCATCCAGCCGGCCGGACTACATTACCCATAGCACGTTGCGAGAGGGGAGCGGCAAAGGTGCAGGGGATCCCCGCCTCCATCTTGCCTACCAATGGTTAGCGACTATTGTCGCCAGCTCCACCCCATAGATAGCAACGTGTTCACTGCGTGTACATTTTGACAGAGTGTCCAAGCAACGGGTAAACATGCCCGGCTGGTAAGAACGATTCTTAATGTACAGACAAATGCCGCACGTCCGATTCCGCATCCCTCCTGGAATTCCGTGTTTTGTGACTCAGTGAACACAATAGTGGGTTAAAAGAAACCTCATTTAAAAACACGTAAGACCTGGGGAAATAAGACCTAGCTACAGTCCTCAATAACTATAAAGCTACAGTACATACCCTAGATATACATATAAATCTAAAACTTCTCTTAACGGGATGGTAAAGGCATTAACCAAACGATATACATATATAAAATATGCACATATATGCTCTATCGCCAGAGGTGGCACATTTAGACCTGGCCAAGAGATTACAAAATATAGTACTGGCACGCACCACAGTCGAGTACAATAAAGTATCGGCTGACCTGAATGATACAAAGCAGAAATTTGAGATCTCAGTCACGAGAGAGAAGTTTACAGCAGTAACCTCCAAAATAGAGGATAAAATAATTAAAATCCAAGATGAAATTAAAACGAGGAAATTAAAAAAGTTTTTTCGTGACAAGGAGGACTTCGATAAAGGCAAAATCTTTAATTGGAATCCGGTCCCTTTCCCCAAAAATCCAAGAGGCCGGGGCTATTGGACCACCGATTCGGGGTGCGATAGTGACCCAGAAACAGGGAAACAACCTAAGAAGACCCCTAGGAGGAGACCTAGAAAGAACCCCAAACCCCCTAAAAAGGAGGACAAAGGAGAACCGTCGGATCCAGCATGTGCAGGAGCAGCGGGCCCTTTAGAAGTAGAATCCGACGAGGAAGGGGAAGTACACGTAGGGGGATCCTCAAAGACAGTGCACTGGGAAGGGATCAAGGAGACCAAACAACCAAAAAAGAAACGTAAAGCCACGGCTTAAAGGCTGACAGACAACAGGAAACTTTACAAGTAGTGAATATTTCAGGAGAAGTCATTCCCCAAGCCTGCATTACCCTTTTGAACCGAGGACTTAACTTTTGCCCTACCCAAGATTTCGACATTGTAGCCTTCACTATTGATCTCTACAGATCCATACGGAAATTGGTGATCTGTCAGAAGTTTGGAGAGCGGGACAATGGGAATAAACACCAGGAGAATATATCACCTGCAAACATAAAGCTCATACACCCTATGACAGGAGCCACGAAGATTGGTGAGCCGGGGTTTACCTCAAGTGCCACCAGTCAGGCAATAGAGGGTGGTTTATTGTATGCCCCTCAGATGACACAGGGTTCTATCACTAGCAACTTGGTCTCAGGGCCAACCATGCAGTGGGATCCCACGGATGAGGAGGTAGAGGCCCTGTTGAACAAACTTTGGGAGGAAGGCGGGAGAATGGACTGGCCTAATGCTCTATCTGTAGGGGGACTTACTCTGGGGGACACTCAAACCTTTAGAGCTTGTAGGTCAATACGACCTTTCCCGGTGACCCCGGGGTCGAGCATTGACCATTTCTTTGAAGCCGTCCTGAAGGATATGAAAGCCCAAATCTATGAGCGAGCCCTTCCCAACTTGAGCAATCAGGAGAGAAGGGCACTTGACTGGTTAAGGATGAATGATAAGTTGATCATAAGAGGTGCGGACAAGGGTGGAAATCTAGTTATAATGTCTGCTCAACAGTATAAAATGGAGGCCGAAAGGCAATTAAATGATAAAGACACCTATTGTCCGCTCTCTTGTGATCCAACTGTACATTACCAGTCCGACCTCAGGGCACTCCTTGATAGGGGCGTTACAAGGGGGTTTCTTCCAAAGAAATTGGCGGGAGATCTTGTCCCGGCCTTTCCCAGACGACCTGTGTGGTATCACATTCCCAAATTGCATAAATCTATGGCCGCACCGCCGGGACGTCCCATAGTCTCAGGCTGTGGGTCTCTTACTGAGAGACTGTCCAGGTACTTGGACCACCTCCTCCGCCCCCTACTTGCAGGAGTGCCCTCTTATCTGAGGGACACCCTGGAGGTTCTGCAGGACGTGGGGCGTGCCACTTGGGTCCCCGGGGACAGACTGGCCACCATTGATGTGGTCAGTCTGTACAGCAGGATTCCCCAAGACCTGGGGGTACAGGCCGTCAAGAAATTTTTGCAACGCACTAACAAAGACGAGGATTTCATTGAATTCATCTGTGAATGTTTACATTATGTGTTAACACACAATGCCTTTATGTTTGACGGTCGATGGTACCAGCAGGTGGCGCCGACAGCTATGGGGACCCCGGTGGCATGCTCCTTTGCGAACCTTTTTTTGGGGGCGTGGGAAGAGTCTGCTGTGCACTCGGACTCCAATCCGTTCCGGGGGCACATCAGACGGTGGTCCAGGTACGTGGACGACGTCCTGGTGGTGTGGTCTGGTACCCTACTTGATTTTGAGGGATTTTTGAACTATCTCAATGATAACCAAATTAATATGCAGTTTACTTCGGAAATGATCGGGGAGGAAGTAGTGTTTCTTGACCTCAAACTCAAAGTGGATGGTGATAGAGTAGTCAGTGAGGGCTATCGCAAGCCGACTGCGACAAATTCAGTTCTCCATGCAAGGAGCTTCCATCCCAGACATGTGGTGGAGGCGATCCCATACGGTCAATATTTGCGCTTGAGGAGGAACAATCAGTTGCAGTCGACTTTCGATTAAAGCGAGAGGCCAGGCCGCTGAGAAAGATAGAGCAACCCTGTTAAGGAGCAAAAAGGTGCAAGGCAAGAAAGAGAATAAAATGGTGTTTCCATTTGACTATAGCCCGATGACCAGTAAAATCAGGGAGAGCGTCTTTAACCACTGGGGTATGATACAACAGGATCCCGAATTGATGGGGAAGGTCGAACAACCCCCAAGGGTGGTATTCAGAAGGGCTCCAACCCTAGGCAACTTCCTGACAAAAAGTGAATTCGTGTCACCCAGACAATCTACCTGGTTGGACCGATGTGCCACCAAGGGTAATTTTAGGTGTGGGTATTGCAAGTTTTGCTCTAAAATAGTTACACAGAGAATTATAAATGTAGGTGGAGTCGAATTTCGAGCTAAGGGACTCTATACATGCCAAACAGATCATGTGGTCTACGTGTTGTTTTGCCCGTGTAAGAGATACTACATAGGGCAAACAACCCGACCAGTGAAGACACGTTTTGGGGAACATGTTAGTGTGATTAAGGCAGGGAGGAGTTGCACCAGGCTGGTCTCCCACATGAAGGAGGCACATGGGGGGGAAAGTCATGGTTTAAGGTTTGCAGTTTTGGAAAAAGTGGAGGCCCCCAGAAGAGGGGGAGATAGGGAGAGACTACTTCTCAGAAGAGAGACTTGTATAATTCTACGTACTGAGGCCATGGGACCAGCTGGTCTTAATGACAAAATTGAATTATCATGCATGCTAGACCCCTAATCGGAGTTACCTTTATAAGTCCCGAGAATAAGATGAACGCAGGGGGTGGGGTTAGAAAACAAATGTATTAATGAGGTATTGACATGTTACTTTGTATATGAACAGGTTCTAATGATGGTGGTGCGTTGGGTCTTGATTGGTGCCTATATAAAGTCCCTCACCTCTGGCGATAGAGCATATATGTGCATATTTTATATATGTATATCGTTTGGTTAATGCCTTTACCATCCCGTTAAGAGAAGTTTTAGATTTATATGTATATCTAGGGTATGTACTGTAGCTTTATAGTTATTGAGGACTGTAGCTAGGTCTTATTTCCCCAGGTCTTACGTGTTTTTAAATGAGGTTTCTTTTAACCCACTATTGTGTTCACTGAGTCACAAAACACGGAATTCCAGGAGGGATGCGGAATCGGACGTGCGGCATTTGTCTGTACATTAAGAATCGTTCTTACCAGCCGGGCATGTTTACCCGTTGCTTGGACACTCTGTCAAAATGTACACGGAGTGAACACGTTGCTATCTATGGGGTGGAGCTGGCGACAATAGTCGCTAACCATTGGTAGGCAAGATGGAGGCGGGGATCCCCTGCACCTTTGCCGCTCCCCTCTTGCAACGTGCTATGGGTAATGTAGTCCGGCCGGCTGGATGATGCGCACCAGTGCCACTCCCGCAACCCCTCCCTTTGATCTCTCCAAACACAGGCAGACGTAGCACCCGGAAGAGGCGGGGTTATCTCCCGCATATACCGGATGCTCACAGCCCGCCTTGACAACAGGAGCGCAGCGTGACCAAGCGTCTAGCAGACGCGAAACGGCCGTCGCAAGCCCCGATTGATACCTGGCACCCCCACCTCCAACTCACCACCACCATCACGTTGATGTTTAGTTGACAGCTCCAATGGTATGTGACCTGAAATAAATAATAAACACCGACACGCATTTGAAGACGGATGGTGCCCGGATGGTTCTTTCTTTTTCTCCCTGATTTGTACTGACAGTCTTTGTTCCTGCCACCATCCGAAGAGCACACGTCTGTGCAGGTGGATGCAAGGTCACCAGAGGAAGGGTGAGAGACATAATTGTTTGCTTTATGCCGCACACACATTTCTCCATATCTGTAAGAAGGGAGTGCCACTCAACATATCTAGGTCTCACAAGGTACTGGTCACATGGAGAACTATCAAGCCCTCCTATGGAACCAATGACTATTCTGGATTCAGAATTACGAGGACACCCATCAAGATCAGGACTTTCAGGGACCACTTCTGGGCATGCAAGCAGACAGGCCATATCAGAGCATGTCTCCACCGAGGAAGCATCTGAGCATGCTGGTAACCGAGGCACACTTGGGCTTTCTTAGTCACAGCACATTGGGGTACACCAGCACAGGAGAAACCTCAGAACATGTCGGGGAACTGCCAACCTCAGAGTCCGACACGACAAGACCAAAACCAGTACCGGGCAGAAAATCATCATGAGTGGAGGTCACAGGTACTGGTCTTTCAAAAGAAGACTCGGACTTAAATTCAGAATTTTCTGTGACTGTAATATCATCATTGACTACATATGAGTGAAGCTCCACCAGAGCTGCAAAGGTAGTCAGCACAACAGCAATGCCTACTGAAGTGGGCAACACCTCAGAAGGACTTGGGGGGAAGGAGACATCTCCTACAAGTTCTGCACCCTTTGGGAGGAACTCAGAGACCTCCAGTACATCAAACAAGACCTTAGGAACATCATTTTCCAAGTTTTATAAGAAGGATTCTGAACTATCCATGTTACAGGGCAAAACTGGAACTTTATTTTGTGGACAGGGCAGATGTCCCAGGGAAGGTTCCACCATAAACTGAGACTGAATTTCATCATCATGAGCGGAACGTACAGGAATATTTACTAGAACACACACTGACTCCCTAACTTTAATCTCGCTGCACCCAGAATTCTGCGTAGCAGTCAAACTAGCTTGCAACTCCAAAACTGCAGAAAAACAGGTGAGTATAGTAGCAATACCTAGACGAGCCTCTAGGGACACTGCAGGAGACTCTAAACAAGGCCATATTAACTCATTCAGAGTACAGGGTGCAGAATCAGTATTTTCCTCAGAACAAGAAAGGGACTCACAAATGTCAGTGTGAGTGGAGATCATGTTTTCATGCATGGTACAGGGCAGATTCAGAGAAAGCTTCTCTGGGCAAAACAAAGAAGCTTCAGCATCAGATTCGCAAAACCGAAGCGCTGTCTCACTCTTAGATTCGGCTAACAATGTCAAATCCGAGGAGTTAGAACGCAAAACTTGCAAATCAAAAATCGCTTTAGGTTGTGAAACTGACGCTTCCATAGCGCAAACCTCCGCGATCTGCGGGGCAGACTGTAAGGCGTTCAGGACAGAAACACTGGAGCAACTGTCACCAGGCAACGGGCCCTTACAGGTGTGAACAGGGTGAGAAATAGCGACAACATCAGGAAAAACTTTATTAGACATATTAATTTTACTTTTGATGCTGCATAATTTAGGAATTTTCCCAATAGCAAGATCACAGATGGAAGATCTTAAAGATCTGTCTCTAAATGACAAGGGGTCCCACACATCCTTGAGAAAACTGGCACATTCATGCTGATCACAATCTGCAGGAACATCAGAGAAACAGGCATCAGATCGCAGAGACTCAAACTGCACGCAGTCAGGAGAGAATCCTCCAGGATTCGCACAGGAATCAACCACAGTGGCACACCCACTCATTTCAGATCGCACAATGTCACGACTCACATGCTTTACCCCAGAAAGGCAGGAACAATCATCCGACAACGATGTCTCTTTATTGGAATCAATTGGTTGGTGTGTGTGCAACTCATCCAAAATCGTCTGCCATACATAAATCACCAGATCCACATCACCGTCGTCACATTCATCGGAATCAATCAAAAGGTACATAGAATCGAGACAATCATTCAAGACATCTTCGCTTTTTGCAATGTAAAAATCGCAAAAGGCTTTCCAATCAAAATCAAATTCCTCCATCAAGGCCCCAATGTCCCATGAGGCAAATGGAGGTTCAAACAGGCCAGTATCCAGATAATCTCCATATGGGTGGAGTTCAGGAACAAGAACAGACTTTTTAACTGCTTTAATATAGTGTGCGATCCTACCTATAATAGGATCCACATAAGCTTTGGATTGGGGCAAAAAAACCCGGAGACTGAGCAACATCATTATCATACTGAATGGTTTTGCACATTTCAGACTTGACAGAAATAACCTCTTTATTTGTGGTTGCTAGGGGCAACGAATCTTTTGGCTGACAAGCCAAATCAGCAGATTGGCCTGCAAGCACCAACTCATTAACATATGGTAATGACACAGAAATGTTGCATAAGCTAATCTGATCAGCATAATGCATTGCAGGAAAAAACTCATAGAAATAACCTGCCATGCAAGTTCCAAGCTTACGAGAAAATACATGAGACAGAAATCTGCGAGGGTTATGTCTCAGATTTTTGTGTCTGGCATACTCATCAGCCCACACGAACAGATCCCCTTGGAAAAGATTGCAAGCAATCTGACCACTCCAAGTGGAAATATTGGTGGCCTGAAATTCAGGATTTGCCAAGAATCTGAAACATTCTGATATAAACTCATCTCTGGTTTCAGAGTCCAGTATCTTAAACCTCTTAAAGACACAGCCATATTTGACCAAATCGTACAAATCGGAAATTCCCTCTACACTGGGAATTTCAGTTTGGCTGATCATACTGTAACGATTGTGGAATTCTCTCCGTGATCAGCGCACAAGACGTGCGCTGACACTGCGGAAATCCTCCACAAGCGTGTAATTTGAGGGAACCCAGCAAAAGGTGCAATGCACCTGTAGAAGGAAATTCCTGTCGGCAGGTGGAGCTGTGGAGTGCAGAGGAACAGCTCCTCTGCCCTGCCACAGACGCAAGACAGGAATTGCACAAAGGGAAGAAATGCAGGGCAAGATAGCCCTGAAGGAGAGAGAGCAAAGCGACAGAGGGTATGTGTGTGCACCAATCTAGTCGCCATACACAACCATGAAGAACAGGAAAGAAGGCAATCGCCAGAGATGGCGATTGCCAGAGGTGACACAAGGGCAGGCTACAGCAAGGCAGAGCACGAGAGTAGCAAAGGCACAGCAAATCATACAATGAGAAGATAAGGAAAATAACAAACGCTAGCTAAACGCGAACACCGCACTCATTCGCAACAGTGCACGCGTTTATGCATGGTCTCCGCGTGATAAGCACAACAGAGACAAGCACGCCTCACTAACCACGGACAGACAAACATGAAACAGAGGACGCGGGCGCTTGCTTAACGGTTACCTCACCAAGCCTCCAGCAAGCGTTCGTAGCAGACAAGACAGATGCACGAAAACAGGAATAAGTAAGAGATAGGATCCACAGCACTGGCGCAAGAGGTTAGTGCGATCCAGGAAGATAGAACAGAAGGATCCACAGCACTAGCGCAAGAGGCTAGTGCGATCCAAGTATAGAAAGAGAGTAGCAGACCAGAAGGATCCACAGCACTAGCGCAAGGCGAGTGCGATCCAGGCAAGACAGATCAGAAGGGGCTACCAGTAACAACCGCTGTTCCGGTTAGCACCCAGACACACAGAACGATTTCCTGTCGACCACCGCTGGGACAGGACAATCGCAACAGACAAACAAAACAGATAAGCAATCCTAACTGCACTAGGGAAACCTGCCTAGTGCAGTCCCAGGAATAACTCTAAGCTAATCTTCAACCGATGAGCAAGGCTGACACTCTACCGAGTGTTTCACAGGAACTAACCCTTATGACCAGCCAAGGACTCTGGGAAACATAGCTCTTTATATTGCCAGTCATCAAAGGAAGCAGGTAGGGGATTTGCATAACGAGTGTATCCAAATTCCTCAGCAGCAAGCTGCAATACTGACAAAAGGTCTCTCTTCCAGAGACCTGCAGAATGCAGACCTGAACAGTGGTGAAAAGGCTGCCTGCCTGCGCAGGCAGCCAACCGGATCCTCACACCTGCCTTATCAAACCTGCTTCCCTTAACTTTAGGGCTATCTGACATATTAATTAGATCATACTTGACCTTATAGTATTTAGTACATTAAACCAAGTCTCAGAATGCTTCACATGTTTGCTTCAACTGATGAGCAATAAAATCTTCAAACATGTACATTAAATTTCTACAGAATTTGAAATAACCGTAACCTATCTAAGCTAGAGGCTGTGGATCAGGTACCTAGCAGTTGGCTAAATTAACTACAGGCTTTAGTTGACTGGTTTGTGGAGATTTGCATGCAGGGATAAGGTTTGCTCGTTCTATTTAGATGTCATGTGTTGCAACAACCTACTCATGATAGACAAAATTGCATGCAATGTGAGATTAAAATATTTTGCTACAGAAGTGACATTACCTCTACATTAATGGTCACATTAACTTCAGATGATAAACTGGGAACTCCCAAATCATATAACTTTACTGTCAATATGATAATCCCTTTCAATGTGATATCAATAGCTTCTCGATCCAGATTATGTAGGTTGGTGACAATGCCAGTGCCAATATTTACAGTGAAATTATGGCTATAATCACTAGGTAGAAGAAGGAACTCAATCACACTATTATTTGTGCCTGGTTCATCAGCATCAAAGGCCTGTAAAGAAGACAAATCAATCATGAAAGGCAAGTAGAGGTTTTAAACATAAATATAGTGCTGTAACACTAATCATCAGCAGCTTTGACCTTAATCTCCACGTAGACATCATCGATGTTCTCCATGACAAATATATTATATGTCCCTGATGCTTCTGGAGCCCAGTCATTAATATCTAATATAACAATCTCGAGAAAAGTAGTCCCAGTGGCATTCATTCCATCCCGAGCTTGCAACGTGGCATAGTACAAAGAACGGAGTTCTCTATCCAAAAGCGATCCATTGACCACCGTGATGTTCCCTGTAGAAGGGTTCACTTCAAAATAGACAAGTCTGGAAACAAAGGAAACCAGCAATATTCAGCAAGGTCTGTGATTAGCATGTGATGTTTATTGAACTGCTACAAAAAGTGGCATCAATATGATTAGTTGGAAGGGGATTTTATTAACATTTTTGAAGATGGATTATTGCCACAGCACTGCTTTAGTTGGGTGCTGGGTGGTACCGCTAGTAGTGCCAAAACCAAACCCTCCCACCTAATGCCTAACTCCCCTGTAAGTTCCTGAACCAAACCCCCACACCTAATGCCTAAACCTATCACCCCTTATAAGTGCCTAAACCAAACTCCCCCCTGCCTAATGCCTAGCCTAAACCCCCCGCCTAATGCCTAACCTTCACCCCTGCCTAATGCCTAACCTTAGCCCCCTTTCTTAGTGCCTAAACAGAACCTCCTAACCTGGCACCCAAACAGCTAGTTGTAGCCGATCATCTACAACCATTCATTCCTGTGTAGTAGCCGACACCTACTACCTGCATTGAGCACCCGTAAGCAAGTTACAACCCTACAATGTAGTAACATGCTCACAGTGAATACAGGAAGAGGAGCCCTTGGGAAAACAAGATGAGTCACAGTATTCTTATAGGCTATTAACTAGACAGTGATTGTCTTTCATTGCTTTACTTATACTTACGTGGATACTGGCAGCAAACCGTATGTAATTTGTCCAAAAATTCCAGAATCGAGGTCTGTTGCCTGAAACAGAAGCACTGGATTACAATGAATGTCTTCTTACTAATTAATTAAATATATCTCAAAATTGATCTAGGTAAACTCTAATAGCACTAAAGATAAGTGAACATAAGCAGCGTGTAGCAGCAAATTGCTAGACAGAATACCTTTTTTCATGAGTCAAATGTGCTTGGAAATAAAGTGGATTCACCCGCTGATCAGTCAGGTGTAACCATACGACACAGAAAGTAGAAAGGACATTAGAATCCTCATTATATCTACCACAATCCCAGTAATACAGTAGAAATAAAGTATTTGCATGAAGAGGTTGGACTTTGTAGTTCACAGGAAGTAGTTGGTAAGCGAATTTAACCACTTCACTACTGAGGGGTTTTTCCCCTTCTGTACCAGAGCAATTTTCACCTTTCAGCACCCCTTTTATTCATTTGCTTTATTACTACTTATCACAACAAAATGATCTATATATTTTTTGTCACCAATTAAGCTTTCTTTGTGGTACATTTTGCTAAGAATTATTTTATTTTAAATGCATTTTAACAGGAAAAATAATAAAAAAAATTGAAAAAAAAATCAGTTTTTAAAGTTTTAAAATAATACATGCTACCGTAATTAAAACCCACACAATTTATTTGCAACGTATAAAATATTTCCCTAGTACAATGTATGGCGCCAATATTTAATTTGGAAATAAAGGTGCATTTTTGTCAGTTTTGCGTCCATCACTATTTACAAAATTAACAGTAATATACAAAAATTAAAAAAAAGTTTAGTCCCTAAGTCCCTAAGGTAGCTAATTATGTATTTTTTTATTGTAATCTTTTTTTTTTTTTTTTGCTGCAAAATTTGTATTGGGGTACTATGGAAGAGTGTGGGAGAGAAGGAGTTAATTGTAATTGTATGTGTGGGTGTATTCATTAACCAGCTGAGCGGTCTGGATGAGCTCAGCTCGTCCATCACCGCCGGAGGCTGCCGCTCAGGCCCTGCTGGGCCGATTTTCATCAAATAAAAAGCAGCACACGCAGCCGGCACTTTGCCAGCCGCGTGTGCTGCCTGATCGCCACTGCAGCGCGGTGATCCGCCGCGTGCAGCGGCGAAAGAGGGTCCCCCCAGCCGCCTGAGCCCAGCGTAGCCAGAACAAAAAGTTCCGGCCAGCGCTAAGGGCTGGATCGGAGGCGGCTGACGTCACTCCGCTCTAAGCGAAACACGGAAGGCTGCTCATTGCGGCCTTCCGTGTTACTTCTGGCCGCCGGAGGCAATCAGAAGAACGCATCCGGAGCGCCCTCTAGTGGGCTGTCATGCAGCCAACTTTCAGTTGGCTGCATGAAATAGTTTTTTTTTTATTGAAAAAAAACCCTCCCGCAGCCGCCCTGGCGATCTTAATAGAATGCCAGGGTGGTTAAAATAAATGTATGTAGGTGTAATTTTGGCCACAAGATGTCCTCTCGCATTATTTCCTATTAGCGTACTATAAGTATGTGAACAGGAAGTAATGCATGGATGTATTACTACGAGTTACTCAGAGAGTTACAATGATCACAGCATCTTATTGATACCAGCAATCATTCACATGGGAACTTCAATTAATGAATGGAAACAGCATTTCCATTCATTCATCTGCCTTATAAATATCAATGGCGAGAACGCATGCGGGATCAAGTGGCGGCCGTCTGAGTCAATGGATGATTATCTAAGTCCCTGGGCAGGAACTGAAGTCCTGCAGGATGTAGATTATCCCTCACAAACCACGTAAGTGGTTTATAACCCACTTTGCAACAACATATTGCAAGGTTTAGTTTATTAGTTTACCCTATGCTAAACATGGGGCTTGATTCACAAAAGGGTGATAACTCAGTTATCACGCCTAAAAACTCAGTTATCACGCTTAAAAGCTTTGCACGTGCAAACTAGAGTGCAAACTACTTAGCACCCTAGTTTGCACGTGCAAAGCTTTTAGGCGTGATGATAACTCAGTTATCACCCTTTTGTGAATCAAGCCCATGGTCTCATCTGATGCCTTTCCTAGAAGTAGTGAGTGTTGAGCTGATAAGAGACAGGAATTCAGCTCTCTGTCTGGAAGGCTATTTTCTGACTAAACAAAAAAAATGCAAAACATAATGAAATTCAGCTTTTTCTTATAATGCCATTATACAATTAAGTTTAAATTTGTGATAGTGATCCTTTAAAAGTGTCCACTGTTTCATTCTAAAAATGCTTCACTAAGTCTCAAACTTGCTAAATGGCTTCTAGGGATTTAGTGGATGTGTTGTTAGCATTGTTCAATAACACTAAGGTAACCTGCGCATAAATTACTGCAAGCTACAACATCTTATTAGAACACTGATTCATTATTACTAGCATGAGATTATGTAATATGAAAGCCAGTTGGATGAGAGCACCACTTGTAATCTGATGCGGCCCCGTTATAAGTGACACACACACATATACATACAACTGACAGGCATAGTGAGCTGATAATTAGGGTTGAGGGGGACCTGCAGACTTTTCAGATTTCTCTATGCCTGTTACTAGAGATGGTCAATGAGATGCTAATAATTCTGGCTTGCCTTGAAATGGAATGCAAATTGAACGTAGCTTGGATTTCCGCTAGTCCAGGGGTCTCAAACTCGCGGCCCGCGGGCCATTTGCGGCCCTCGATACAATATTTTGTGGCCCGCGCCGGCAAAAGCTTCCTTATAGTTCGCTTCAGTGCTCCCAAGTAATCCGCCGCATCCCCACTGCTAAACGAGGGCTGCAGAGCCCCAAAATCGCCCGAGGGGCAATCCGCCAGCATTTCCTGGAAGGGCAGAGCTTTCAGCTTCGGCTCTGCCCCTCCTGACGTCAATCGCGGCGCATCGCCACCTGTGCCCGCCCCTCTCACTCTTCCTTCACAGGGAGGGGTGGGGAGAGGCGGCGATCCGCCACGATTGACGTCAGGAGGGGCAGAGCTGAAGCTGAAAGCTCTGCCCCTTCCAGGAAATGCCGGCGGATTGCCCCCCGAGCGATTTGGGGGCTGTGTAGCCCTCGTTTTGCGGCGAGGATGCGGCGGATTACTTGTAATGGAAGCACTAAAGCGAACTATAAGGTAAAATAGGCAAAATAGTTCGCTTCAGTGTGAATTTGATTTTGAAATAGAAATCAATGCAAGGGGCGGGGGGGGGGGGGGGCTGGGGAATGGGAGCTGCTGATTGACTTTTTTTGTGAAATCCCTTATGCGGCTCAGCCTCATCCTGACTTTGCCTCCTGCGGCCCCCAGGTAGATTGAGTTTGAGACCCCTGCGCTAGTCCATTTGATTGACCCAACTCTGAGCTGCATATAATTTGCATTTAACATGCATGCAAGCTGGAATTACTAGCACCTCATTAGCTGTCATTAACAGCCACTATGGCTGGAGAGTGGTGTTAGTGAACCTTTGCAATGGATACCATACTCTGTTTGGGGGAGGAGGAGGGGGTTCTGTTTCCTTTTTCATTTTTTTTTTCAAATTTTGTAATATTTTATCATCTAAAATGAACTTACAGTGATCACTCCTAGGCTTATACCATCTTCACAGTGCTCCTCAACCTTTAGTGTATATGATGATTCCTCAAATTCCGGTATGTGATCATTTATGTCTATTAGATTAATTGTCACATAAGCCACAGAACAGCAATCTTCCAGTTTTCCAGTGTCATTAGCTACAATCTAATTACGGAGAAGAAAATAAGATTAGTACAGAATCAAATAGAAAATAAAATAGAAAAAAAAAACGAGAGCCCAATATGGTGTAGTATGTTAAAGACAATTGGTAAGTAGTTTAGTGAGAGAATGTAGACTCACAAACATGGGTTACCATTCAGGCAACCACTCAATAGGCAGGTGAGGAGATTAGACTGGTCCTCACTCAGGATTAAGAAGTCACTCTCTGTAGTAAAGAAACAAGAAAGGGGGTAGCACTCCCCTCCACCAGGAGTGGACACAAAGTATTTGTATGTAGAACAGAGGTGCCAGCAGGTTAAAATTCGATAACATTTTTAAAAATTGCTTGGAGGAAGTGGTGGGCTTGCCTCCCAAAAGCAGACATGAGATCCTGTCTTCATATAAATCAATACATTTATTATACGGTACCCCAAAAACAGTGCAACGCGTTTCACAGGCCCAGCCCGCTTCATCAGGCGGGTATTCTTTAATATCCACACACAGTGAGGCTTTGTTCACATTACAGGCGTTTTTTGAAAAATGTAAGTGCAGGCGTTTTTCAAAATGCACAGAAAGCGGTTACAACATGTTTGTTGTTTGATGGTGTAGTTCAGACTAAAGCGTTCCGTGCGCTGTCAGTTTTCAAAAGCGGTGCTTGAGCCATTTTAGGGCGTTTTTGCTATAATGGGAGGTAAAGGAAAAACGCAAAACGCTCACAAAACTGCTTTGTGGAACAATTGCATTCGCGTTTTTAAGAATTAATACATTGTATTTATTATTTTCCGGATGAAAGCGTTCACTTCCTGTGACTTGCATCAGGGAGTGAATTACCAAAACGCTCGGGAAAAACGCATAGGAAACCGCTAACCCCCCCCCCAAAAGAATTGCCCACCCAAGCACCGGGAATCGGAAAGAAAAAACGCCTCAAAATAAGGCCACCGCGGATGGACACTCGAGCCGAACGCAGTGTGAACAAGGCCTCAGGGTACAGCAATAATGGAATCCTAAGAGGTGGCAATCAAAATAACAAGCAATTCTGATAATATTGCATTTTTTTTCTGTACCATACCTCCACATGCATCTGATGAACTATTTCATAGTCAATAGCCACTGAATCTTTGACCAGGACCTGAACTAAGCCAGTGTTTGTAATTCGTGTTGGAGATACTGAAAAATAGTCCGCATCAGGTCCCCTTAAATGCAGGCCGAATGTTCCGTTTTCTCCCTAAGAATAAAGAAAAGTGAAATAAAAACCATAAAAGTTTAAAGTGAATGAAGTAGAACTTCAAGTTATCTGATGTACCATATAATTATGTTTACTCTACTTTATGCTTAAAAAGATTGATGTAAATTACAATGCGAGTACACAGATGTAAGTAGAATGGCCAAACCATTTAATTCTATGGCATAGAAAATCAGTCTAGACTAGAGCTACTGAGGTGTCAGTGGCAACAACATAAAACTCCAAAGAAATCAGCTGTATTTTTAAGTGCGCTAAGTCTGAACTAAAACTTTAATAGTCACAGTTTGATATATTCTATACAGTCATTCAATGTATTAATACTTTTTATGAATATACAATTAAAACAATGAAGGAACTCCTTTCTCACAGTGTTTTAACATTACAATTCACAATTCTTTTTATCTTTCACTATACCCCAAAGTTCAGCCTTTTTAGTTCTCTTTGTGAATATTGCCCTCTCTGTCTTATATAAATGTCCTACCTGTTCAAATAACAATTTTTGGTTAATTTTGGTTAACTTGATCCTGGTGTGTGGTGAGAGGGATATGAAGGCTGGTATGTCTTTTCTGTCTTAAAGCAAACCTGAACTAAAAATAAAATGTGAGATGTTTAGTTATATGTGTAGTAATAATGGTAAATATACCTTCCCTGGAGGAAACTTCAATTTAAGGTTTGAATTTCTGAGACTGAAATCTAAACAGCAGTCATGTCAATATAGCATACAATCTGTTTCACTCAGAAGCAAAACAAAAGAAATAATAGTGTTTTGGGGTGTATAGCACTTTCTTTTTATCAGCAGTGTTTCTTAAGCTAGTAAGAAGTATTTTGGCTTCTGTTTACCTTTCAGGAGACCTGGGGTTGCCTTCAACAGCTGTTTGACTGCCTCAGTTGTATAAATAAAAGCACTATTTGATAAACCCTTGCAATGAAAGAAATCATAAAAATGGTCCACAGACAAATTCTTAGTAGAACAGGTACTATTTGTACTCATGTGTCTCATTGTGTCACAGGTCAGTTCAGGTAAGCTTTAACAATGTAAATTGTCTGTTGGTCCTACTGATCTTTTTGGCTTATGTTATGTCTAAATTAAACTAGGCAAGTGCTAAGTGCAGTCATAGTTTAATCAGAGGCAGAGCCCCTGTTTGTGCTTCAGTGGCTAAAAAGCAGTGCTGTCCAGACTGGAGCCAGGCGGTTGCCTTATAGCCTTCCCAACAGGTCCTGAGGTGAAAGGATTGCCAGAACAAAAGGATTGGTGTCCAGATACAAGCCAGTCTAGCTAAACAGTCAATAGTGACTTTGTACACCACAACCTAATATGAGTAATTCCCTATTGGGGAGGGTGTCACATTTAGTGCTCAGGGAGCGCCTTTCTTCAGATCTATCCATGTGTTTATGGTACTCAGCATTTCAAGAGACTACATACTTGTGCTTTCTTTTGATGACTATATTACGGATGTAGATTGAGTAAGCTCCCCTGTGGACAAGGCCGGGCCGAGGCAGAGGCAAGAGAGGCTCCAGCCTCAGGACGCAGTGTAGGAGGGGCGCACAAATCACTCCACTATCATTCCCCTATTGTGTTTGAAGCAAAGAGAAATAGGAAAAGGGGATACATAGCAGTGATTGCAGGGCAGATAACTAGAGATTAAGGTGTTGGGAAGGGGCGGTTGGGGGCCCTGGGGCACCTCTTACTCTAATAGCAATCAGTGTGTGATGGCTGGGGAGGGAGGGATGGGGGGGGGTGCACTTTGGTGTCTCAGCCTCAGGTGCTAGAGGACCTTGTCCCAACTCTGACTTTGGACATAGGGGTTTTCTTCTTCCTTCTCGCACAGGAAACATTGGGATGCTGACCACACACATGTTAAACATTGGGCATGGTTGTTAAGTTTTAGTGTTTCAAAGATTTTTTTTTATTGTTTTTGGTTTAACAGGGTGGTAAAAAAAGCAAAGTTGATATATGGACATTAACAACATTATATACGTCAAGTATCATGGGATGCAACAGTGCAACTCATGAGAGTAAATAAACAACAAAAACACAAATAAGAGTAGTAAAACTGATAAGCTTTGGTTATGCTCCAGAGGATTTCGACCAACTATCTGGAGCATGTATAACATTTAACAAGGGGCCTGGTCCATCCGGAGGGGAGGGAGGCCAGTATAGGCTAAGACTGTGGTTGTCCGCCCGCAGGTAATTGGAGATCACCTGAGTGTGTGTGTGAAAGCCTTGTTGATAGGGCAGAGAGTGGGTAGAGAAAATACAAAAAGTATAGGGGGGAAGAGGGAGAGGAAGATAAGAGAAGGAAGAGGAAGGAGAAGATGGGGCCTATCTCACAGCCTTGTAACCAAAGTATTGTCCATTAGGGGATGTTCTAGTTTTAGCCAGGGATCCCACATTTTTTCAAATTTCTTATGAGTGTCTCTTAGGATACTAGTCTATTTTTTCATTAATCATGAAATAATTAACCATTGATTTCACTTTCCCAAAATTGACTGTAGGTTTCTTCCAGTTTTGGGAAAAGGTCACGGTGGCAGCTGAGAAAATCAAGGAGGCCAATTTGTTTTGTAACGCCGTTAGAATGTCAATTTTTTCATGTAGCAGTGCCTGCCAAGGGTCTTTGGCAATGAGTTTATCAAAGAGAGAGGATAACAATTCATAGACTTGGCTCCAGATGCGAAGGTGGGGGGAGGCAGGACCACCAGGTATGGAGCATATCACCTAGCACCCTGCAGCCTCGGAAGCAGAAGAGATTTGCAGTAGGAAAAATGTTGGCAATGCGGACAGGAACCAGATACCAGTGGGTCGTTATTTTATAGGCTGCCTCCACAGTGTGCAGGTTGCAGGGACAACTGGAAACTCTACTCCAGATGTCTAGCCAGTCATCCCTATTGTTCGTCCCAGATATGTCAGTATGTCAATATGTCATAAAGCTGACTCCTTACCTTGTCAGGGTCATTAGCAACAATGGTGAGATTTGCTACGGGTACCCGAACAGAAGAGTGCTCTTCTATCTCTCCAATAAAGTTACTTTCTGGACCAGCAGAAAAATCACAGTCCGTTATATCACAGTTATAGAATTGGGGTTTATTGTCATTTATATCTAATATGCGGATTGTAACACTCGCAGCTGCTGTAGCATTTTCCCCATATACATTTAACATTTGTTCTTGGGCCTGCGGAAAATAAGTGAGAATAATATATTACAGAGCTAAATTATTAAAGCATACATAACATTACTACATAGTGTAGCCATAGGTGCTTCACAAAATATACTACAAAAAAATGTGTTTTTATTTTACCAAATGCAATGCAATTCATCAAACGCAACACACTGCACATTCTCAATCCCTCAACATCTTCATATGCAAATAAGAATGTTTCATTAGAAACCACTAATTTAGAAATTAGAATTAAAAACCATTCTTCCTTTGCATTTTTAAAATTGATTTTCTCAAAAACTACAAGTTCTTTTAAAAAAAAATATTTTTGCTTAGTGACAATAACATGTAAGCAGTGATCAGTAACCCAAGGTAGTCAGATACCTGTTGGTTGAGGCGTTCTCGGAGGGTGAATCCAGAAGCAACCTGTTGAGGTATTGTACATTGCAGTGCTGAAATGCATACACATTTTTGGAAGGCCTAAGATTCAACCAGCTGGCGGGCTAGTAGTTCTGACAGGCCAGCTGTCAGACATTGGGCAAGGGGGTTACTTGTCGATATCATTTTTTTCCCCTCCAAACATCTGAGGGATAGAACACTTATGATGAAGCAGGAAGGCTGGAAGGCAGAGTGGAGGACAACTGGGAACCAGGGAGAGGAGGAGGGTAGGAGGTGTAAGGTGGAACACAAGGAGGCTGGCTTGCACTTTGACAGCTCCTTTTTTGAAGGACTTCCTGCTATAGGGCGTTAGGGCTTTGTGATGGGACTCCAGGTGCCTTCTCAGCGAAGTTATTCCTACGTGGGTGCTGGTCTTCCAACAACAACTTTTGAACAGTCAGCAGCACACATAGAAGTATTTCCATAGTAATGAGCCTTGTTGAGCCAGTCTAGTATCGCTAGAAGTGACCGGGTGTCTGGCTGACACTCTGCTGTGTGCCTCCTGTGCCCTACAACATCTCCCTGCTTCCTACCCCATTCCTACCTCTCCGAGGCTTGGTCTCCCTCTGAACTCTCCTCCTCCTGTTCCTCTCTTGTGAGCACCCATGACACATCCATCACCACATCATCATCACCCTTACAGTTTCAAGCTCACAGTATGTTGCAGCAGCAGGGACAACACACATAGTTACATAGTTACATAGTTACATAGTTATTTTGGCTGAAAAAAGACATACGTCCATCGAGTTCAACCAGTACAAAGTACAACTCCAGCCCGTCCCCCACATACCCCTGTTGATCCAGAGGAAGGCGAAAAAAACCCCACCAGGCATGGTCCAATTAGCCCCAAATGGGAAAAATTCCTTCCTGACTCCAGATGGCAATCAGATAAAATCCCTGGATCAACATCATTAGGCATAACCTAGTAATTGTAGCCATGGATGTCTTTCAACGCAAGGAAAGCATCTAAGCCCCCTTTAAATGCAGGTATAGAGTTTGCCATAACGACTTCCTGTGGCAATGCATTCCACATCTTAACCACTCTTACTGTAAAGAACCCTTTCCTAAATAAATGGCTAAAACGTTTTTCCTCCATGCGCAGCTCATGTCCTCTAGTCCTTTGAGAAGGCCTAGGGACAAAAAGCTCATCCGCCAAGCTATTATATTGCCCTCTAATGTATTTATACATGTTAAATAGATCTCCTCTAAGAAGTCTTTTCTCTAGACTAAATAAACCCAGTTTATCTAACCTTTCTTGGTAAGCGAGACCTTCCATCCCACGTATCAATTTTGTAGCTCGTCTCTGCACCTGCTCTAAAACTGCAATATCTTTTTTGTAATGTGGTGCCCAGAACTGAATTCCATATTCCAGATGTGGCCTTACTAGAGAGTTAAACAGGGGCAATATTATGCTAGCATCTCAAGTTTTTATTTCCCTTTTAATGCATCCCAAAATTTTGTTCGCTTTAGCTGCAGCGGCTTGGCATGGAGTACGATTATTTAACTTGTTGTCGATGAGTACTCCTAAGTCCTTCTCCAAGTTTGATGTTCCCAACTGTATCCCATTTATTTTGTATGGTGCTAGACCATTGGTACGACCAAAATGCATGACTTTACATTTGTCAACATTGAATTTCATCTGCCATGTATGTGCCCATATAGCCATCCTATCCAGATCCTGTTGCAATATGACACTATCTTCCTGAGAGTTGATGATTCTGCACAATTTTGTATCATCTGCAAAAACAGCAACATTGCTCACTACTGCATCTACTAGGTCATTAATAAATAAATTGAAGAGCACTGGACCCAGTACAGACCCCTGTGGGACCCCACTGCTAACAGTCTCCCATTTTGAGTACGATCCATTGACCACAACTCTTTGTTTTCTGTCCATTAGCCAGTTCCCTATCCATGCACACAAACTCTTCGCCAGTCCTTGCATCCTCAACTTTTGCACCAGACTTCTGTGGGGAACAGTGTCGAAGGCCTTTGCAAAGTCCAAGTATATCACATCTACAGCATTCCCAATATCCATATTAGCATTCACTACCTCATAAAAGCTGAGCATGTTAGTCAAACAGGACCTGTCTTTAGTAAACCCATGTTGATGCTGAGAAATAAGATTATTTTCTACTATGAAGTCATGTATAGTATCTCTTAGTAACCCCTCAAATAGTTTGCATACAACTGATGTTAAGCTTACAGGTCTATAATTTCCTGGATCAGATTTTTTGCCCTTCTTAAATAATGGGAAAACGTGGGCTGTACGCCAATCCACTGGGACTCTGCTAGTTGCAAGAGAGTCACAAAAGATAAGATAAAGGGGCTTAGCTATAACTGAACTTAATTCTCTTAGGACCCGAGGATGCATGCCATCCGGGCCAGGTGCCTTGTCTATTTTTAATTTATTTAGTCTTGCCTTTACTTCTTCCTGCGTTAAGTATTTAATATTACAGTTAGAAGATTGAGACTCTTCTGCCTCTGTAATTTGCAACAGTGCTGTTTCCTTTGTGAAGACAGAAGCAAAGAAAGCATTTAATAACTCTGCCTTACCTTGGTCGTCCACCATTGAGTTCCCACCCTCATCCTTTAGGATTCCTATACAGTCAACCTTTCTTTTTTTAGAGTTGATGTACTTGTAAAACTTTTTTGGGTTAGATTTGATATCCCTAGCGATTTGATTTTCAGCTTCGATCTTTGCCAGCCTAATTTCTTTTTTACAATTTTTATTGCACTCCTTATAATTGCTTAGTGCAGCCTCAGTCCCCTCCTGTTTTAGGACCTTATAGGCATTCTTTTTCCTCTTCATTTTATCCCTAACCTTTCTATTCATCCATAGAGGCCTTTTTTTATTCCTAGACATTTTGTTTCCATATGGGTGTAAGGAGACGCGGAAATGCCGCCGTCTCTCAAGGTGAGGCGGCTGTTTCCGCGTCCAGCATGGCGTCACAACGCGGAAAAAACGCTGCATGCCGCATAGGCAGTGCGGCGGAATCCGCATCAGAGGCGGCCCCCGCACTAGATACATTGCATGACAGTACTGGTGTGGCTGGGACTGATAGTCCACCAAGATTCAGACTTACACGCGCGCGAGCAGAGAGGCAGAGTTTAAATAGCAGTTAGAAGGGTGTCGGCTGACCAACTGGGTCAGCTGACAAATTCCACTGCTCTCATTGGACCAGCAATTAGGGAGGTCCTGGAAAGGTCCTAGAGTATATATACTGCTGGTTGTTCACTTGCTCTTTGTCTGGCGTGCGATCACATATGTGGGAGCACCCAGATCCGTAGTCAGATCCTTAAGTGTGCCGGGACCAGCTGGTGCTGTAATCCTACACTTAGCTAGATTATTGATAGCTAAAGTACTAGTTTGATTGTGATTTTCTGTTATGACTTTTGCCTGCCTCGACTATCCTCCTGAACTCTGACCTTGTACCTCGATATTTCTGATACTCTGTTGCCGAACCTCGGCTCGTTCCTAGACTCTGTTTCTGCCTCCTGATTTTGTACCCCGATATATCTGATACCCCGTTGCTGAACCCTGCCTGTACTTTGACTCCGCCTTTGCCTACTGTATTTGTACTTTATCTGTCCGTGTGTGTACGACCTGGCTTGTCTGACCTCGAGAACCGACCTCACGATTGGAGGCGGTTCCCAGTCCTGTTAGTGACACTTCTTCCTGAGTGTCACTCTCGGACTTTCCTTCCTACTGTCAGTCTGACTCCTCCCGTCTTGGAGAGCTCAGGTCTGCGGAAGGAATCCGTGCAGTTCTCCTTGCTGCACTGAGGCCTAGGCCTCCTAGTGTTACTGTTACACCAAAACACTACACTCTACTCAGGCGAACAGAGGTTAGTTTGTATATCGGATTATCGGTGAGACTGCAGATCACTTATAATCTGGTATATATCTGTATTTCCGGCGATACTGCAGATCACCGGTAATCAGATACTCTCTGCGCCCACCGATCGTTACAGAACGCCAGACCACAAAAACGATGGAATCACGCACTGATCCTCTGACTGTGCTTGCCACTTCGGTGGATAACATTCATCAAGCACTGGGCCAGCACAAAGCCTTAATTGATGCCTTATCAGGCTCTGTGAAAACCCTACAGACGTCAGTTGATTCAGTGCGATCCCCTCCTAGTGATGACATACGTATGCCTGTACCTGATAAGTTTTCCGGCCACAAATCTGACTTCCGGAATTTCAGGAGTAGAGTGTTGTCATATTTCGAGCTGAGACCCCGATCCTCGGGGACTGAGGCCCAACGGGTCATCTTCATTAAAACCCTGCTGACTGGCGACTCCCAGTCCTGGGCATATAACCTGCCTTCTACCGATACAGCTCTAACCTCGGTAGAGGAATTCTTTAAGGCTATGGCCGTAATTTACGACGACCCTGACCTTGCTGCATCCTCTGAGCGGAAGCTCAAACTTTTGCGGCAAGGCAGAGGTTCGGTTGAGCATTATGCGGCAGAATTCCGCAGGTGGTCAGTCACTACTAGATTTGACAACTTTGCCTTAATGGATTACTTCTTGTCTGGGTTGTCAGAGGAGGTCTCCGACTTAATGTTAACCGTGCCTGAGCCCAAGACGGTTGATGAAGCCATATCATCGGCCATTCGAGTGGATCGCAGGTTGCGCCACCAGAGGCAGGCTAGGGGCAGTCACCGTGTCAGGGTGACATCGTACGCGGCACCATCCGCTACACCCCTAGTGACACCTTCTCCGCCTGTCTCACCCTCCCCGGCCTTGCCACCGCCCGAACCAATGCAGATTGGTCGGTCAAGGCTGACCCAGGTGGAACGAAGGCGGAGAATGACAGAACAGCTGTGCCTGTATTGTGCAGCAGCAGGGCATAGAGTGCGAAACTGCCCTAACAAGTCGGGAAACGAGTTTGCCTAGGAGTAGTGGGGGGTGACACCCTGGGCACGCAAATTGCACCCCTTAAAGAGAAAAAATTACTTCTCCCTTGTACGGTTACATGGGAGGATAAATCTGTATCCACTGAAGCCTTTATTGATTCTGGCTCAGCGGCTAATTTTATGAACTTCGAATTTGCTCAGGAGTTGGGCCTCCCACTCACTCCTGTGAGACCCCCCATTCAGGTTACGGCAGTGGACGATTCCCCTCTGCAACGGAATCGTGCCCTGTCACAGACTCCGATGGTGAGACTTACCATAGGGGTTCTGCATGGGGAAGAATTACAATTTTTTGTGCTGCACATGTCAACCTCCACTATTATCTTAGGCATGCCGTGGTTGCAAGTCCATTCACCGCACATCGACTGGGCCACGGGTCAGTTAACCTCCTGGTCTCCCCATTGTTTTCATCAGTGTTTGGGGAAGCTAACATTGGGGCAAACCAGAATTCAGGTGGAAGGGGTACCAGACCAGTATGCTGAATATTCTGATGTTTTCTGCCCTAAAGCTGCCGATAAATTGCCTCCACATCGCCCTTTCGACTGTCCCATTGATCTCCGTTCTGGTTGTGTACCCCCCCGGGGTCGTTTGTACAATTTGTCGGGGCCCGAAAAATTGGCGATGCAGGAGTACATTAGGGAGAATCTGGCCAAAGGCTTTATTCGGCCGTCCCGGTCGCCTGCTGGGGCCGGCTTCTTCTTTGTAAAAAAGAAAGACGGAGGTCTGCGGCCTTGCATTGATTACCGCGGTCTCAACAAGATTACAGTAAAAAATCGCTATCCGCTGCCCTTGATAGACGATCTTTTTACACAAATCACTGGCGCCCAGATCTTTTCTAAGCTGGATTTGCGAGGTGCGTACAACCTGGTACGCATAAGAAAGGGCGATGAATGGAAGACGGCCTTTAATACACCAGACGGGCATTATGAGTACCTGGTAATGCCCTTCGGGTTATGTAATGCCCCGGCCGTCTTCCAGGAACTCATCAACGAGGTCTTCAGAGAGGTGTTGGGAAGATTTGTTCTAGTTTATCTAGACGATATTCTTATCTTCTCCAACAGTCTCTCTGAACATAGGACCCATGTGAGGTTCGTTTTGAACAGACTAAGGCAGAATCTATTGTATGCTAAGTTAGAAAAATGTATCTTCGAGGTAACATCTGTCGCTTTCCTGGGGTACATAATCTCTACTACTGGCCTGTCCATGGATCCGGCCAAGGTCTCCGCTGTGTTAGAATGGCCTCAGCCGGTAGGCTTGAAATCGCTTCAGCGGTTT
The DNA here is from genome assembly GCF_040937935.1 of Hyperolius riggenbachi. NCBI lineage: Eukaryota > Metazoa > Chordata > Amphibia > Anura > Hyperoliidae > Hyperolius > Hyperolius riggenbachi. The sequence continues at coordinate 346,643,332 of NC_090648.1, read as the reverse complement.
CTTGGCTTTGCCAACTATTATAGGAGGTTCATAAAGGGGTACTCTACGGTGATTTCTCCACTTACCAGTCTCACCAAGAAGGGTGCAGATACCACTCACTGGTCTCCCGAGGCGTTACAGGCTTTTGCCACCCTGAAGGGCTTATTTTGTTCTGCACCCATCCTCAGGCATGTGGATACGTCTTTTCCTTTTATTGTTGAGGTGGATACCTCAGAGGTCGGGGTGGGGGCTGTGCTGTCTCAGCGATCTGGCTTGCAGGGTAGATTGCACCCGTGTGCCTACTTCTCCCGTAGATTCTCCCCTGCGGAAAGGAACTACGATATTGGCAACAGAGAGCTCTTAGCCATTAAGTTAGCCTTCGAGGAATGGCGACACTGGCTAGAGGGAGCGGAGCATACGGTCACGGTTTACACTGACCATAAAAATCTAGAATACATCGAGGGAGCTAAGAGGTTGAGCCCTCGCCAGGCTCGTTGGTCATTGTTTTTTTCTCGATTCTCTTTCATTATTACGTATACACCGGGTAGCAAGAACACTAAGGCGGATGCCTTGTCCAGGTGCTTTGAGTCAGAGACAGCACAGCCCTCCATTCCAGAGACTATTGTTCCCCAGAGGTTGGTACTGGCCGCAACAGAGACTTGGGAGGATTGGAAGGGGACTTTAATTCCCTTCCAACAAGACATCCCAGAAGGAAAACCCGCAGGGGTGCTGTTCATTCCGCTACCGTTCCGTCTCCAGGTTCTAGAGATGTTCCATACGCATAAAAATGCTGGGCATCCTGGAGCATCTAGAACACAGGATCTGGTAGCTAGATGTGCTTGGTGGCCTTCCTTGGCAGCTGATTGCAAGGAATTCGTGAGGGAATGTGCGGTTTGTGCTAAGAGTAAACCCTCCCGGCTGGCACCTGTGGGTACCTTGCAGCCTTTACCCACCCCGAGTGAGCCATGGACCCATTTGTCCATGGATTTTGTAGGTGAACTTCCCAAGTCAGAAGGCATGTCGGTCATTTGGGTGGTAGTCGACCGCTTCAGTAAAATGGCCCATTTCGTGCCCTTGAAAGGACTCCCCTCGGCCCAGGAATTGGCTGACCTGTTTATCACACATGTGTTCCGGCTGCACGGCATTCCGGAAAACATAGTGTCGGATCGGGGAGTCCAGTTCATTTCTAAATTCTGGAGGGCATTCTGCCAACAAATGGGCATGAAGTTGTCATTTTCATCGGGCTACCACCCACAGACCAATGGGCAAACGGAGAGAATCAACCAGTCTTTGGAGCAATTCTTGAGGTGCTATGTTGCAGAAACACAGAACGACTGGGTCAAATTTCTGCCTTTCGCGGAGTTCGCACAAAACAATTTAAAAAGCTCCTCCACCGGATTCTCTCCATTCCAGGTGGTGTCTGGAAGATTGCCCAAGTTCTCACCATTGCCAGTGGCCTCCTCTCCGTTTCCAGCTTTGGAAGCCTGGCAGAGATCTTTTAAAGATATTTGGCGCACGGTGAGAGATAATTTACGAAAAGCTTTTGTTAATCAAAAGGTTCAAGCTGATAAGAGACGTTCAGTAGAGTGGAGCTTCCAACCTGGAGACTTGGTTTGGGTGTCTACACGTCATTTGGCTCTGAAACAACCTTCTGACAAACTTGGTCCCAGGTTCGTGGGCCCATTCCCTGTGACTAGGAAGATCAACGATGTCACATATACCGTTGATCTTCCCACCAGCATGCGGGGAGTGAGGTCTTTCCATGTATCACTTCTCAAACCCGCAGTCCAGCTGGGTCCCACTCCTCCTCCTCCTGTCTTAGTCAATGCCCAACCCGAGTATGAGGTGGAAAGAATCATAGATTCACGTACTGTACAAAACTCGGTGCAGTATCTCGTACATTGGAAGGGGTACGGCATTGAGGAGAGGCAATGGGTACCTGGGAACCGCATGCATGCGGATGAGTTAGTGAGGGAATTTCATACGGTACATCCAGAAAAGCCTGGAAGGAGTTGTCCGGAGTCCACTCCTCGGGGGGGGGGTACTGTAAGGAGACGCGGAAATGCCGCCGTCTCTCAAGGTGAGGCGGCTGTTTCCGCGTCCAGCATGGCGTCACAACGCGGAAAAAACGCTGCATGCCGCATAGGCAGTGCGGCGGAATCCGCATCAGAGGCGGCCCCCGCACTAGATACATTGCATGACAGTACTGGTGTGGCTGGGACTGATAGTCCACCAAGATTCAGACTTACACGCGCGCGAGCAGAGAGGCAGAGTTTAAATAGCAGTTAGAAGGGTGTCGGCTGACCAACTGGGTCAGCTGACAAATTCCACTGCTCTCATTGGACCAGCAATTAGGGAGGTCCTGGAAAGGTCCTAGAGTATATATACTGCTGGTTGTTCACTTGCTCTTTGTCTGGCGTGCGATCACATATGTGGGAGCACCCAGATCCGTAGTCAGATCCTTAAGTGTGCCGGGACCAGCTGGAGCTGTAATCCTACACTTAGCTAGATTATTGATAGCTAAAGTACTAGTTTGATTGTGATTTTCTGTTATGACTTTTGCCTGCCTCGACTATCCTCCTGAACTCTGACCTTGTACCTCGATATTTCTGATACTCTGTTGCCGAACCTCGGCTCGTTCCTAGACTCTGTTTCTGCCTCCTGATTTTGTACCCCGATATATCTGATACCCCGTTGCTGAACCCTGCCTGTACTTTGACTCCGCCTTTGCCTACTGTATTTGTACTTTATCTGTCCGTGTGTGTACGACCTGGCTTGTCTGACCTCGAGAACCGACCTCACGATTGGAGGCGGTTCCCAGTCCTGTTAGTGACACTTCTTCCTGAGTGTCACTCTCGGACTTTCCTTCCTACTGTCAGTCTGACTCCTCCCGTCTTGGAGAGCTCAGGTCTGCGGAAGGAATCCGTGCAGTTCTCCTTGCTGCACTGAGGCCTAGGCCTCCTAGTGTTACTGTTACACCAAAACACTACACTCTACTCAGGCGAACAGAGGTTAGTTTGTATATCGGATTATCGGTGAGACTGCAGATCACTTATAATCTGGTATATATCTGTATTTCCGGCGATACTGCAGATCACCGGTAATCAGATACTCTCTGCGCCCACCGATCGTTACAATGGGATATACATACTACAATATTGATTGAGAATACGTTTAAAAGCTTGCCATTTCCCTTCAGTGTCATCCCCTTGTAGTACATTATCCCAGTTCACCAAACTTAGTGCCTGCCTAATTTGATTGAACTTTGCTTTTCTAAAATTCATAGTTTTAGTGGTCCCGCTGCCCAAACGTTATCATGTTGTGATCACTATTTCCCAAATGTTCTTGAACCTGCACATTTGATACATTATCTGGTCTATTAGAAATGATCAGATCCAGTAACGCATTCCCCCTAGTTGGTTACGTTACCATTTGGTGACCTGGAGACTGTTGTGTGAGTGTCCTAAAAATGTCCATGAACTGCTAACCCACTGTACCTCTGCCCCACCCCCTTCCATTTCAACCTGCTTTGGCAATGCCTGTATGAATCTTGGTCATGCCAATAAAGCTATCTTTGATTTGATTTATGTCTGCCTTGCTTCTCTCCTTAATCCGATGACGATGCTTGCACATCATTTTTGTCCATCAGTGCCTGGGGAAATAGCTCCTCTGACCAATCCAATTCATTTAGAGGGGCTGCTGTGGGGTGGAAGTGATGTTGCAGTTGACCACAGCAGAAGGGGATGAGGAGGAGGGTGCAGGAACATTGGCAGCAGACGAGGTAGAAGAGGTGGAATGCTGAGTGAGCCAGTCAATCACCTCTTCTTTATTTTGGGAATTAATAGTCACAATTTTTATATATAAAAAAAATCTTTTAGGGGGAGGGGGCACATGGAAATCATACAGTGATATACATGCACATGTAGAACACACAGGATAGTCACAAAGATGTTGAAATGACACAATAACAGTACGTTGATCACACAGCAGGCAGTGACTAGCAAAAGGGTATTCTCACAGATGTCTGTGAAAATATATTTTTTTTGAGGGGGGGGGCATACTGATATCATAGATAACACAGTACAGTCGGTCACATGGATGTTGCTGTGACGCTGTGTGTGGGTAACACAGCACGCGGGTGTCACAAATGTCAGGCACTAAACAACTTTTGCTCAGTGATGGTGGGCTGTAACGGTGATGCAGCCACATATACAGTAGTATGGTCACAAGTGGCTTTTTTTCTCTTTATGTGTTAGGAGAACTCACATTCATATAATAATGAATCTAATTACAGGGTGGCATATGCTCCACTTCCCTATTACTGAGCTAGTGTAGAAATTGTACAATGATCATTTTGATATGAACATAACTCACAACCTTGCACACTATTGTTAAAGAATTTGCTCTGCTGGCTTAAAAATTTATATCTCAGTTTGATCCTGATCTAAGGAAACCCCAAGCAAATCAAATTGGATATTTTTTGAAGTAAGCTGCTCGTGAATGAATTGTATAGTCATGTGAAACATCTGGTTTTAGAAATCCATAACTTAACCTCTTGAGGACCACAGTGCTAAACCCCCCCTAAAGACCAGGCCATTTTTAGTAAAATGGGCCACTGCAGCTTTAAGGCCAAGCTGCAGGGCCACACAACACACTGCACCAGTGATTCCTGCCCCCCCTTTGCTCCCCACCAACAGAGCTTTCTATTGGTGGGGTCTAAACGCCCCCCAGTTGTTTTTAGTTCTGAAAACGTGGGCGGTGATTCATCATTAGCTGAGGAACTGAATTATTACTTTGCACGGTTTGAAATGGATTCATATGAGACAGCTAGACCCCATTCAGATATCAATAACCGTGCCCCTTATGTATTGGGGGAGCATGATGTAAGACGCACGTTGCGAGCCATCAACCCACGAAAGGCAGCTGGACCAAATGGTGTCTCAGGACGTGTTTTAAAAGAATGTGCAGACCAACTAGCTGGGGTCTTCACTAGGATTTTTAATCAGTCCTTGTCTCAATCAATTGTACCAACTTGTTTAAAATCCTCTATTATAGTTCCTCTGGCCAAAAATCAGACCATCAATAGTCTAAATGACTACAGGCCAGTCGCATTGACACCTGTGATTATGGGATCCATCTGAAAATGGCGCCTGAGAATAATGGCGCACGGTGTTGCCGCTAATCCGTTTGTCGCTTATCGCTATTTAGCGTTAAAGCCTTTTCGTTATTTAGCGTTAACACACAGAACCCTCTCTGTACCTACCTATCCCTAACCCCAACCCCCCCCCTGGTGGTGCCTAACCCTAACCACCCCCCTGGTGGTGCCTAACCCTAACCACCCCCCTGGTGGTGCCTAACCCTAACCACACCCCTGGTGTTGCCTAACCCTAACCACCCCCCTGGTGGTGCTTAACCCTAAGACTCCAATGGTGGTGCCTAACCCTAAGACCCCCCTGGTGGTGCCTAACCCAAAGACCCCCCCCTGGTGGTGCCTAACCCTAACCACCCCCCTGGAGGTGCCTAACCCTAAGCACCCCCCTGGTGGTGCCTAACCCTAAGACCCCCCTGGTGGTTCCTAACCCTAACCACCCCCCTGGAGGTGCCTAAACCTATCCACCCCCCTGGAGGTGCCTAACCTTGACAGTGTTACATTACATCTAATCACCGTTTTGCAGTTAAATAACTTCTGCAGTTTGACTTATATAGGTTAGTTATTGATAAATAACGTTACTGGCGCAATAACGTCTGCTGTTTGGCATATGAACGGCGCTATTGATAAATAACGTTACTGTGTGCCGTTTTTCTTCTTTTTTCCCTGTGCGCCATTATTATACAGTACTAACGATAAATAGCGATAAGCGTATCTTTTTAATGCGGCGCCATTTTTATGCATAGGCGCTGTGCGCCATTATTCACTGATCTGGTGATTATGAAGTGTTTTGAGAAGCTCATCAACTATATCATCTCTTTTATTCCTCCCATGTTCCATCAACATCAAGTTTGCCTATAGATCAAAAAGATCTACAGTGGATGCGGTGGCTACTGTCCTCCATGTTGTACTGCCCCATTTAGAGCAGCGAGGGAGTTATGCACGATTGCTTTTTATTAATTTTAGTTCTGCTTTTAACACTATTATACCCCATCCATAGACTGGTGACCAAATTGTCAGACATAGGGCTTCCATATTCAACTTGCCTCTGGATTAAGAACTTTTTGAGCGATCGTCCTCAGAGGGTTAGAGTGGGTACAAATGTTTCCTCATCTATCAGTCTCAGCACTGGCTCTCCTCAGGGCTGTGTGCTGAGCCCCCTGTTCTATACGCTCTACACTCATGATTGTGTTCCTGCCCACCATAGTAACACCATCGTTAAGTTTGCTGATGACACTACAGTGGTGGGGCTTATTTCAGGGGGGGATGAGTCTGCCTACAGGGATGAGGTAGAAAGGCTGGAAATGTGGTGTAGAGACAATAATCTGCTCCTAAATATAGCTAAAACCAAGGAGCTTATAGTGGATTTTAGGAAGAAGGCAAATTACATTCAGCCACTTATTATAAATGGAAATATTGTAGAGAGGGTCACAGACTTTCGGTTTTTACGAGTTACTATTAAAGAGGACCTGACTTTGGGGTCACATATTGCTGAAGTAGTGAAAAAGGCACAGGAGAGGCTATATTTTTTAAGGGTGCTTAGGAATAATAATATTCCTGAGAAATTGTTGGTGTCTTTTTACCGCAGTGTCTCTGTGCGTGGTTTTCAAGCTGCACAGTAGCACAGAAAAAGCAGCTTCATAAGGGTAATTAAGGTTGCCCAGAGGATAATTGACTGTCCTCTTCTTCCATTAGAAGAATTATATACTTCTTATTTCAGGAATATTAAGAACATTTTTAGTGACGCCTCACATCCAGTACATGTGCTATTTGAATATCTTCCTTCTGGAAAACGTTTTAGACTTATAAAAACTAAGACAAATAGATTAAAGAACAGTTTTTATCCTTCAGCCATTTCTATGTTAAATGCTGCTAAGTGGCCATTTTGAAAAAGGGTGTGTGCAATGCAATGTATGTAGGAATGGAATGTTGTTATGCTGTTTTTGCTTTTGCTGGAAAATTGCACTTTAGAATTTCGTTGTACAATTTTGGTTGTTACAATGACAATAAAGATTTTCTATTTTTATTCTATTCTATTTTCTTATTGTAAATATTTATAGTCTTTTTTTTTTAAATAAATAAACATTTTTGCTTTCTCTTTCACCACCCTCCCTCCCCCAGCCAGCCTATCACAGCGATTGGCTGTGATAGGACTTCAGCCTATCACTGCCGATCGCTCTTTTGTGCCCCAGATCGCAGCACTGTACTTAGTCAAAAGACGGCAGTTTCGCAATCTAACAGTCTCCCAAGCGGCGATCGCCGCTGGGAGACTGAAGGTGGGGCAGAGCTCCTCCCCCCAAGCAGGAGATGCCTACGTGCGATCCCCTGCAGTAGCCAGCCCTAGGACTTGACGGCAATTGGCGGTAGGTGGTCATTGGGCTGCCGCCGCGGCCACGCCCATTTGCATGGGGTGGTCGGTAGGTAGTTAAAGTGTAACTGTCAGGCATAAAATCAAATAAATTCTTTCTGATCTGATAAACAAGTAATAAGGATACGAACCAGGCAATCCAAAAGTTAAAAATCACTCTTACTTTTCTACTCCATAAAACATCATTGCGCAGTTTCCCTGGCTCTTATTTGGTACATCTGCCGCACAAAGGAAGTTGCAGAGCATGCTGGGCTTTCTTTATTTCTTCTTTACTTTCCCCTCAGAAATAACTAATGCACCCTGATTGGCTAAAGCCTCTTTCCCTCCCGTTTTTCCCTCCCACACCTCTGTTCCTCTCTGATTGGCCAATATTTCTCATGCTGAGACAATGCACTTTCTATTGCAAAGCTGGGTGGGAGTGTCTGAAGACTGGGAGGAGGGCGGGCAATGATACACAGTCAGAGCAAGGAAGGAAATTATCTCAGGATCAGCTTCAAGATAGACACAGTCAAAATAGAAAATGCTAAGCAGGATTTTCCCTTTTTTTACTATAGGAAAATCACTAAAATCCAAATATGGACAGTGCAATACATATGTTAAGTAAGTAGAGCAGGTATTTATCTATTTAGATATGCATTTTTTTTCTGAGATAGTATGACTGACAGCTCCTCTTTAATCCTCAATCATATATGCAAAAAGTATGATAAAACGCTTTGCGCCATTTACTGTAGCCACAGGCAATGTATTAACCTGATGATGTGAGCTTTATTATTGCAAAACCCATCATATGGCTGTGCTCAATAAACTATTTTTGGTCATATCAAATGTTTACATTAATGAGGAGAGCCAACACTTGCCTCTTTAGTTTTTCATTATATTATACATTTTTCGGTGCTTCCTTTTCCTCTTTTCCAGTGGCGTAGTAATAGGGGATGCAGAGGCTGCGACTGCACCGGGCCTTCTGGACCAGAGCGACCCATTAAGGGCCCTCCTTCATCTATCTTATTAGCTTTTCATTGGTGCTATGTTGGTAATGAACACCTCTATATGTGCACCGAATAATGCTAATCCTTAAAGAAAACCTGAACTGAAAATTAAAAGTTAAAATAAGCATACACAAGTCATACTTACCTTCCATGTAGTCTACTCCTCAGTGTCTTTCTCCTGTCCTGCGTCCTGTTTGTACACTGTGATCAAGGGGATTTTCCGTCCTCCATTTTGAAAATGGACATTACCCGTAACAGCTTTCTGGTCAGCACACAGTTAAACTGTAACATCGCTCACTTGAGCCATAGGGAAACGTGGACATTACCTGGTATATCAGTTTTCCTCTCAGCTATAACTGACAGCAACTGATATTTTACTGACAGCAACTGATATATTTCAGATCTGACAAAATATTGTCAGAACTGTAAGGGATTATTCTCAGAAGAAAATGGTGAGCTTCTGAGAGGAACTGATGGCAAGGTAACTATGCAATGTTCATTTGAAGTTACCTCATGCGTTTATTTTTAATATTTTTACTCAGTACAGGTTCTCTTTAACAAACTGTTTCTTTACTCTAAATACACCTCTCTGACACTGCAGCTGTCCTTGGTAGGTTTGGGGTCTCCAAATCAATAGAGTGTTTGGGGCCCCATGTAAAGCTCTCAATTGGGCCCTAAGCTCCTTAGTTACGCCACTGGTCTTTTCCATTATGCTGAAGCCAATACTTACAATCACAGTCAGTACAACTTGTTCATCACGGTCCACTAAGTCCTCCCGATCTATGTCTCCACTTACAATGACCATTCCAGATAAGTACGATATGTTAAAGAGGCCTGGCACTGTGGCATCTGTGCACAAAACAAATTAGGTTATAAATGATATATCCAGCTTGCTTGCTCAATGAAATGTCCCAGGGAGCTGGCATACTTACTTTCAATGTAGTAGTGGATGTCAGCATTAATTCCTCTGTCTGGATCAGTGGCAGAAACCTTTAATACTGCTTCATTCTGTACAAAACAGCCGAAACATATGTAGGAAGACAGTTAAACAGAATGTACAGTACTACAGGTTACAGTACAATTATTGTATATATACACAACTGTATGCACAAATTACATTTTTGCTACAAGCAATGGGATAATACTCTCAAATAAGCATAGCACTGCTGTATGCCACGGTTCATCTGGTGAAATACAGCATGCAGAATTCTAAGGCTACTTTCACATCAGGACGTTGCGTTTGATGCGACGTTAAGGTCGCACAACGTGCCCCCAACGCAACGTATTGTGCACTATAACTTGGACATTATAGTGCATTCTTTAGCCCTGCATTTGGTGCACCGTTTTTGTCGCACAGTGATGGAACGAAAACAGTGCATGCGTTACATTAAAAAAAAAAAACATTACTGAGCATGTGCAACAAAACTAACGCAGCAGATTCATTGCTAAACGCACAGCATGCAGCCCTTAGAGTAATCCTTTATGAAACAAACATAAACAAACTGTTGCACTGGGTGATTTGGCTCTGTTTCTATGACGTTTTTATACACTTGCTTTTATATGACATCTGCACGCATTGCATTCGTTGTGCCCATAGATTTGGAGCATTTTATATATATTTATATATTTTTGTCGGTAGATACTGGTAAGAATCGTCAATGCATTTTAGATGCAGTTCAGATGCATAAAAACCTTCCAAAACACCGAACTTAGAATGGACCATACCTTTTAATTAAAAAATCCTGAAAAAAAAAAATGACTGTAGCACTCTTCTCACAACAACCAATATCAGTCCTAAACTCCTGCGATACTTCTGTCAGCAGTCCTGAAACTGTTGGTCCGTCTTACTCAAATGCAGTCTAAAAGGTCTGAGATGGAAGTGAGTTTTTATTTGTGCCTGCCATGAACCCGTTTTTTTCTGAAACTATGGCTATCATTCATAAAAGTGTGGTCGGTAATGAAAATCAGTGCGGGAAAAAAAACACAGCTTTTGGTATTTTACACTTCTGTGTGGTCATTCATAAAAAAGTGTACAGGTGCGATAGCAGTGCGGAGATTTCCCGAACTAGGCAGGCAGTAGGCAGGCGGTAGGCTGGCGGAAACACAGGAAGCTGCCGAGTTGATACATTTCTCCGTGTTCCGCTCTACTGCAGCTGCCTGGGAGGTCTGTGTCTCCATTAACTTAACATGGTTATCGCCACATCCAAGGGAGCGGTATTTCCCATCCTCATACCGCTTGCGTTAATCTTTATGAATTAAGATTTTGTTACATTTGTTACGATAATCACCGCACAAGGCGGTGATTTATCGCTCTGCTCGGGAATGTCAGCTTTTCATGCGGAAACAGCCTTTATGAATACACATTTTGCTATGTGCTCTGTAAAGTCGGCTGTTTTCAGCATTTCCGCATGTGGGAATGCTTTATGAATGATAGCCTATATCTCTGAATTTTCTGCCCCTCTTCAGCTATCACCAGTGGTATGAATTAAGCTACTAACAAGGAGAAAACTTGCCATCAGCTAATTGCACCTCTGTTCATCTGAACATTCAGGTCTCATTCATAATTTTCATGATTTAGACTCTTGAAGGTGTTGAAGTGGAAATTTAAAGTTGTTGTCAGCAAAAACTTAAAGAGACTCTGAAGAGAGAATAATTCTTGCTTCAGAGCTCATAGTTAGCAGGGGCATGTGTGCCCCTGCTAAACCGCCGCTATCGCCCTGCTAAACGGGGGTCCCTTCACCCCCAAACCCCCACTGCAACACTTGGTCGCAGACTTGGTCGCTCCTGGAGGCAGGGCTAACGGCTGCAGCCCTGCCTCCAGTCGCGTCTATCAGCGGCGCATCGCCGCCTCTCCCCCACCCCTCTCAGTGAAGGAAGACTGAGAGGGGCGGGGGAGAGGCGGAGATACGCGCTGACAGACGCGCGTGGGGCAGGGCTGCGGCGGTTAGCCCTGCCCCAACCAGGAAGCGCTCCCCCGCTGCACCGAGGGGATTTGGGGGTGAAGGGACCCCTGCTATCTATGAGGTCTGAAGCGAGATTTATTCTCGCTTCAGACTCTCTTTAAAGGGACACTTAAGCCAGGAATAAAAAAATCAGTTTTACTTGCCTGGGGCTTCTATCAGCCCCCTCCAGCTGTTCCGTGCCCTCGCAGTCACTCACGCAGCCTCCGGTCCCCCGCCGCCAGCTAGTTTCGTTTTTGCTGACAGGGAGTCAGCGGGCTTTCTGCTCCTGTGCAGGCCTGACCACGCGTATCCTTGTTGTTGTTCCCCTCCTCAATAGTGTCCTGCACAGACGCAGGACGCTATTGTGGATGGGAACACAAAGAAAAATATGTGTGGCCAGGCCTGTCAGCGAAAAACGAAACTAGCTGGCGGCGGGGGAGCGGAGGCTCCATGAGTGACTGTGAGGGCACGGGATGGCTGCAGGGGGCTGGTAGAAGCGCCAGGAAAGTAAAACTGATTTTTTTATTCCTGGCTTAAGTGTCCCTTTAAGCTGAATACTCACCTGACCACCCAGGAAGATGGCTCACAGTGACGACCCTTAACGACGAACATTTCCCGATCCATCTCCCTGCTGGTGGGTACATATGATGTCATGCAGCGGCACACGACGAGCACGAACGGGAAGTCAAGCGATCCCGGTACTTTTGTGTAGTCGTTGGAGATCTTAATGATCCTATCTGCCATGATGGTTGTTATCGATGCGTGTCGCCAAATGTCGTTCACGTAATCACACGCCTGTACCCATGATGCTAGATCGTGGAAACGATCTCTCATCGTCACTCAAAAGATCGCCGGTCATCAGAAAAATTGCGTAGTGGGTACAGGCCTTTAGCCTCTATGGTATCTTCTGAGGAAAGCATTCTTTGGAGGAGATTTTCACTGATCCTTTCCTTTTTATTTACAGTCCAAGACATTTTCAATAGTAGTAAGTTTTGGGTGGGTTGCCCAATGCCTACCAAAACAGTATGTTCATAAACAGATGCAACATAAGGAGCTCCAATAAACTGAGGGTCGAGATCTGGCATATCCACAACATCGATGTTTACATAAGCTGTGTTGTTTTGGATGATAAATTCACCATGAAGTTCCCCACCACGGTCCTATAAGAATGAAAATGAATGGTCATGTGTTGGTTACTTACAAGTACTGTGACTAAAGCACAACTTACTTCAAATGTGCAACTTGCTCTACATTATGCTTTTGGGGGAGTGCGTGTTGAAGCAGGTTATCATGAACTGGACCTGATTTAATTTTGCCACAGTAAGAAACATACAGTATTAATAAAAAAAAAATGTGTGTGTGTGGGGAAGGGGGAGGGGGGGAGCAGCTGTAGCTGGGCACACCTGTGACCCACGATGCCATATCACAGATCTATTACCCATTCACCAGCTATCACTAAAGCAGGCAGATGGACTTGCTGCAGTCAAGATCAGGGAGTGACACTGGAGACCCAGAGAGGAGTCTTCTGCCAGGTGAGTATATTATTTTTCTTTTTAGGTGCCAGCACAGACTCCAAGGCTATTAGAGGGCACTAGCTGCGGTGGAGGGGGGGGACATTAAAGGGGAACCATGCCTCATATTTAATGGGGAAAACACCTAGGGCTTGATTCACAAAGCGGTGCTAACTGTTAGCACGCCTGTGAAAACCCCCTTAGCACGTCTAAGCAAGCTTTTCGTGCATAAAACTTTACGCGCGCAAAACTTTATGCGCGTAAAACTTTACGCGCGTACTGCACAGAGCGCAGGGCGCTCCGCGCGAAGTGCCCATTAAAGCCTATGGGACTTAGCGCACGTAAAACTTTGTGCGCGTAAAACTTTGCGCACGCAAAGTTAGCGCGCGATCTGATTGAGAAATCCGGTGCTAACCTACTTAGCACCCTGGTTAGCGCGTCTAAAGACTTTAGACGTGCTAAGTAGGTTAGCACCGCTTTGTGAATCAAGCCCCTAATATGTTTTCTGTATGGTGGGAAATGCCTTATATGTTTATATATGTATTTTTGGGGAAACCGCTGCCAATAATGTGTATTTTTGGTGAAACACTGCCGCATTATGTTTATTTTCTAAGGAAACACTGCGCATTATGTGTATTTTGTGGGGAAATGCTGCGCATTATATGTATTTTGTGGGTAATCACTGCTGCATTATGCATATTTTGGAGGAAATGCTTCTCATTATGTGTATGTAGTTGAGAAACACTGTGCGGTATATGTATTTTGTGGGGAATCACCATGCAGTATCTGCATTTAGTGTGTAAACACTGCACATTATGTGTATTTAGTGGGTAAACGTTGTGCAGTAAGTATATTTTGTGCGGAAGCGATGTGCCTTATGCATATTTTGTGGGGAAACACTACCCTAGTATGTGTATTTAGTGGGGAAACACTGCCCTAGTATGTGTATTTAGTGGGGAAACTCTGCCGCATTATGTGTATTTTAGAGGACACACTGCTGCATTATGTGTATTTCGTGGGGAAACGCTGCTGCATTATCGGTATTTTGTGTAGAAACACTGCCGCAATATGGAGGAAATGCTGCTGCATTATGTGTATTTTGGAAGAAACACTGCCACATTATGTGTATGTTGGGGTAAACTGCCCCATTATGCATATTTGGGGAGAAAACTGCCACATTATGTGTATTTTGTGGCTAAATTCTTTCAAATTATTTGTATTTTGGGAAAAGGTGTTGCCCTAATGCCGCTAACTATGTGTATTTCTGGGTCAATTAATACTGCTTATGCTGGGGCACAACGGTCTACTTAAACTGGGGAGAGGCTGCTAATAATGGGACACACTTGTGCACTTAAACTAGGATGGGGCTGCTAATACTGGGGCACACCTGGCTACCTAAATCGGGGAGGGGGCTGCCTTATACTAAGAGCACAGCTGCCTACCTATACTGAGGGATAAAGCTCATAGGCAACCTGAAATGGGGCCAAACTAAGACTAGGGGCTTATTTGGCTTCCAGGATGGAGGAGAGTGCATTAGCTACATTCACCCCCCCCCCCCCCCCCCATCAAGTAGAAAGATTACTATGTGGCCCATGAGTCAAAAAGTTTGCCTGGATGGTGTGGCCAGCTGGCAATGGAGTAAGATGCGCCTCTTCTCAGCTCCCAGTGCGATCCTCTCCAGCCGGTCTTATTGATCCTGCCTGTGGTGCCAGCGTTTTTGTGCCATGCAGAGGGGAGAAGATCCCAGCAGCTCCATGGCAACTTCAGGTGCACCTCAGTCCCATACAATGACATGCTGCGGGCGGGAGGAAATCCGAGGCCTGCATCAGCAGAAATTGAGCATGAAGTACGCCATACTTTATCCTGCTAAACTTAAAGTAACAAAAAGTTTGCCCACCCCTGTTATAGACAGTGGGAAGCTGCATCAGAATGTTGAAATGGATTGGATTCAAGATTCCTAAGGTATGGAAGAAAAAGTGAGAACAGAGCATTGGTCATTCTTCAATCCATAAGAAGAAAAGAAGAGTGTGGATAAACAAAAGATGAACTTTTGTAGTTAATGTAGATTATAATGCTGGACAACATTATTGGTATAGATAATGTACATGATGCTGGTTGACATCAGTGGACATAAGTTTTGTTTGTTTGTTGTTTTTTTTATTTTCAGCATTTTATTTTTATTCTTTATTTTATTTTTATTCTAAAGCCCTGTAATTAAGTATGAGGGATTTTATTAGACCCTGGCCTGTACTCCTTACCCCAGGCGGGAGTGGAAATCTACTCATTCCCTTATCAAGGGGATGACCTGAAAGCACTATAATTCCCACCATTCTATTACCCCCACACCATCTTTTCCTGAGGACACAGGATTGTCTGTCAACTTTGTGACAAGGGTGCTTTGTGAATAGGGGAGAATGTCTTGCCCCCATGGCTAAGTACCCCAACACTGAAGGCAGTATGGATTGGTCATGAATCAAAGGCGAAGGACCAAAAACCTGCTATAACGTTTCAGTTCCACCCAATCTGCATGGCTGGATAAGAGGTTAATAATAACCTGAAGCTGGGTGCTAAATGAGCAGTTTTCCATTATTACACATTATGCAAGCACTTGCGCACAGCTAGGAAAAAATGTTTGCCAGACAGGTGCACTCCAATTGCAATCTCTAGCTCTTTATTTGGTGCAGATGGCCTGCTGAAGACTATAACTGTTGAATCCCTGGTGATGAGTAGGGAAATTTGTACATGCATACATCAATTCCTATTCATTTCAATGGAATCAGTTGGAACTACTGATCTACAGAAAACCACGGGTCCAGGGTTTTTATTTTACACTTCACAGTTGTACAGTAGGTTGGGCAAGAAGCAAATGCAATCAAACCCAGTGATCTCATTTGCCAGTCTATGCAAAAACAAAAAAAGACATTTTGGATTCCTGTGACTTTAGTTAATCAACTCTTACGGTCCTCATATACGGTACACTTTTTTCCTTTGTCTGTTGATCAGAGAAATTTGATCAATTAGTCCTTTGGTCAAATAGTTTTAAAAATTATTTTTGAGGTACCGTACACAAACGTTTGATTATTTCGATAATCTGAGAAAAGTGATTGAATATGAAGAAAAAGTTGGTTTATAATAATAATAGTATTTGCTTTATTTTCCAATTTGTCTGATCAAATTTTTATCGGAAAAAAACGGAATAATTGTTCCATTTTTCTTGATCTAAAAAAACATATTATTTTCTATTTTCACGCTATTCGATCATTTTGGTTGAATAAACGGGAAAATCGAATGTTTTAATTGTACCATGAATGTGCACCATCAGAAGTTCCTGCTGAGTGGCTACTATAAACAACAACAAAGATAGCTTAGAATTGAAACAATACAATACAATGCCATAACAATCCGCAATTATTATTATTATTATGCATTTGTATATTACTAACACATTTTCTTCCATGGAATACATTAAACAATTCATGTTATAAACTGTACCTTAGGGGAATCCACAAACTAAAGTCCCTACCATGGCTTGCTATAGTAAAGATCAACAATGACAACAATACAACAATTTAGCATGTAGTGATAGAGAGCTTTCCTTAATTCTTACCATTGCTTTTATTTTTAGCTGGTAAAAAGTACTCAGGGTGTTGTAGTTCAAAGTGCCATTAAGTACAATATTACCAAACGTAGGACTTGACTGATTGTGTTGTTCAATGTAGAATAGACTGGGATCTGCATTTGCTGGTATGACCTAAACAAACAAGGCAGAAATATTTAGTGAACCAAAACACTAATCAATTGTTCATATGATGGTATGTAACCAAGATGAGAACTAGCACTGGTCAAAAACTATACCACAAAACACAACAGACTACCAGTATATGCTATTCAATCACCAATAAGATTTATTAAAAATTCAAAGTGAAAAGATACATACGAGTTATTTATATGAATATATGTCCACTTGAGGGGATAATATAACCCCATAAGGCCAATCAGTCCACACAATGCCTCAAAACAAGGCTCAATGCGACAGCCACACATATCATTGAAAATGAACTCATAAGTAGTAATAAGTCATAATATTAATGTGTCATACATGTCCATTACTTATGAGGCAGGAGCCAAATGGTCCAATGTGGACAGTGCCTCTTACCTGCCCCACAGCCAAAGGACCATAGTATCAAGGATGTCCATTATCCACAGGGCAGGAACCAGGCACAATAAATGTTTTAAACCAAAATTGGTATAGTGTGAACCGTGCCTCTGACCTACCCCACAGACAAGGGAAAATCTAACAGTCCCTCCCCCGCAATCACAACAACCATGTCATAATACATATTGAACTTAAGGGGTCGTCACCCCAAAAAAGAGGGTATAGGATTGCACAAAAAAAGTTCAAAGGAAAACGGTCTCTTCCATATAATGCTGTATAAGGGTCTCCAAATAGCAGAACAGATTGTTCAAAATCTCACGGGTTCTTAATGGGAGTGTAGTGACTTTACCACTTCCAGGCACCTGGGGTACACCAGCATGTTGTATTGTCAGCGCACTCCCGGGCCCAACTAACCGCCAGTGGTTTTACTATTGCATTGGAAATGTCGGAGTTTATCTTTTGAGCCATCTATCTGCCCAAAAAATTCATGATATATTCCCAGCATAAGAGATTCAGTCTACTTTGATTTTATTTTCCTAATAATGTGCACAACCAAGTGATAAAAATCTATATGGCTAGGTTCACGGTGGTGCGGTGCAGCATATTGGCTGCTAACGTGGCTTGCCGCACTGCAATGCACCACCTATGCGACGTTTACAATACGATTGGTGAATTGCGGTATGATGGAATGTGGCAAAAGGGTGACATTCAGAGTGCATGTGGTGCACTACGCACTATGATATCTCAGCACACTGCATGCAGTGTGATACGCAGCACGGTGGCGTAGTGGTTAGCGCTTGCATCGCTGGTTCCCCGGTTCGAATCCCAGCCAAGTCAACATCTGCAAGGAGTTTGTATGCTCTCCCCGTGTATGTGTGGGTTTCCTCCGGGCACTCCGGTTTCCTCCCACATTCCAAAAACATGCAGATAAGTTAATTGGCTTCCCCCTAAATTGGCCCTAGACTATGATAAATGCACTACATGAAACATACGTAGACATAGGACTATGGTAGGGATTAGATTGTGAGCTCCTCTGAGGGACAGTTAGTGGCAAAACTATATTCTCTGTACAGCGCTGTGTAAGATGTCAGCACTATATAAATACTAAATAATAATACGCAAAAATTTGCATGTTAACAGTAACTGTGGAGCATTCTTTTCATTGAATGTATGCTTCACTGTATGCAACGCAATGCACAGATTACTGCAGCACTGATTTCTCGCTCCTTTGCATTGCTTTCCTGCTATTACAGGAAATGCAACACCCACTGTGAACAAAGCCTGACTCTCATCTGTGACTTGGCAAACTATAGTGAGGATTGCTGGAGGGTGATGAACCACGCAGTAGAGTTTTTTTGTGGATGGGGTTGAGTGGATTTATCCATACATAATTCTGTAGCATGGCTCCATGGTGAGACATGAGCACCCTGGGGATGCCCCATGTCTCCGAGTCTGCATATAGTTAGATGGGACGTCTTCCAATATCTTTATAATGAAGTGTGACACCAATTTAATTCCATCTACATATGTACTATGTATAATTATTCAGATAAGTAAAATGAATGACCCTTCAAAAAGCTGTTTTCAGCATTTACCTCTAGAATTTCAAATGAAACTGGAAGTTTTCCGAGATCATCTATATCTTGTGCTTCAACTACGAAGATTACAGTTCCCGGTACTGTGGTCTGTGTGAGGGAAAAGAAAGAATTGATACTTCTTTACACCGTATTGCTTCAAATGTTATAAGTCTTGAATACGGTAAAAAAGCAATATACAGAGTGATGCAACCTACAGCAACCAACTGCAAACAAGAAGATTTTACAATCACAATTTACTAAGTTGTGTACGAAATGTCTCACTCTAGAACACTTTTGGCCTGATTAGCAAGGTCAAGGGATTGCAATTTGTGATACTTTAACTTTTTGGGACCACGATATGATTTTTTTTTTCATTTGTCCATGTTCATCAAAGCTGTTTAGAATGACCCCCACCACTGCTATAAATATTCTCCTCCTTCTTTTTAAAGAGACTCTGTAACAAAAATTTCAGCCTTATTTCTTCTATCCTATAAGTTCCTACACCTGTTCTAATGTGGTCTGGCTTGCTGCAGCCTTTTCTAGTTGCACTGTCTCTGTAATAAATCTAATCTTCTTTCCTTTGTCAAGCCTTGTTGAGGCAGAGAGGAATGCACCGCTCTGCTGTGATAGGGAGAAGTTATACACACCTCCTCCACGCCCCCGGCAGGCTCTGTGTGTGTGCTGTGTGTATGAGTCAGACAAGGTCTCTGCTCACAGACAGTGTCTGCAGGCTCAGGAGCTGTGACCTTGTGAACAGCTGTGAGTGCAGAAAGATCAGTTCAGAGCTCAGACAAACAGCTAAGGCAACAAGTGGTGTAACATTCCAGCAATCAAATCACGTTTGAGAGGAGCCTCTGCAAACAGGCAACTGCTCTGATGATGTATTTCCTGTTTGGCGGCCATCTTCATTGTTTACAAAAACAATGAATAAAACAGTGATTTTATTACCAAGAAAGCAGCGGGGAGCAGCGAAAATGTCACAGAGGGGGCTAGGAGAAGACAACAAACAGGCTGGTACGTTTATTTATGTAAGATTTTCACAGTACAGATTCTCTTTAAGTAACAACAAACTCCTCATCCCACAAAGAACTGTGACAGATTGAGCAAATGTAATACCCCCAATCTCACATTGAATATCAACAGAGATGGTGTGGGAGTCACCCATTTAAAAAAAAACACCACTGGAGATCATGCTGCTATAACAATGAGACTGCTTGCTGCCTTAAATAGACTCAGAGCTGAGTCATACTGCTGTTTTTTACTTAGCGGGGCTTCCTCCAGCCCGATAAGCATAGATGTGTCCCTTACCGTCCTCCCGCAGTCATCCGTTCAGTCGCAATCAACCCCCGGTGCGCGGCTCAGTCGGACTCAGTCTGACTGAGTGACGTCAGCCGGGGACTTCTGTGCTTGCGCAGAAGGTATGCGCTTGCGCAGAAGGTATGCGCTTGCGCAGAAGGCCCCCTCTGACGTCACTGAGCCGCTTACTGGAGAAGATTGCAGCTTAACAGAGACACTAAGGAAGACGGCGAGGGGCACATCCATGCTCATGGGGCTGGAGGAAGCCCTGGGTAAGTAAAAAAAATGGCAGTATGACTCAGCTCTGAGTCTCTTTAAGACCCCCAGGGACAGGGACAGTTCTAGACTTTTTGGAGCCTGAGGCAAACTTCTGAGGATGTGCCCCCACCCCCCAATTTGGAATGATCGCACAGCACCCGACAATTTACTCTGCTTCATTTAATGTTCTCGCATGACATGCTGTAGCTCAACACAATAGCACACTGGCTGGCTGTGAGTCTGTGACAAACAATCTGCTCACCCTCAGCCTCACCATTCCTCTTCAGGAAGGTGCACACAGTACAAAAATGCTGCCCCTGAAATCTCTGCGCCTGATGCAAATGTTTGACCTTGCTTCATTAGAGAACTGGCCTGCCCAGGGACTAGGCCGGATGACATCACTGCAGAACTTTCAACAGGAATTCTAATAAGTATTGGGTTTTGTGATTTAATGGCAAACAAATTACAGTTCCATTTCAACTTGCAGCTGGCTATGATTTATTAAAATTGTCATAGTGTTATTACTTGACCTTTCATGTCATGTATTTCGTTTTATCATATGTTATTTCCCCTGTACTGCAGTTGACAGCTCAATAAAAACCTTTTGTTAAAGAGGAACTTCAGCCTAAACAAACATACTGTCATTAAAGTGAATGGGAACCGCATTTTTAAAAAAATGAAGCAAATACTTACCTAAGGAGAGGGAAGGCTCTGGGTTGTATAGAGCCTTCCGTCTCCTCTCTCGGTGCTCTCTATCCTGTGCCATGCTCCCCCCCCCCCCCCCCATTTCAATCCCCCGCCGAAAGGGTATTTGGAAGTCTTCGGGAGCCGTGTCCTCCCAAAGACGTGCAGCTCCATACTGCACAGGCGTGAGCGTGCAAGAGAGCGTGCTTGCGCAGGCGCAGTACAGGGCCGCCCTTCTTCAGGAGCACTCGGGCTCCCTGAAGACTTCTGAAGCCTCCTTCGGCCGGGTAAAGCAGTATTTGACTAATTAAGTCAAATACTGCTACCGGGCGAGCCAGCACCGGAACGACAGGACCAGGAGAGGAGCCAGAAGGCTCTATAGGACCCAGAGCCTTCCCTCTCCTTGGGTAAGTATCTGTCTCATTTTTTTAAATGCGGTTCCCATTCATTAAGTTATATTAGTTATGTTAATTAAAATAGATAGGTAATATAATCTCTGTTTTAAAAGAACTCGGGCAGTTTTCTTTGATGGGCGGAGCTTAGCTAAATATGCAGCTAAAAATGATGCTTTGGTAAAAAAACCAAAGTTCTGATGCTGTGAAACTGTTAAAGAAACATCAAGCCTTTTCAGTTCTGCTGAGTAGATTTTTAGTCTGGAGGTTCACTTTGAAGTGAACCTCCGGACTAAAAATCTACTCAGCAGAACTGAAAAGGCTTGGTGTTTCTTTAACAGTTCCACAGCATCAGAACTTTGTTTTTCTTACCAAAGCATCATTTTTAACTGCATTTTTAGCTAAGCTCCACCCATCAAAGAAAACTGCTCGGGCTTTTTTTCCCTAATGCTGTTCAAAGCATGATGGGATTTCTTATGTTGTTATTCACGTTGCCTAGCAACTGGGAGGGGTGATCAGCACACAGGACAGTTGGAACTGTATCTCATGCTCCCTGTCACCTCCTTTCAACCAAAAAGATGGCTGCCCTCATGAAACCAAACATTTGCCTGTTCATTTAAAACAGGGTGGGTAAGAGATTATATTACCTATCTATTTTAATTAACATAACGAATGTAACTTAATGACAGTATGCTTGTTTAGGCTGAAGTTCCTCTTTAATGAAAAAAAAAATTGTCATAAGTTGGCATTGCAAATAAATTTGCTATACTGGGGTAACTATGCTACCTATCCTGGGGCAAATAAACTCACTATACTGGGGTAACTATGCTATTCGGTTCAGTTGGAAGAACTAGGTTCAGAAATCGAGGATAAGAGGTTGGTTTTAGACCAAGAAAAGGAGGCCCCTTTATTCGACAAGTTTAATGAACAGGTGAAGAAGGAGGTAGAGAAGTACAATGTATATTTAAAAAGGACCAAACAAAAGAAATTTGAACAGGACAAAATGGATTAGTTTAGTTAAGGAAAGGTTCCCATTAACTGCCAAATTGAGTCGCAAGCGACGACGGAAAGGAAAGAATCCACCCCAACGCCCAGGAGAGACCTCGGGGTCAGATGGTGAGGTCTCAGAAGGGGATGATTTGGGAAAGTCAGTCTCTTTTTTAGAGGCCCCTGTGGTACCCAGAGGTATCCTGAAAGTGGTGACTGGGGAGGAAAATTCCAAAGAAAAAGAGGGGACTCAGGAGGAGGAGTCAAGGGAAAGAAAAAATATGGGGACAGTCGGGAGGATAGGGGAGGAGGAAAAGAGAACAGTGAAACAAATGGAAAGCCAGTCCAAGATGGAATTGAGGAGTGGAAAGATGGGAGGTGTGGATTCAGTGTCCAACCAAAATCGGTAATCAATCTGTCCAGTGTTGCCCTCACTGACGCACACCTCTCGCTCTTGGAAAAGGGGTTGTCCTTCTCGCCCACAGGAGGTGCAGATGAATTCACCATTTACAAGGATGTCTCAATGTTCCTAAGAAAGGAACAGCTCAGGTTGGAATTTGCTGGTCAAAACACTAATCAGGGCGATGACACTGCTCCTTTGGAGCGGTCTCAAGATCCTGGCAATGATTGGCTGTCCGCAGTGGAATTTCCGGGACACATAAAAGTACTTCCAAGATCTAAATATATGCCCGCTTTGGCCTCAAATCGCCACCTGAGCACTTTCCTGGAACTGTTTGAACAGGAACTTTTGAAATATAGGTGGGATGCCCCAGGTGGGCAGGTCAACCTCACCCCGGGTGAGGTGTGGGCGTTAGATGATCTAAAAGGTCGAGAGGACCTGATAATTAAGCCAAGTGATAAGGGGGGCAACATTGTTTTGATGGACAGAGAGATGTATGTTGGAGAAATCTATAGGCAGCTAGGAGACAACGCCACTTACTCCAAAATTGAATGCAATCCCTTTCAACTTGTAGTCGATGAGCTGAATTTTCGGTTACTCCTAGGCTTGAGGCATGGCATCCTGGACAGGGAGGAATATGGATACATGTTTGTGGAGGAATTTACGAAGCTCACTATGTATGTCCTCCCAAAGATCCATAAGGGTGTCATGCCCCCACCGGGTCGCCCGATCATTTCAGCTGTGGCAGGGCCATGCGAAGCCGTTGGTAGATACTTGGACCAAAAACTACAACCGCTCGTGAGGAGGTTGCCCTCTTACGTGCGAGATTCCATGGAAGTGCTAAACAAAATCAATGGCTTTGTAATGGAAGAGAACTGTATTTTAGCATCAATAGATGTTGAGGGACTGTACACTTTGATTCCCCACAATATTGGACTGGAAGCCCTTGAGTATATGCTCTTCGAGAACTTCCCACTCCATGATGAACATAACTCATATCTAGTGGACCTTATGTCCTTTGTCCTACACAATAATTTCTTTTTGTTTGAAGGCAAATATTACCATCAGTTGAGGGGGACGAGCATGGGGGCGGCATGCGCTCCAGCTTACGCCTGCTTACATCTTGGCGTATGGGAAGAGCAGGACGTTTATCCAAATGAGCTGTTCCGTGGGGGTGTGTCCCTCTGGTTGCGTTACATCGATGATGTGCTCGTCGTGTGGAGAGGTACCGCGGAGGACTTCGCGAACTTTGTGTCAGTCCTGCCCCACGGGGCAGTTCTTAAGAATTCGGCGTAACTGTTCAGATATTGAGCAGTTTAAGCGCGAGGCCAAGGAAATGTACAAACGGTTCCGCGAATGAGGATACTCAGAGAGAACTCTGCGTCGGAGTTATAACCGTGCGCTCCATACGGATCGAGAATCTCTACTCTGCCCCCGTGCTTGCCCCGCAACTGGTGGTGATAGTAGAGGGTATACCAGAATAGTTACTCAATTCAATTCACATTGGGGTGATCTGAACGAAGCCCTTAAGGGATGCTGGAGGGTGCTACAGTTGGACCCTAAGATAAGGGAAATTGTGGGTCCAAGGCAGGCCAGAAATCTACGTCAGGCCAGAAATCTACAGGATATTCTGGTCCAATCGGAACTACCAAAGAAAGAAGGGGGTACATGGCTTAATCGTGTCCCTCCCCCAGTTGGAATGTTCAGGTGTGGGTCTTGTAAGGCCTGCCCCTTTGTTATGAGGACCAATAAATTTAGATCCCAAGACCAATTGAAAGAATACAAATTGAAGAACTTTCTTAATTGTAATTCAACCTGGATCATATATCTAATCATCTGTCCATGTAATAAGTATTACGTGGGCATGACGACACAAACATTTAAGGCTAGACTCCTTGAGCATCTGGGTAACAGGGAGAAAAAGTCACCAATTGCTGAACATTTTCAGGAGGCACACAATAGCTCAATTGTGGGACTTACGGCAATGTGTATTGACAACCTGGAGGTCTCAACACGTAGAGAGCGAACAGAAGCAATGTTATTGCAACGGGAGGCAATGTGGATGTACCGATTGAGATCGAGGCATCCACAAGGCCTAAATGTGGATTTTCCCTTAGGAGCTACTTATAGACCCCTTATGGATATTCACTCCATAGGGTTTAACATCTATCTGTGAATTCAGTAATAGTGATGTTTGCAAGTGAGGATGGGTTTGGAGTGGCGAATGTGAATGTGTCGGGTTGATTGATCCAGATGTGATACGGCCACTCTAACCCAAATAATTAAAAACCAAAAATGTATACAATATACCTTGTTCCTCTACTCAACCAATTCCCCAAACCTGTTCTCACCCCCCCCTTCCTTACCCCTTACCCCCTTACCCTACCCCACCTTTGCCCTTTCCTACCACCCCCCTCCCCCCCCCCCCCCCCAAACCCTTTTCCCCCTTTCTCCTCTGGTTCCTAGTATTAAAAACTAAAAACCATACAGGATAAATACAACTAATGTTGTAAAGGACTTTGTGTATCCTCTGCCCCTAGAGGGGATACTTACAGTGGGCGCATAGTGCTGACCATTGGGGATTGTCCCGATCACTGCTTATTCCTATAAGCTACGTTAATGTGCCTTTTGATGCAATGCTGCAGCGGAACAGGAAGTCGGGTTGGGGTTAGCAACACCTATACCAACTAGCGTGCGGCGGGAGGAGCTAGAGGGATACTTATTCTCAGCCCCCCGCAAGTAAGCCACGCCCCGATGAAGACCGGAAGTACCGGTCGAAACTAGTCAGCCTAGCTGCGTCCTGCCGCCCATCGGACTAGCCACGAGTCCCTCTCCGTGGTCCCCAGAGTATGGATCGTGACATGGATAGATGCTAAAGGCAAACAGGCCCGCCTACACGCTCAATCCACAAGCCGAATGCGGGGCTGAAAACCGGATCCACATTTCATCTGACGGTGGATGTACAGGGGCAGTGGTGCTCCTGTGCCCGGGAATTTGAATAGCTAAAGCAGCCGGCAGTGTGAGTTTGGTGTTTGGACTGAGGACCGGAACCTTAACCACTGGGAGCTTGCCTGAGGAGAGGAGACCTAGTGTGCGGACTACATGGGGGCCCCTGTTGTGCGCACATATCAGGACGGACTGTCATCTCTGGGACCCTTTGCGGATTATGGAGTCGTGAGTATGCAATAAGGCCCCACTTGCAGCTTAGGGGGCGGGACTGCCTTGCATGTGCTTGCTCATATGACTGCTTTGCTA
This sequence comes from Hyperolius riggenbachi, assembly GCF_040937935.1. Taxonomy (NCBI): domain Eukaryota; kingdom Metazoa; phylum Chordata; class Amphibia; order Anura; family Hyperoliidae; genus Hyperolius; species Hyperolius riggenbachi. The sequence goes on along the minus strand of NC_090648.1, from coordinate 346,617,392 downwards.
TCTCTAAAGCCTCCCTGCATGCTGCGGGACCTTATGTAATGCATGGTGCTGATATCAACTTGCTACCCCTGAGTTTATCGTGACTCTACACGGAGGAGAATATGATAACGGCCCTGTGTGTGTGCTCATAGGTGGGTCGTGTGTGTGTGTTGGCATACTATGTGGTGAGTCTGGTGGGCGCCCCGATGCAGGTGTGTACAACAGCGCTGTTGGTTTTAATTGTGTCTTGTACACCATTTTATGCCTTGACGGGTCACAAACAATAAATAAATTATTACCCCTTTTTTCACGACAACCACGGCCTATTAATTGTTTATAATTGTGGCGGTTGGGTTAAAAATACCAGGTGGAAAGTGGTTATAAAATTGATTGTCTGTCCCTCTCCCGTGTCCCTTAGCCCACTTTGCTATGGGGTAACTATGCTACCTATTCTGGGGCAAATAAACTCGCTATACTGGGTTAGCTATGCTACCTATCCTTGGGCAAATAAACTTGCTATACAGGGGTAACTATGTTACCTACCCTGGGGCAAATAAACTCGCTATACTAGGGTAACTATGCTACCTATTTTGGGGCAAATAAACTTGCTATACTGGGGTAACTATTCTACCTATACTGGGGCAACTAAACTCGCTATACTGGGGTAACTATGCTACCTATACTGGGGTTACTAAACTCACTATACTGGGGTAACTATACTACCTATACTGGGGCAACTAAATGCCTTATACTGGGGTAACTATACTAGCTTTACTGGGGCAACTAAACTCCCTATACTGGGGTAACCATACCTAGATACCCTACACCTGTACCTTGGCAACCTATGCCTAGACAGTGACTAATAGGGAAATCTTGTTAGATAGTATTTACCCTTCGATTTGTGTCTTTGTTACTTATCCACAGTTTCCATATTTTCTCAAATTTGGAGGTGCAACCCCTGGCTTTATAAGCCGCTTTGTACAAGTGCAAAGAGTTGTTGACTAGTTTCTTCCAATACTGTAGGGAGGTTGGGTCATAGATTTTCCAACTCAAAATAATGGCCTCTATATAGTAGTACAATAATATGCCAACAGTGCTATCTGTGCTCGAGTACGAGCTAAGGTGGTAAAATTCCCTAAGAGGCAGCAAGTGGCATCATCCGGGGTTTTAATTTTAGTTATAGTTTAGTTATAGTTGTAATATAGTCACAGATACTATTCCAGAGGGGTGTGAATTTAGGGCAAAGCCTAATGATATGGTCAAAATCAGCCAAGGCAGCTCCACAGCGTCAACTGTTTACAAAACATCTCTAGTTCATTCAGGTTTGATGGCTTCCAAGCATGGACAGCTCTCTTTAACTCACACCACAGATTTTCAATTATATTCAGGTCTGGGGACTGAGATGGCCATTCCAGAATGGTGTACTTGTTCCTCTGCATGAATCATGCCTTAGTGGATTTTGAGCAGTGTTTAGAGTCATTGTATTGTTGAAAGATCCAGCCCTGGTGCAGCTTCAGCTTTGTCACTGATTCCTGGACATTGGTCTTCAGAATCTACTGATACTGAGTGGAATCCAGGCGTCCCTCAACTTTGACAAGATTCCCAGTCCCAGGCACTGGCCACACAGCCCCACAGCAGGATAAAAGCAGGATAAAACCGCCACCATATTTTACTGTAGGTAGCAGGTGTTTTTCTTGGAATGCTGTGTTGTTTTTCCTCCATGCATAACGCCCCTTGTTATGCCCAAATAACTAAATTTTAGTTTCATCAGTCCACAGCACCTTATTCCAAAATGAAGTTGACTTGTCCAAATGTGCTTTAGCATACCTCAAGTGGTTCTGTTTGTGCTGTGGGCGGAGAAAAGGCTTCCTCTGCATCACTCACACATACAGCATCTCCTTGTGTAAAGTGCACCGAATGGTTGAATGAAGCACAGTGACTCCATCTGCAGTAAGATGATGTTGTAGGCCTTTGGTGCTGGTCTGTGGGATGACTCTGACTGTTCTCACCATTTGTCGCTTCAGCTTATCTGAGCCTTAACTTAAACTGAGCCTGTGGTCTTCAATTTCCCCAATATGTTTCTAACTGTGGAAACAGACAGCTGAAATGTCTGAGACAGCTTTCTGTATCCTTCCCCTAAACCATGATGAGGAAAAATCTTTGTCTTCAGGTCATTTGAGAGTTGTTTTGAGCCCCCCATGTTGCTACTCTTCAGAGAAAATTAAAAGAGGAGGGAAACTTAAAGTTGACCCCCTTAAATTTTCTTTCTTATAATTGGATTCACCTGTGTATGTAGGTCAGGGGTCACTGAGCTTACCAAGCCATTTTGCCATTACAATAATTAGTTCTAAAGGTTTTGGAATCAATAAAATGACAACAGTGCACAAATTTATGCACCTGCCTAATTTTATTTCAGCAATTATTGTGCACTTTCTGTAAATCCAATAAACTTAATTTCACTTCTCAAATATCACTGTGTGTGTCTCCTATATGATATATTTAACTGTCATTTTTTTATCGTAACAACCAACGATTTATACAGGAAAATCATTACAATTAACAAGGTTGCCCAAACTTTCGCATCCCACTGTAGCTTGTCTCTTGTTTTTGTAGTTTAAAAATATCCTTCCTTATTCAAACAAGCTATTATCACACCACTTATCAAAAAACCCTCTCTTGATCCAGCTTCTCTATCCAATTACCAGCCTGTCTCACTCCTCCCCTTTGCTTCTAAACTGCTGGAACGTCACATCCATTCAGAATTGTCTGCCTTTCTCTCTACCAATTCCTTACTTGACCCCTTTCAATCTGGATTCCGCACACACCATTCCACTGAAACTGTCCTCACGAAAGTTGCTAATGACCTACTGGTAGCTAAATCCAAAGGCCAGTTCTCCATTCTAATATTCCTTGACCTTTCCTCTGCCTTTGACACGGTTGATCATGCTCTGCTTCTGCAGACACCATCATCTTTAGGAATCAAGGGACAAGCACATTCCTGGATCTCCTCTTATCTCTCTGGACGCTCTTACACTGTGTCCTTCTCTAACACCAATTCCTCCCCACGCCCACTGTCTGTTGGTGTTCCTCAAGGCTCTGTTCTTGGGCCACTTCTTTTCTCAGTCTACACCCGTGGCCTGGGACAACTAATTAACTTTTTTGGTTTCCAGTATCACCTCTATGCGGATGACACCCAAATCTATCTCTCAGCTCCTGATCTGGCATCACTACTATCTAGAGTCCCCGACTGTCTACGTGCCGTTTCTGCATTTATGTCCTCCCTCTTTCTCAAACTTAACATGAGTAAAACGGAAATTGTGATTTTTCCACCGTCGCTATCTACACCTCCACCAATTGCAACCATAACGGTAGACAACACCGCAATAACCTCAACCACTAAGGCCCTTGCTTGGGGGTTATACTCGGCTCAGAGCTCTCCTTTAAACCTCACATTGCCTCATTAACCACCACCTGCTATTTCCAGCTCAAAATATATTCCGTATCCATCCCTTCCTCACACAAGAGGCCACCAAGATGCTTGTACATGCCTTAATCATCTCCCGCCTAGACTACTGCAACACCCTGCTCTGTGGGCTACCACAAAAAAGGCTAGCACCTCTCCAATCCGTTCTAAATTCAGCGGCCCGCCTCATTCACCTCTCCACACGCTCTTCCGATGAAGCCCCACTATGCCGTTCTCTCCACTGGTTACCTATTACCCAGAGGATCCAGTTCAAACTCCTGACTCTAACATACAAAGCCCTCCATGAGTTGTGCCCTCCATACATCTCATCACTAATCTCAAGATATTGTCCCTCCCGCAACCTCCGCTCCTCCCAAGAAATTCTCCTGGCCTCTAAGCTGATCACCTCCTCTCATGCTCGCATCCAAGACTTTACACGAGCATCATCTCTTATCTGGAACTCTCTTCCACAGCCTGTACGTCATGCTCCAAACCTGGACATCTTCAAACGCACTCTTAAAACACACCTTTTCAGACAAGCTTATAACATTCTATAGCCCTTATTTACTTATTTGACACAATGTAATCAGAGGCAAAGGGTCACTGCCTCATCAATCTTTCACCCCCTTACCTAATGTGTCCCCCACTACCCACTAGATTGTAAGCTCGCAAGGGCAGGGTCCTCCTCCTAATGTTTACTGTTTTTGTCACAATATTTGTGCTGCTTGGAACTCTGTTTTACAATTTGTTAGTATATCTATGTTCCCCTTGTCGTCTTATTGTGCTTTGTAAAGCGCTGCGGAATATGTTGGCGCTATATAAATAAAAAATAATAATAATGCTGACTCCTTACCTTAAGAAAATAGTTTGCACACCTCCATGTTTAGAACTTCTGATCTGATTATTCCTGTCTGTTTCCACACTTCCTGTCCACCGATCCTAAAAGTGGGTGTAAAAGTCCCGAATCTCCACCTATTCCCATCCACACCTTTTTCTCCATCCTCAACCCCAAGGATGAGCAGGGCCGGATTTCTGGCAAGGCCACATAGGCCATGGCCTAGGGCACCAGAAATTTAGGGGCGGCTCAGTGAGGGGCAGTAAAGGTGTTTTATGCAGCCATCCCTATCTACAAAGACAGCTTTAACCTTTGAACTCTTTGTCCTGTACTTGTGTCGTCCCTGTAAGACCTGTAAGCTCTATCCTGCAGGTATACTTCAGCCTAACTCCATATCTCCCAACTGTCCCTCTTTTGGGGGGACAGTCCCTCTTTGGGAGCCCTGTCCCTCTTTCCTCCTCATTTGTCCCTCTTTCAGGACTTTGTCTCTCTCTCTATGGAAATATATATATTTATCTACTAAAAATGTGTTTGATTGACTCTAAACTTTATTCCCATCCTTTAAAATGATATAATACTAATTTTAAAATGAAATGTTATTATGAAAGAAAATTAACCAGGATAGAAAGTACCAACGTGGTTTGAATTATAAAACAACATATTTTTCTTATGAAATCTTTATGATATGCGAGACTAGGGGTGTGACGGGGGCATAATCGGGGGTGTGGCAGGGTGAGGCTTAAGTGTCCCTTTTTCTCATTTCCAAAAGTTGGGAGGTATGCTAACTCTCATGGTGACACAATGGGTCCATCATTAACGAGATGGCGAACATAACACAAAAGTTCTTAAGGAAAACATAACTTACAATCTATACGCGTATTACTGAAATAGTTATTGTCTGTGACATCCAATGATGGAAAGTAAGTAGAATTCTCATTGGGGCACACAGAGATAACAACTATGCACAGATGGTATAGTTGGCCTTGGGCGGTAAAAAGTACAAATCCGGCCCTGAGGATGAGGTGACATGATCCAAAATGGAGAGGGATGGATAAAGATTTTGCCCCTTGTGCACATTTCAGATGATATCTCCAAAGCTTAAATATGCATCATGAAGTACAGGAATAGAGGGATAACCACAAGGAAACCTGCCAAGGGTTCTGACTTTCACTTGGTGTAAGACGTCGCGTCACACCTTTTTTATATAGCAACACTTCAGGCTTTTTTGTATAGCAACACTTTCTAAATCAACATGATTTCATACATTGAAGTTTATGATACCTCATTGATTTTGGTGGCATAAGGTATGTTGAAAAATATAGGCGCATTATCATTGCAGTCTTCCACAATAATTAAGATGAATCTGGTAACCTTCAAAAGAGAGATAAAATAAAAGTAAAAAAATATTAGTACAAGTAATTTGCAGTACTGTATTACAGTCCTCTTCCTAGCTTTCCCAATCTTACAGAGCACTCAAAATCATAAACTCAACATTTGAAGAGGATGCAACAAAGTGTCAACAAGTAAAACATCCTGAGCCATATGCAATTCACTTTTTCTACTGAGTTTTCTCCTAGGTGATAATTTCAAAATTATCAATAAAATGCATTTTAAACCACCAGCAACAGCAAGCAAGAAAATACACTAGTAATTTTGATAGTACTTTCTCACCTACCTTTTGGTACTTTTTCAGTTGCATCGTGTTGGAAAGTTGGAAAAATTATCTCCTAGGAGAAACTCATGGGAAAATGTATTTGCATATTGGCCCCTTTTTGTGAAACATGGAGGTGGATATCTGATGTTCTGGAAGGGAGGGGGAGGTACAGTGGCACAGGTAACTTGGCAAAAATGTATGTTAAGATGAATGAAGAGGGTATTATCAGAGTATTGGAGAGCAACTTGCATCCATCAGTCTGGAAGCTGTACACTGGATGCACTTGGATCTTTCAATGCAACAATGATCTAAAGGACAAGCTCACATTAAACCTTCAGTGGCTGCAGCAAAAAGTGCTGGCTAATCGCTGGCTGAGGGTATTGTTCTTTCACTCCCCCCACCCCCCCGCTCTATTGTGTGTCGCTTCAACAGCCCTACCCCCCCCCCCCCCCCTGCATAGTAGCAAAACATTAAAAGCAAGGAACACGTCTGTACAGACTCAGCCCTAAACTGTCACCCAAGGGCAGTGACGTAGCTAAGGAGCTGTGGGCCCCAGTGCAAGTTTTACATGGGACCCCTCCAAGCACTCAATACATAACAATTGATTTGGCGCAGCAAAACCTGCCAAGGACAAACCACAGTGTCTGAGATGCAAGAAGGGGGTGGGGAACAGTGTGTTAAGGATTACTACTATTCAAAGCATCTATAGAAGTGATTATTACTAGCACAGGACCAATCGAGAGCTAATACTGTGATAGAGGGTGGCCCCTTTGGGGGCCCTGATGCAGTCGCTACCTCTGCACCCCCAATTGCTACGCCACTACCAAAGGGATAGAGTCCCAATCTCTACCAGTTGATAGGACACGTGTGTGTGTTTGAGGCTTTAGTGGTGTAGCAACAAGGGAGGGAAGAGGTTATGACCGCACCAAGGCCACTTGATAAGAGGGGTGCTTTCCTTCAACTGCTCTGTTACCTCTTTACTGGTCCTATGCTGGGTATGGTGACCTCTATATGTGCTTTGAATAGTGATAATTTAGAAATGGTTCTCACCAACCCAACCCCGCACCCTTGCTGAAACCTGTAGGACTCTGCCGCTGTCCTTGACAGGTTTTGGTGCTATGCTGGTGATTGTCACCTTTAATATGCACATTGAGTAGTAGTAATTAAAAACTGTTAACATCTATCCCCCCCCCCCCCCCCATTTCTCTCTGTTGAAACTTCTTGGACTCTGCAGCAGTCCTTTGCGTGTTTTGGTGCTATGCTGGTGATGTTAACCTCTATATGTGCTCTGAGTGGTAATAATTAACAAATTGTTCCCACTCTCCCCCTTTTACTTGCTGAATCCTCTTGGACTCTGCAGCTTTCCGTGGCAGGTTCTGGGGTTCCACATCTCTTGTTATAAGAGTTCATGAACACGCAAGCACTTGTATGTAGTAACAGGGAACAAATCCACGGAAACTTACCGCTTGCAACTGATCACTCACTCTTGCTTGAATTTCGAGGGTCTGTTTTACCTTAAGAATTAAAAAAAAATACCTATGTCAAAATGATAAACATGCATTACTGCAGTGTACAAATAATGGATTGAATGGATGAATTCATGCATTAGGTTTATTCATGTGATCTGAATGAGCTTACTTGTATGAAATAAGCTTTATGGAATCATTTTTAAAGACAATAAACTGTTTTATGACCCTTACCTCATAGTCCAGTTGAAAAGCTAGGGTTACTACACCAGTTGTTACGTTACATTTGAAGAGATAGGCATCCATTCCCTCTAGGTAATAATTCAAGGTATGATTTTCAGTATCTGTAGCATTAATTGTGAATAAATATGTATCTGTTCCGGAGATAGAAAATATGTTAGGCATACAGTGATTAATACAGATGATACATTCATTCATTTTCTTATTGGACAATGAGGTATATTTTGGGTTCCTGACAGCACTTCAGTTACACTTACATTCCCTTTTCTTACGTTATAACTTTGCATTAGTGATATATCTTATATATGCTAAATTGATTTGATTCATTCAAATTATTCAATTCAGACCTATATATGCTATTATCAAAATCTGCCAAACTGGGCTACCCCCTCACTAAAAAATGTCACACAAAGCAAAACTAATCACATAGATCCCCTCTAAGGCTCAGCAAAGAGGTGACGAAGGCTCTTAAAATCCCATGTATGTAAGATTTATTACTGAAAGCTCTTACCCAGATTGGAAAAGGCTGCTGTGTAGTGCTTGGACTTAGCAGTTCATCATGCATACATGTGATTTGACATACCTCACAGAGGGATAAGACTTCTACACTCACCTACAGGGTAGATTCTAGCCTTTTTGTCACACCAGGCAAAAAGTCCTGTGTCACCACCTCTCCCCCATCTAAATTCCCCCCCCCCTCAAAACAAAACACCACACACTAGAGAATATAGGTAGCCAGGAGTAGGTGCCCCAGTGTAGGTAGCAGATATAGCTGACCCAGTATAGGTAGCAGGTATTAATGCCACTGCGGGGAGGGAGGGTCGACATCATCCTGTCTTCCTCTCCATGGGCCACCCTCCTGTGGCTCTATGCAGAGCTGGAGCGCAGCGGTGTGTAAATCACTCCATGTGATGTCCCTGCTGGCAGCAGGCTCCACTGCTTCCTGGGGGACGAACTGCTAAAAAATTTACTAGGTATATTGTTGGCAGTTGAAGCCCTTGACTGCCAAAATGTACCTTGTACGTGCTTGGCATTTAAAGGGTTAAGTGTTCCCTTTATTTTTTTGAGCAGTGTACTTCTTCATCACTTTTACTCAGAATTCCGTAGAGTCTTAGACAATAGCTCTGTTTGTATGCAGCAGTCAGTCACTGCAGCTTTATTTCTCCTTACCACTGACATTGCTCAGGTATAACCCAACTATGCTTAAAGATCCTGTTTTCCATGGTCATGGCCACTCTTCGCTCTGATATTGGCTATAAATATTTCCCCTTGAGGCTATCCCTGGCACCCCTCAGTACCTAATTGTAGGTCACTCACATAAATAAGGAGCTATCTTGTCTTGCAAGAGGCTTCTGAGGTTCTAGAGAGTACAGAGCATGAGGGTGGTTGGCTGCTGGAATATGCAGCTTCTTATGGTCCTCCACACTTCCGCTCATCCAAGTATGCTTAATGCCAGGCTTACATGTTTACGATTATTTTTTATTTGATTGTTCTTTATGCACTATATTATTGTTATTTGTTTGTTAAACCTCACAATGAAGCATTCATTCGCTTGCTGCCTTTATTCTTCTGTAACCCCATGCTATTGTATCAATATTCCTACCCATCTAATGGGCAACAGAAATTGAAGACGCTATACAAACCACCCACATGACTTCAAAGAGAAGACCTAGGATGGGGAGAGAATTGCATATGCGCTACTCTTAATGTAAAGGATTCTAATAGCCCCAAATGGGATCCCAGATCCTTTACAATGTGCACAAAATCTAATGTTAAAATCCTAATTGTAACGATTGGTGTCAGCACGCAGAGAGAATCTGATTATTGGTGATCTGCAGTATCACCAAGAATGCAGATATATACCTGATTATTGATGATCTGCAGAATCACCGATAATACAGATATATTGTTAACCTCTGGACACCTATATAGTGTGAGTGTTTGGTGCAACAGTAATAACTTTGAGTGAGGACCACCCGAGGAGCAGGTGGTCCTTGGCAGTATGAGAAGTATCTCCCTTTGGAAGTGCAGAGATCTTGCAGCAGCCTGAGACATCCAAGGAGGTGGAGTCCCAGGCTGAGTAGCAAGAAGACCCGGTGGCTAGTGACCCCTGGAAGATGGGCGTCACAAGCAGGTCTGGAGAATAACACAAATGATAATACAGTTCCCTAGTCTTGGGTGCGAGGTCCGTGGTCTCAGCACCCTGGAACTAGTCTGGAGTATAACACAAATGATAATACAGTTCCCTAGTCTTGGGTGCGAGGTCCGTGGTCTCAGCACCCTGAAACTAGTCTGGAATATAACACAAATGATAATACAGTTCCCTAGTCTTGGGTGCGAGGTCCGTGGTCTCAGCACCCTGGAACTAGTCTGGAGTATAACACAAATGATAATACAGTTCCCTAGTCTTGGATGCGAGGTCCGTGGTCTCAGCACCCTGGAAATAGTCTGGAGTATAACACAAATGATAATACAGTTCCCTAGTCTTGGGTGCGAGGTCCGTGGTCTCAGCACCCTGGAACTAGTCTGGAGTATAACACAAATGATAATACAGTTCCCTAGTCTTGGGTGTGAGGTCCGTGGTCTCAGCACCCTGGAAATAGTCTGGAGTATAACACAAATGATAATACAGTTCCCTAGTCTTGGGTGCGAGGTCCGTGGTCTCAGCACCCTGAAACTAGTCTGGAATATAACACAAATGATAATACAGTTCCCTAGTCTTGGGTGCGAGGTCCGTGGTCTCAGCACCCTGGAACTAGTCTGGAGTATAACACAAATGATAATACAGTTCCCTAGTCTTGGGTGTGAGGTCCGTGGTCTCAGCACCCTGGCACTAGTCTGGAGAATAACACAAAGATAAAACAAGTAATCTGGCTCAGTGTGACTTCCCAGGTCCTCCTGGTTCAAACACACTGTAGGATCTAACTATGGTCTGAATGCTTCCACGTAAGTGTTCGCAATGGCAGACAACCAGCAACTGACAAGCAAGCTGTACATATAGTTGTTGGACTCTGCCGCCCCGCCCGAGCCACTCAGCCAATCAGGAGTCCAGCAGGAATCAGCTGATCGTCCGGATCAGCTGATACCTCTGCTGCTGGTATAAAGGTCCTGACTTCTGGTGCGCGCGCGTAGCTTTCCATGCATCTGTGTGAACTAACAGACCCAGCCACACCAGACGCACGCCACCGTGTGTAAACCGCCACGTTGGACGCGGAAACAGCCGCCTTACTGCCAGTACATGCGGCGGGTTTTCCGCGATCTCTCACACTAATGTTCTAGGAAAACTCATTTCCAAACAGATAATCATCCTGTAATCAAGGACAGATTTTATACTCCATGGTTTCTAAGTACCTTCCCAGACTCCAAATCAAAAGGGGCCTCAAGTAGGTCTGCATAAAACTCCCCCTTTCTCTGAGGATGAAGTCTTATCCCTCTGGGTAGGTTTCTGTTTGTCGAGTTGAAGGTTTGTGGTAGGCAGTACACCCTGGCTTCCTTTTACCTGCCAAATCAAAACCAGGGACAATGATTCCTACGCCACCTGCCTAAACTAGAGACCTTTGCCATGGGGCAAGTTATCTAGGGAGCGGATCTATATTTCTTTCTAAACACGGCCCTGGATTCCTCAATGGGGCACTTGGGCATTAGAATTTAATCCAAAATAAATGAGAGGAAATGAGACTTGTAGATAGCTGGAGTATATTTCACCCTAAAAGCAAAGGCTACTCTTACTACTCTGCCCCACATAATTCCTCCAGAAGGATCAATGTCATCTTTTTGTCACATAGTCTGCTAAACACTGTGGTATCCTCAAATATTGTTGCAAAATGTTGGTCTGACCACACACCAGTCTACTGTTTGATTGGTATACTGGGGGTGTTTGGAGGTACATTTTTCTGGAAGCTTAACAACAATTTGCTTAAAGACCCCACACGCATAAGTGCTATGCGCAAGGCCATATCTGATTTTGTTGCTGCCCATGTAAATGATGGCACAGCTGAGGTAATAAATGGGTAGCTCTGAAGTACACCCTTAGAACTTCACATTTAAGCATAAGAGGCCTCCATTAGACACCATGCAATTTTGGACCTCTGAGGTCTTTTAAAGAAATTGTGGCTGCAGAGATGCCCTGAAGCTCTCAGAAGTTCGCAGGCCTTTAAAGTCAATGGAGCTCACTGCAAACAATTGGTTCACAAACTTTCACAGGAAAATTTGTATTCGCAAACTCGAAAGTGGGATGTTTGACCATGTCTACTTACCACAGGTGGTCCTCCAACACTGCAACTTGCTTCTGGTTACAGCATACAAGAGGTCTGTTCTAACACAGCTATATCATTCATCCCTCTTCCAAAGCATTAGTCATGTCACTAACCTTCCCTCAGATTTTCTCATAATCTAATCCCTGTCATATGGGCTCTGCAAAAAGTCCTGCGTTCTTCACTGTTGGCACCTATTTTCCCAGATTCTTTTTAGACAGTCTAGGATTGGGCAGCATGTACAGAGTACTTTTTGCACTGTTGCTGTTGTCCACCCGACTTGAATCTGACAGGCAGAGTCACCTAGGGTGGCATATTCTCTCTTTGGTTGTTTTCACAGCAAAGGACCTTTGTCATCCACCTGTTCTTCGTGCTTTGGCCTGCAGGAAGGATTTGCAGAACTTCTATTATTGGCTGTATTCTTCATGGCCTCTATATGATGCCCAGAAACCCTGTTTTACAAAAGGTAACAATAATGTGAGAAACGAAGCAGCTGCGGCGAACAGCACCGCCGCCGCAGCTGCCTCCATGCGGCCATCCGTACCCTCGGCGTCCAGGACGCCGAGGACGGAACGTTCTTCCGGGCAGGGGGTCGCCTTAGCGCGCTGGCGCGTGCACAGACGGGACCTTTATGCGGGGAGGAAGCCCGTCAGCTGACCTGTCGGTCGGCTGACGTCAGAGGAGTCCCACGGCGCCCAGGATTGGCTGATTCGGAGGGGCGTGCCAGTGGGGTCTCCTCTGCTTCATAAGCCTCCGGGCTTCATTATAGAATTGTCTGTTGTCGTGAATACTCGCGTGTTAGCACTCAGACCTTAGGCTAGTTCCCTGGTGTTGATGCTAAGGATTTCACACCTAGTCTAGGATATTGCTGTCTTGCTATTTGTTTATTGTAGACTAGTTCCCGGGTGTTGATGCCAAGGAGTTAACACCCAGTCTAGGATATTGTTTACTGTGTTGATCTCCTGTGTATGACTCTTAGCTATTACCTCTGACTCTGATCCTGCCTTCTGATCCTGTACTTTCGCCTATCTGCCTACCTGTTGCTGAACCTCTGCCTGATTACCGTTTACTCTCTTGTCTCACGATTCTCTACCGATACGTACCTTCCTGTTGCTGAACCTCTGCCTGATTACCGTTTACTCTCTTGTCTCACGATTCTGTACCTATACGTACCTCTCTGTTGCCGACCCTTGCCTGCCTGACCATTCTACTCGCCAGTGGGCCCTCGCCACTGGTGAGGTGTTTACTGCACCAGCTCCGCTGGTTAAGCTACACTGCTAGGCTATAGTTCAGCCTTGATTACCTGCTCACTAGGTATCTGTCATTTTAGTATTTCTGTATCTCGTAGGCTGCAGTACAGTCTGACTCACCCGCCCCTCGGGTGTTCATTTGCCTGCAGTATATTCTGAATCACCCGCTCCTCGGGAGATTCAGCCTTTTCAGTATTGTTTCTCCAGCTTGCTGGAGCTTGTATGCTAGTGCACGCTTCGTGTACTGATAGTAGTGTTGGACGAACAGTGTTCGCCACTGTTCGGGTTCTGCAGAACATCACCCTGTTCGGGTGATGTTCAAGTTCGGCCGAACATCTGATGGTGTTCGGCCAAACTGTTCGGCCATATGGCCGAACTAAGAGCGCATGGCCGAACGTTCCCCCGAACGTTCGGCTAGCGCTGTGATTGGCCGAACGGGTCACGTGTAGTGTTGAGCGAACATCTAGATGTTCGGGTTCGGGCCGAACATGGTCGCGATGTTCGGGTGTTCGAGCCGAACTCCAAACATAATGGAAGTCAATGGGGACCCGAACTTTCGTGCTTTGTAAAGCCTCCTTACATGCTACATACCCCAAATTTACAGGGTATGTGCACCTTGGGAGTGGGTACAAGAGGAAAACATTTTTAGCAAAAAGAGCTTATAGTTTTTGAGAAAATCGATTTTAAAGTTTCAAAGGGAAAACTGTCTTTTAAATGCAGGAAATGTCTGTTTTCTTTGCACAGGTAACATGCTTTTTGTCAGCATGCAGTCATAAATGTAATACAGATAAGAGGTTCCAGGAAAAGGGACCGGTAACGCTAACCCAGCAGCAGCACACGTGATGGAACAGGAGGAGGGCGGCGCAGGAGGAGAAGGCCATGCTTTGAGACACAACAACCCAGGCCTTGCATGAGGACAAGAAGCGTGCGGATAGCAATTTGCATTTTGTCGCCATGCAGTCATAAATGTAATACAGATGAGAGGTTCAATAAACAATAAACAGTAATTGGTGTTGTCCAGAATGCGCACAATGCGTGGGTCGCGTTCAATGCAGTCCTAGGCCGAAGAGGTCATAGCCTAGGGTCACAAAAACCTGTTTATTTGGGCAATTTCAATGGTGGCGAGTCTGACGTACATAAATCGCAGCAATGGCCGTTAGCAACGTCTGAATCTCACGAAATGTCTCATGCAGGTAGAAGACATATTGTTAGACTTGGGCTCCAAAGATGGGTTCCCTACATCTCTGCAAACCAGAGTTACAGGGCTCCAAATTTGGTAAAATCCCCCATAGGCTTTCATTGGGCCTCCTATTTACAGTTCCAAAATCTCACATCTTTTCAAAGGGCAATTGCTCAGCAGTGGCAAATTTTCTAGCATTGTAGGGACCCTTAGGGGGAACATGACTGGTGAGTTTCGGGCCCCTAGGCCAAAGAGGTCATAGCCTAGGGTCACAAAAACCTGTTTATTTGGGCAATTTCAATGGTAGTTTTGCTGACGTACATAAATCTCAGCCATGGCCGTTAGCAACGTCTGAATTTCACGAAATGTCTCATGCAGGTAGAAGACATATTGTTAGACTTGGATTCCAAAGATGGGGTCCCTACATCTCTGCAAACCAGAGTTACAGGGGTGCAAAATTGGTAAAATCCCCCATAGGCTTTCATTGCCTCCCTATTTCACTTTCCAAAATCTCACATCTTTTCAAAGGGCAATTGCTCAGCAGTGGCAAATTTTCTAGCATTGTAGGGACCCTTAGGGGGAACATGACTGGTGAGTTTCGGGCCCCTAGGCCAAAGAGGTCATAGCCTAGGGTCACAAAAACCTGTTTATTTGGGCTATTTCAATGGTAGTGATGCTGACGTACATAAATCTCAGCCATGGCCGTTAGCAACGTCTGAATTTCACGAAATGTCTCATGCAGGTAGAAGACATATTGTTAGACTTGGATTCCAAAGATAGGGTCCCTACGTCTCTGCAAACCAGAGTTACAGGGGTCCAAAATTGGTAAAATCCCCCATAGGCTTTCATTGCCTCCCTATTTCACTTTCCAAAATCTCACATCTTTTCAAAGAGCAATGGCTCAGCAGTACCAAATTTTCTAGCATTGTAGGGACTCTTAGGGGGATCATGACTGGTGAGTTTTGCCACTGCTGAGCCATTGCCCTTTGAAATGGTGTGAGATTTTGGAACGGTAAATAGTAGGCCCAATGAAAGCCTATGGGGGATTTTACCAATTTTGGAGCCCTGTAACTCTGGTTTGCAGAGATGTAGAGACCCCATCTTTGGAATCCAAGTCTAACAATATGTCTTCTACCTGCATGAGACATTTCGTGAGATTCAGACGTTGCTAACGGCCATTGCTGCGATTTATGTACGTCAGACTCGCCACCATTGAAATAGCCCAAATAAACAGGTTTTTGTGACCCTAGGCTATGACCTCTTTGGCCTAGGGGCCCAAAACTCACCAGTCATGTTCCCCCTAAGGGTCCCTACAATGCTAGAAAATTTGCCACTGCTGAGCAATTGCCCTTTGAAAAGATGTGAGATTTTGGAAAGTGAAATAGGGAGGCAATGAAAGCCTATGGGGGATTTTACCAATTTTGGAGCCCTGTAACTCTGGTTTGCAGAGATGTAGAGACCCCATTTTTGGAATCCAAGTCTAACAATATGTCTTCTACCTGCATGAGACATTTCGTGAAATTCAGACGTTGCTAACGGCCATGGCTGAGATTTATGTACGTCAGCAAAACTACCATTGAAATTGCCCAAATAAACAGGTTTTTGTGACCCTAGGCTATGACCTCTTTGGCGTAGGGGCCCGAAACTCACCAGTCATGTTCCCCCTAAGGGTCCCTACAATGCTAGAAAATTTGCCACTGCTGAGCAATTGCCCTTTGAAAAGATGTGAGATTTTGGAACTGTAAATAGGAGGCCCAATGAAAGCCTATGGGGGATTTTACCAAATTTGGAGCCCTGTAACTCTGGTTTGCAGAGATGTAGGGAACCCATCTTTGGAGCCCAAGTCTAACAATATGTCTTCTACCTGCATGAGACATTTCGTGAGATTCAGACGTTGCTAACGGCCATTGCTGCGATTTATGTACGTCAGACTCGCCACCATTGAAATTGCCCAAATAAACAGGTTTTTGTGACCCTAGGCCATGACCTCTTCGGCCTAGGACTGCATTAAACGCGACCCACGCATTGTGCGCATTCTGGACAACACCAATTACTGTTTATTGTTTATTGAACCTCTCATCTGTATTACATTTATGACTGCATGGCGACAAAATGCAAATTGCTATCCGCACGCTTCTTGTCCTCATGCAAGGCCTGGGTTGTTGTGTCTCAAAGCGTGGCCTTCTACTCCTGCGCCGCCCTCCTCCTGTTCCATCACGTGTGCTGCTGCTGGGTTAGCGTTACCGGTTCCTTTTCCTGGAACCTCTTATCTGTATTACATTTATGACTGCATGCCGACAAAAAGCATGTTACCTGTGCAAAGAAAACAGACATTTCCCGCATTTAAAAGACAGTTTTCCCTTTGAAACGTTAAAATCGATTTTCTCAAAAACTATAAGCTCTTTTTGCTAAAAAAAAATTTCCTCTTGTACCCACTCCCAAGGTGCACATACCCTGTAAATTTGGGGTATGTAGCATGTAAGGAGGCTTTACAAAGCACGAAAGTTCAGGTCCCCATTGACTTCCATTATGTTCGGAGTTCGGCTCGAACACCCGAACATCGCGGCCATGTTCGGCCTGTTCAGCCCGAACCCGAACATCTAGATGTTCGCCCAACACTAACTGATAGTACCTCACCAGCTCCTCTGGTGAGGTTATTTCAAACTATTAAAGTTACGGTTGCACCCAAACACTTACACTTTATTAGGTGTCCAGAGGTTAGCCATACTTGTATTATTGGTGATTCTGCAGATCACTAATAATCAGGTATACATCTGTATTGTTGGTGATAGTGCAGATCATCAATAATCAGATACTCTCTGTGTGCTGACACCAATCGTTACAAATAATCTGGAAATGTATTTTGTAAACAGCTGCTAATATTTATAAGGGCTTTCCATGTGATTTCAATATAAACATGTGTTAATAATTTGCAACTCCCAAAGCATATTTTGTAGCAGTTTGTTTTTGAAAAAATAAGCTAATTGGATTGGTATGTAATGTTTCGTTGTAGAGAAGTGCAAGCTTTAAGGTAGTTCTACAGCCTACCCTGGCCCTAATCCTAAACTGACATCTTCAACATTCATGTATCACTACATCAGTGAGCAGGAAAAGTAAATGGAATAGCTGGCATCATGGTGAGACAGGGTTATTTCATTTTCCTTTATTGCTGTGCCACAAAATCTTTCCATCAGTATAATGCAAATTACATTATTTTTAGTAAAGTCTCTCTTACCAGTAGGTGTGTCTTCCTTTATTCTCTGCAAGTTTGTTTCAGCAATTTGTGGTGTACCATTTGCAACTGAAAAAAAAAATCATAAAATGAGGTTATGGAATTGAAGTGAAGACTGTGAAGGAGTACTGACAAAATTGTTCTGAGTATTTTCCTGCTTGTTGGTGGCTTAAAAGGCATTTTATTCATAAGGTGTGAAAATATCACTTAGGAGAAAACTTAGGAGAAAAATTGAATTGAATAAGGGCCCTTTCATCTATTTGACTCTACGGATTTGTACACTATTTGACTGTCTTGGTTCTCAGGGAATGGAGATATCCGAAAGATCTGAAACTGAAATTTAAGGTGTGATGAAAAATCGCAATTCACCGAAAAGTAATCACAAGGACGACTTACTCCAGAGTTCCCCTTAAGTTTGAATTTTGCTTACAAAGAAAGTGTTTCTGTCAGAAATGACATTTCAGGTCTGCCATAGGAAACAGAGCTGTAAATACCTTGCGCTATAGAGGGGGCAATATTACCATAAAAACGTATCTTCCTGGCAGGCCTGGCAAATAGCCTTACACCCACATTCCAAGATCCGATATTCACTGAGAAATGATAAGGGTTTGCAGAAGAGGGGCTGTTAATCTCTCACTCTGGCAGCATCAAAGTAGTAAACAGATGCAACAAAGGGCAGAGGAAGATAGAATTTAATGTTAACATTGATTCACCTAGAAATAAATAATATACGGTAGGTTTTCTGTTGTAATTCCATATTTCAATTAATGTCAGTTATATGAAACTAAGTAGGATTGTTACTGGACAAAATATAAATGTCCGAAAACATCAATCATTGTAAAAACCTTCTGCAGCTAAGATATGGATTTCTTGGTTCTAAAAGATGATAACTACCTGGTGTTTGATATACATGAACACCAGACAACATGATGAATCAGAATTTCTAATTATATTCACGGTCAGGAGTATTGGCACAGAGATATGACATTTCCAGTTTTTTCATATCTCTTGCTTCCTCTAATGATAGGGGTGGAACTGGATCAGATGGCAGGGTCTGCCCATCTCTCATTACGATCTCCACCCCAGGAGAGAGGGGGTTAAAGTTCTGACACACAGATTTGTTTTGCTCTGCTTCTGTTAGTGACATCACCCTATATATAGTGATCTGTTACAGAGTATTGAGAAGATCCACAGGACTATAGAAAGCACTTTGGAGACACAACTGATCGACCAGCACTGGCAAA
Source organism: Hyperolius riggenbachi (assembly GCF_040937935.1). NCBI lineage: Eukaryota > Metazoa > Chordata > Amphibia > Anura > Hyperoliidae > Hyperolius > Hyperolius riggenbachi. The sequence goes on along the minus strand of NC_090648.1, from coordinate 346,598,596 downwards.
GTTTTAGATTAAAACAGATCCTATCACTACGGTGTTATATGTTGTCCCAATGCCCCTCGGGGAGACTGATAGTCTCCACTATTTTTTTGGACTCTGTTTTGCAATACATGGCCGGAATTTCACCACTTTTGCAGGTGTTGCCGGAAGTGCTGGAACACAGTATGGAACACAAGATGCGTACCAATCTTGTACAGTGTAGTGCGATAAACACAGCCTTATCGCATATGCATATGCATGAATGTAACCTTTTTTTTGCATAGATTAATACACTGAACTATAATGAATTATGCTACACCACATACAATCCTAAAAGGAATGCCCTCCAACCTACCCCACACCATATTGTAACACAGAACTCACTATGCCATCAGCCCAATGCCACCTAGTAAGGCAAGTGCCTGTAGTTAAATACCATGATACAGGGCACTGTCCTGCACCGATATAGGACAAACTATCTTTTGCCTCCTCCCCTAAAAATGGAAGGCGAAAAGGAAAACACTCCTTGTGCCTAATACTTGAATAAGGATACCCCAGCTGTCCATAGGGCTGTCCATAGGGGCTGGACATGTCCCACTTTTCAATGGGGATACCTTAAAGGACTTCTGAGCAGGGACGGATCTAGGGGAGGGCAAGCGGGTCTCTTGCCCCAGGCGCAGTTTGTTGAATTCTTAAAAAGGCGGCAAAATTTGGATGGGGAATGGCAGTTTAGGCGCCAAAACCTGACCTTGCCCCAGGCGCAACTTGGGGCAACTTGGTCTAGATCCGTCCCTGCTTCTGAGGCGTCACAAGGCCGATTCTGGATTGATTTCAGCATAAAATTGATTTCTCTCTTGGCCGAAACTGCCCATCATCGCTAGATCTATGGGTACCTTCAATCAAGCTGAGAAGCTTCCACTGTATCCAGGGAACTTTCTACAACCATCAATGTTATCAATTAGTTTCAGTGAATTGTAACTTTGCCTTCCAGTGACTTTATAGCAGTAATGTTTTCTGTTTAGTTTTATCTTGTGTTTTAGTGTTTTAAAGTAGAGATGCAATTTTCAGTTTTGTACCACATACCACATCAGTAGCAGTGATGCTTTCCTCCTATTCCTTCATTTAGGCCTCAGCACAACACGTCAGTCTGAGTGAAAGAGATCCAACCATCTATTACACTGTATCTTATAAGGGTGTAACCTATTAACTGACACAAAGTTACAAGGGAAATTGCATGTTGGAGTGCTGAATAATATGCTGATTCTGTGATCTGTGTGGAGGACCATGTAGGTGTTTAAGGCACAGGGTACAAAAAGGAGACTGCACTGGTTACGAGATACATCAACAGTACTAACTGCAGGGGGGAAAAGTAAGTGAGGGGTACTGACTATAGGGCTACACACTGGCTACAGATGGAGGCAACCTGAGAGAAATAAGTTGCTGCAAGAAATACATTGGCTTTGAGAAGGAGATGACTAACTATAGGCAGGAAAAGGGTACTAACTACCTACAGATTGGAGTACAACACGGCAGTGCATAGGCTATTATTGAAAGTGCATCATCTGCAAAGAAGCTTGAGTACTAGCTATAGTTGGTTCTTGGTAGAGTAGCACTATCTAAATGATGCAGAAGTGCAAAATCTTTTGAGAATTCTAAGGTACAAATAATTAGCATTCTGAATTTTTTTATAACCAAACTATACATAAAAAGTCACCTTGATTTCCAGTCATTAAGAGCAACGGGATCAGGAACCAGATCCAAATCATTCTTCTGACATGTATAATCTGTAAAAACACACATTACATTCTGAAAAGTTACAGAAAATCTTATGTAATTTCACCTTGTAAATCTGCACGTTGGATATGGAGTTTCATTTCAGTCTATAGAAAGTTTTCTATTAATCCCTTTCAGCTTGTCTCTGCATTTAAACATTTCCCCATCCTGCCTCTGATGAAGCAGGTTGAGCCTGTGCCACGTGTCAGGCTTGGGCAGCTGAGAGCAAAATAAAATGACTGTAAATCTGCTGAAAAATCTAATTGTGTATTCCCAGCATTACTTCTCTACCCAACTGTCTGAAGCAAACAGAGTATGGCTGAAAAAAAAAGAAGAAAAGAAAAAACAGATCTAAATTATATTTTGGTATTCCCATAAGCACAACTGCATGATCTCAGCAGAGCTTAGAAACATCTGTGTAGCAGTAAACTTAAAGGACTTGTCACAGGCAGAGCAGATAGGACCAAACTGCTCACACAAGGACTTCCTGTATAGAACTTTTATCTAATGTGATGTCAGCACGTCATTTTACCCCTGACGAAGCCCCTCACTTTGGGTCAAATATGTTTGGATTTTGATGCATGAATTCACATGTACAGCTCTAGTACTTTTTTATACTGTTTAGTCAGCCTAGTCAAAAATTGGTCATATGTTCTATGTACATTCATTCATCCAGAGTAAGGGAGGAAATGACATCAGTATTGGCTTCAGTCAGAGGGAATTAAGATGGCAAATGCCTGAAACAGAATTCTCTTTATTTACTACATAAAATTCACTTAAATCAAAATGTGGAAAGTGCAATACATATGTTAGGAACATAGAGCAAGTATTTATCTACTTATAAATGTGTTGGGGTTTTTTTAGATAGTGTAGCTGACAGCTCCTCTTTAAAGATTAGGTTCCATAGCTCCCACAAGGTTAATGTACTTTCAACTACAGAATTTTAACATTTAATACAGAGTGGATACACTTATCCAGCATCACCCTTTCCGTGTGGGTGCAAGGCCTAGCAGGGGCATAGTAATGGGGGGTGCTGAGGTTGTGACTACATCGGGGCCCCTGGGCCAGAGGGGCTCCATAGAGGGCCCTCCCTCAACTGCAGTATTAGCTCTCTATTGGTCCTGTGCTCATAATAATCAATTCTATAGATACTTTGAATAGTAGTAATCATTAACAAACTGTTCCCCATCCCCTTCTTGCACCTCTGATACTGTAGTTGCATTGGCAGGTTTTGGTGCGCCATATCAATTGTTATGTATAGAGTGCTTAGGGGGCCCCAATGTAAAACTTGCATCGGGGCCCACAGCTCCTTAGCTATGCCACTGGGTGCCAGATTACCGAAACTCCACTGTAGTACACAACCTTATTTTTATCTGAGAGATTCTATTTTTCCTCCCTCATAAACTTGTTGGCAGTTTGACAGACGAGTCTCCTGCCTGGATTAGACTATCATGTTAATTGCACTCTTATGGTTGTGGTTTTGCTTAGCTGTGGATTGCTGAATCTAACCAATTTCTCAATAAAAGCTGTCTCATACGTGCTGATAGGGCTATTAATCACCATGCTGGTGAAGTATTGTGCAAGGAGCAAAGGTGTCGGGGACAAGGAGACATAAACTCATGGATTAGAATTAGGAATATCATGAAAAAAAATTGTACTATTAATAGACTATTGTATTTTAGCCTGACATCATGTAAGTGATCCTGTCCATTTTCAGTGACCAGAGATACAACTTTGGAGATTTAACTCCCAAATCTTGTTGCTAGCAAGGGAAGGGAGATTTTCCCAACAAGGATACAGACAGCAATGACAACTTGAAAATGTTTTTAGCCCTCTCACCTAAGACAAAACATATTTTGACTGGCTGTCATGATCTCACCTCACCCTGGTTCCAGAGGTGAGTCAGGCTGCATCCAGGAGTGAATGGACAAGCGTCTCACGGCAAGCGAGCATCGTCTCTATCTCGGGCTCGCATGGACTGATCTCTGCCATGGCTGCCAGGTGACGAGGACAATTGGCATTCACTCCCCGACGCAATCCTTGATCCAGGAAGTGATTGACTATACTGAGTCAGTCACTGTATGCGGTTGTAGTATCCATCAGCTGGCTAATGCACTAAGGCCTCTTGATTGGAGGCCTGGAGTGTTTAAGGCTGAAAGCAGCAGTAACTTGTTGCCTGCGTTAAGATGTTAGAGCTAGCTGCTGGGCATTCCTAAGCTTCTATTGCTTGTCTGATACTTGTTTAAACCTTTGCCTATATATTGACCATTCTATTGTCTGCTGCCTGGATCCACTCTTACCTGCCTGACAACTCTCATTTCTGTATCCATCTGATCCTATGTGTATGACCTTTGGCTTGCTGACTTGAAGTTTGCTTACAATTGTGATTGATAGTTATCTGATAGCTGTGTATGACTTGAAAATACGATTACTGCCTGTATCATTGGTTTGTGGAAACTGGTGGTGGTTTAATTGCCTTAATGCACATTAAAGGAAAACTGAAGTGAGAGGGATATGGAGGCTGCCATATCTATTTCCTTTAAAACAATACCAGTTGTTTGGCAGCCCTGCTGGTCTATTTTGCTGCAGTAGTGTCTGAATCACACCAGAAACAAGCATGCAGCTAATCTTGTCAGATCTGACAATAACGTCAGGAACAATTGATCTAATGCATTTTTGTTCGGGGTCTATGGCTAAAAGTATTAGAGGCAGAGGATCAGCAGGATATCCAGACAAGTGGCATTGCTTAAAAGGAAATAAATATGGCAGCCTCCATAGCCTTCTTGCTACAGTTGTCCCCTAAAGGGGCCCATACACTCAGCCGATTTTCTGGCCGACCAATCGATCCCGATCGATCAATTGATTGATCGTTTGCAAATCGGTTGGCCAATCGACCGATCGATGGCCGATTTCGATCGATTTCGATGGATTTCCATCGAACTGGCAGGGTGGAAAATTTAGGTCGATCTGATGAGATTGCTTATCAGTTTGCATTGGCCTTAATGGAAATCTGATGGCAAAAAAATGCCATCAGATCGAATTTCAATAGATTTCAAACTGAAATCTATTGGAATTCGATCCTGGTAAAAAATATAGATCATCAGATGCATTTCTTATCTATCTGCTGCCAATCTGACGAGTGTATGGGCACCTTAAGGCCTGGGTGTAACCAATGTCAGGGAGACACTACTCTGCCTCCTGTTCAAGTGGGGATGTGCCACACAAGATGAAGATTACGGAGGTAGATTGGGCCATAGGGACTCATATAAGGCGGTGGATCTACTGGTCCTTACACTGGCGTCCTACTTAAATGCTAAAGCAAGCTCTGACTACAGGCCTCTGTGTATGCTAGGTCATCTTGTTTATTCCATTCTACATGAACATAGGGGCTACTAAATAATCAGTAGAGATTTAAGCCTGTTGTTAAGATGGCCATACACTTATAGATTTGCAGCAGATTCGACCATCAGATAGATTTCTGTCACATACCTGTCAAGTCGAATCTGACAGGAATCTACCTGATGTGTGCCACACACTAGGAACAGATTTCCAATAGATTTCAGAATGAACTCTATTGGAAATCTATTGGAAATCTATCTAAATGCATTATTGGACCATTAGACCCAATGCAACTCTATAGGCCTTCAATCTGCTGCCAGCAGAAGATTGACCTAGATGCTCCATCCAGTCAGATAGATCAAATCGAAGAAATCTGCCGCAAATCGATTGATTGGCTGATTCGATAGAATCGATTTCTGATCGATTGTTTGAATCAATAGAATTGATCGATTGATTGATGGCTGAAATCAACCAGTGTATGGGTGGGCCCCTTAAGTGTGAGAATTTGACATTAGCTTGCATTTAATTTCCGTCCAGTTTCATATCAGTTGATGTCTACAGATATACTAGTGAATGATAAACTAAGGTCACACTGTGGTCAAACTGAAATCTAGCTGAAAACAAAACAAAAAAAACAGCAGAGATCATATTGCCTTTCGAGTAGACCTGAGGCGAGCATAAAAAATAGTTAGATACTTAATATGGAGAAGCAGGGCTCAGGAATCCCATAGAGCATTTCCAGTCCTCTCTCTATGACCTCATTACACCGCTGTCCCGCTGTACCCGATCAGTAGGTTGAATATGTCCTTTAGTTCTTTTAAATCCAAGCCAGTGGCATAGCCAATGAGCTATGGGCCCCGTTGCAAGTTTTACATGCCTAACCCCTAGACCCCCTCTTTGTTTAAATATACATAATTTAATAAATTGTATATATTACATATATTGTGCTGTAACTATACCTAACCTTACTCTCACACAGAACCCTCCCTGTACCTATCCTTAACCCCTAGACCCCCCTGGTGGTGCCTTGCCCTAACCACTCCCCTGGAGGTGTATATTGTACTGTAACTATACCTAACCCTACTCTCACACAGAACCCTCCCTGTACTTATCCCTAACCGCTAGACCACCCCCCTGGTGGTGCCTAACCCTAAGACCCCTCTGGTGGTGCCTAACCCTAAGACCTTTCTGGTGGTGCCTAACCCTAACCACCCCCCTGGTGCCTAACCCTAACCATTACCACTGCACAAACACACATATAAACAATAATATATTTAATCCTTAAAATACTTCACTATAAATAACATGAATAGAATAAATTATATATTTGTAATAGAATAAATAGCCTTAAAATCACGTACACATTATTAATATTTTAAATGGAAAAAGGTGTGTGTGTGTGTGTGTGTATATATATATATATATATATATATATATATATATATATATATATATAAATGTATTATTATTATTTATATATACATACATATATATATATATATATATATATATATATATATATATATATATATATATATATATATATATATATATATATATACACAGTATATATAATATACTATATATAGATATATAGAATAAATAGCCTTACAATCACGGACGCATTAGAGTTCTTAAAATAACGGGGTAATATTAAAAGCGATATATTAGTAAATTAATAAAACTATAATCAACGCATTATAAGTGTGAAAAGCAAATGTAATACCAAAAGCGATGTATTTCTAATAGAATAAGGTTGAAAACGATATTTAAGCATTAATACGTATGAAAACGAATTTTAAATGACAAATAAGTGTATATTCTGTAAACGAAAACTTTTGTTAACACGATCTTTGCAACCGCTATTATGTAAACGAATTTTAAATGACAAAATAAGTGTAAACGAAAATTTACTTGTTACAGTCCTGTAAGCGAAATTTAAAAACGAAAAATAAGTATAACACAAAGTCAAAACGAACTTGTAAACGATATTTTTTATAAACCTTATTCTGTAAACCTTATTCTGTAAACGATCCCTGCAACCGCTATTTCTCAGGCGCCCTTTTTTCCTGTCGGGCGCCCAATAACCGATATTTTGCATTGCAGTCTATGGCGGTGCCCTTTTTGTCCACTAGCCATGTGCACCCTTTTTTACTGGCCCGCCCCTCCCCCCAAGCACTCTATACATAACAAGTGACACACCAAAACCTGCCAAGGACAACCACAGTGACAGAGATGCAAGAAGGGGATGTGGAACAGTGTGTTAAGGATTACTACTATTCAAAGCATCTATAGAAGTGATTATTACCAGCACAGGACAAATAGAGATACTGTGATAGAGGGTGGACACTTTGGGGCCCCTCTGGCCCAAGGGCCCTGATACGGTCGCTACCGCTGCACCACCCAATTGCTACGCCACTGATCCAAGCATATTTCTACTAAGCTCGTGTGAGTCCAGGCTCAATGCACATGCTCAGTACGGATCAGTGTATGCCGAGGAGTCTCAAAGACATGTAAATTGAATGAGGGACAGCAGTGGGCCGAGGGCACAGAGAGAGGACCAGGAAGGCTCTATGGGATCCAGAGCCTTTCCTCTACATGGGTAAGGATCTAAACTGAAGCCACTTTCCTCTGCCTTATGAGTTCCTAAGAAGTGAAACTAAGGAAGGGATGTGCATATCTGCTATACTGGGGATTCAAGGTTGTGTGATATGGTAGAGATGAGGGCTTCTTTAAAGTCATGTCAAGTTTATTTGAAAACTAAATTCCAAGAAAAGAATGAAAAAAATCACCTTTTATGACAGTTATGCCTTCAGTACAGACTTATTAAATACATTTTATATATGTTAAGGCCAGAATCCGAAGTCTGGCCACTTCGGGTTCTGGTCGGTCAAAGCTAGCCAACGTGCGAAATGTATTGGAATTCCGCCCGGTGTCGTTCATCTCCCCTGGCTCTGGCTCCTCCCCTCGAGTTCTGGCAGCCCGGGGACACTAGCTCCCCCCCCTGAGTCGAGAACCCCTAGAGATCAAGGGAACTGTTTAAAGGAGGGAGAATAAACCACTAAACACCAGGGAATTGAAAAGGGGTTGGGGAGAGGGTTAATAAACACACTTTGATGTCTAGGTGGCCACTAGACATCAAAGTTTCCCTGCCACTTGGTCTCAGTTTTCAACTTTGTAACTGGCTGCCAGTTGCACAGAGGATACAATTTAAAATCCTTACTCTCAACAGTTCTCCGCAAACTAGCTCCTTCTTATCTAAATAAACTTATTTCCAGATACCATTTTATACGCAATCTCCGCTCTACTAAAAATATTCAGAGTCTTCTTCTCTGGTCACCTCTTCTCACTAAAGGATCTAAACTGAAGCCACTTTCCTCTGCCTTATGAGTTCCTAAGAAGTGAAACTAAGGAAGGGATGTGCATATCTGCTATACTGGGGATTCAAGGTTGTGTGATATGGTAGAGATGAGGGCTTCTTTAAAGTCATGTCAAGTTTATTTGAAAACTAAATTCCAAGAAAAGAATGAAAAAAATCACCTTTTATGACAGTTATGCCTTCAGTACAGACTTATTAAATACATTTTATATATGTTAAGGCCAGAATCCGAAGTCTGGCCACTTCGGGTTCTGGTCGGTCAAAGCTAGCCAACGTGCGAAATGTATTGGAATTCCGCCCGGTGTCGTTCATCTCCCCCGGCTCTGGCTCCTCCCTCGAGTTCTGGCAGCCCGGGGACACTAGCTCCCCCCCCTGAGTCGAGAACCCCTAGAGATCAAGGGAACTGTTTAAAGGAGGGAGAATAAACCACTAAACACCAGGGAATTGAAAAGGGGTTGGGGAGAGGGTTAATAAACACACTTTGATGTCTAGGTGGCCACTAGACATCAAAGTTTCCCTGCCACTTGGTCTCAGTTTTCAACTTTGTAACTGGCTGCCAGTTGCACAGAGGATACAATTTAAAATCCTTACTCTCAACAGTTCTCCGCAAACTAGCTCCTTCTTATCTAAATAAACTTATTTCCAGATACCATTTTATACGCAATCTCCGCTCTACTAAAAATATTCAGAGTCTTCTTCTCTGGTCACCTCTTCTCACTTCCGCTTACAAGACTTCTCTCAATCCTCACCTCTTTAGGCAGGCATACTCACCTACCTAGGGCACTTTTGGCCACTGACCACCATTTCTACCACCCCATACACAGCTTCCTTTTACCTACTGTCCTATCCCTTAATCCTTTAGACTGTAAGGCCTTTTTGGCCAGGGCTCTCTTACCCTTTTGGCTCACAATGCTGTGTAATGTGGGTGCATACCTCCCAGCCCTGACTAAAAATCTGTATTTGATTTGTCCACTGCATAAGCGGTAATCCACAATTGTCTGTATTAACTATTTTATTGTTTATTTTGTATTGTTATACCCTGTATTCTGTTGTACAGCACCACTGAAGATGCTAACGCTATATAAATCAGTAATAATAATAATAAAAACAACTTCTGCCCACTGTGTATTTGAGTTTGACACCCAAATAGTATCTGCTGAGTTTTACTGTTAATTGTTTCCCCGCTGGGGAGATTTTTTCATACTTCTCCTCCCAGTAGCACAACAAGGAAGTTAAATGAAATGTTTATGTCAAGGGAGGTAAAATCCCATCTTATGAAATTGCAAGACAAACGAACCTCTGAGAATTTATTCAGAATTCTTGTACAAAGACACGCAGTTTGCTATATTGTCTATAGCAGTGCCAACTGTCACAGAGACAGAAAGGGGCTTTAAATGTCTCTGACAAGGCCACAGACAGCAAAACGGTGGCAGGGGTTCTAAGTTCGCCCACATGCTATCCAAGTATCAAAATTAAAGAATGGGCTGGCCCAATTTAATAAATCTGCCAAGACTTTAGAATGTTGTTCAAAAAGTCCTCTGCATAACGGGTGAATAGATCACAGCCTAGAACAAAGGCTAATAGTAACACAGGCCTTGCCTGGCCCTGATCAGCTTCAACAAAATATATATTTCTTCATTTGACACAAAATATATGTATAGATGAGATGAAACTAAACAATACATTTTGAGAATACAAGTTATAAGCATTTGAAATTAAAAAAAAATGATATATTTCCCGTACCTTAATCCTGTGAAAGTAGTTTCCCTCCTTGCGCCAGGCTAAGTAATAATATACTTCATGGACCTTTGTATCCTCCGCACCTCCTCATCTAATGATACAAATATCAATCATTAACAGTAGGCAATGAGCAAGGATAATTACCATCTCCACCCTTTTCTCCATTTTTATAACAGCTTCCATCCTGTGATGTCACAGGCTAGAGAATTCCTCATTCCCATGGTTTGTATATAAACTGAACAGTGAATAGGACACACTCTACTTCCAGTATATAATAGTAGACACATGATGTTGATTTTAAAGTGCAGTTTATTTTTTTTTAAGCCATCAAAAGTCTATTCTTCATCTACAGCATTGGTCTCAATTCACGGAGCATTATCAAACGTTTATCAAACACTTTATCAAACGTTTGATAATTTACCTCATGGGTAAAATCTCATTTTGAATTTACTAAGGTGTTATATATTTATTGAACGTTTTATTGGTAAAACATTCAATAAATATATAACACCTTAGTGAATTTAAAATGAGATTTTACCCATGAGGTAAATTATCAAACGTTTGATAAAGTGTTTGATAAACGTTTGATAATGCTCCGGGAATTGAGGCCTAAGTGAATTTAAAATGAGATTTTACCCATGAGGTAAATTATCCAACGTTTGATAAAGTGTTTGATAAACGTATGATAATGTTCCGTGAATTGAGGCCATTGTGTGAAAAAGGATGTCAGAGGATCAAGGTTGTACACATCTTCTACTGTGCCTAATTATCAGTATAGACAAGGATCCCAACAATTGTACATAGATCTGAACGCTGGACAGCCTCATAGTTTATTTAATTTCTAATATAATATATCATAAATGTTAAGGGTGTTTGAAGTTTAAGATGTTATAAGCAAACTGGAGCATTTAAAGAGTCTGAAGCCATTTATTTTATCTCTTTTTATTGCGCAGTTACCTTAAGCATTAAGATCCAAGCTGATTAACTGCATCCCTGCAGAGGTATTTATTCCCCTGAAATCCCGGGGCAAAATTCTGCGTTTGCACAATTTTGCTGCCTGGAAGAGGCAGAGCTGTGCGCAGTAGCTCTGCCTCTTCTCCAGTCAATCTCTGCCTCTCCCCGCCCCTCTCGTATTCTTTCACTGAGAGGGGCAGAGAGAGGCGGATATCAGCAGACTGGATAAGAGGCAAAGCTACTGCGCCCAGCTCTGCCTCTACTGGGCAGCAAAATCTGTGACTTCAAAAGTCGTGGGGGTTAAAAAGCTTGTTCTGCCGCGGGGATGCGGCAAATCAGCTTGGATCTTAATGCTTAAAATAACTGTGCAATAAAAAGAGTTAAAATAAATGGCTTCAGATTTTCTTTAAATCCAAGTTAAGAAATATGCCACAAGAGTACATGGTTCCACAGAGCTTAGAGATGGTATTATGCTGCACAAGAAAGTAACATCACCAAGGCCAGATTTATACTTTTTGTGCCTCTAGGCCAGGGGTCTCAAACTCAATTTACCTGGGGGGCCGCAGGAGACAAAGTCAGGATGAGGCTGAGCCGCATAAGGAATTTCACAATCGCGGCGCATCGCCGCCTCTGCCCGCCCCTCTCACTCTTCCTTGACAGAGAGGGGCGGGGAGAGGCGGCGAACCGTGCGCGACTGACGTCAGGAGGGGCAGAGCTGAAACTGAAAGCTCTGCCCCTTCCAGGAAATGCTGGCGGATTGCCCCCCGGGCGATTTAGGGGCTCTGCAGCCCTCGTTTAGCGGCGGGGATGCGGCGGATTACTTGGGAGCACTGAAGCGAACTATAAGGAAGCTTTTGCCAGCGAGGGCCACAAAATATTGTATCGAGGGCCGCAAATGGCCCGCGGGCCGCGAGTTTGAGACCCCTGCCCTAGGCCAAGGATGTTGTGACTCCCCTTTCTTCCTCCCCCTCCATGTGCAGCCCCTCTTCCATGTGTATCATGCATTTAGTGCAGTCCCTCTCTTTCATGAACAGCTCCCTTGGGCATCAGTTACCCTTTTTCCATGCGTTGCTTCCCATTTTAAGCCTCCTCTTTCCTATGTAGCAACTCTTCTTTTATGTTTAGGTGCCCCCTTAGGCTGCTGCTATCCAAGGCTCAGGCTTTTGTGGCTTTTCCAGAAATCTAGTCCCGAAGATCACTTCAAGGAATTTATTTGAGTCAAAATTTGCTGCATTGGATACAAAGCCCATATTATATTACATTTCTCCTGAGCTTTCTCCCAGGAGATATTTTCACACCATATAAAATACCTTTAAAGCCTCCAAAAAGCAAGTGAATACTTAAAATAAGTTTAACATTACTTTTTTACTCACTTCTTAATACATTTTCAATGGCTAAATGCTCAAAAGTTATTTTTTAGAGAAAACTGTCTCTCCTAGGAGAAAACCCAGGAGAGAGGTTGATTGAATAAAGGTCCAAATGAGCCAAGTTGAGCTTTTCTTTGGGAAACTTCTTGGATCCAAATCTGACATTTTTGCATTAAAGTGTACCCGCAGCGATATGTGACATGATGAGATAAACGTGTATGTACAGTACAGAACATATTAGTAACCAGGCTGCTTTATTTAGCTTTTAATTTTGCTGCCTGAAAGAATTAATTTCTAGCCATGGAAGTGACATCTTCTGTCTTGTCGGTACCTTGTCGGGAATTTAGTGAATATCACTGATAAGCAAATTACAGCCATAAAAGTTTTCCTGGCAGAATACAACGTCTGAGGGCAGGGAGAGAGAAAATACATGAACTCTTGACCTTTTTTTAAATCTGGGAAACTTAATAGGCTGCCACTGATTAGAGATAATAAAACAACTACGAGAGACATAAATCAACCTACTTTGTTTAACCACTTTGTCCGCTACTACAGTATATTTACATCTTCCATGATTTCATCTAAGCCACAAGGATGTAGATATACGTCTTGTAGCTGAAACACAGCTATGTACAATTGGGCCTGCTCCTGTGCAAAACCTCCAGCACTTTCTGCTGCAGCACTAATTGGCAAATTGGAGTATGTGTTCCTTGAGCCAATAAGATTGGTTTTTACCGTTAAAATTACTTTTATTTTCTCAGTTCATAGTGAAATAAGCACACTGTAGCATTATTTCAGAATCAAATATCCTTACCATTATTTGTGACAGGAACATAATCTAAGTTTTTGATAAACAGTAGAAATAGCCAAGCAAAATTTGTGTGTTTTATCTACTTTTTATTTTAAAAATGGGAATTAGGAAAACTGAAAAATGATGTTTTCTCTATTTTTTCCTCTTTTTCCCATTAAAATGCATAGAAAGCAAAATTGTTTGAGGGAACAAATGCCATACAATGAAAGCCTAGTTCTGTAACGATTGCGGAATCGTCTCCGTGGTCAGCGCACCAGACGTGCGCTGACGCGGCTGATTTCCTCCACAAGCGTATAATTGAGGACACCCAGGCTAGGTGCTATGCACCTGCAGAGGGAAATTCCTGTCGGCAGGTGGAGCTGTGGAGTGCAGAGGAACAGCTCCTCTGCCCTACCACACACGCCAGACAGGAATTGTACGAAGGGAAGAAACGCAATCGCAAGAGAAGCGATTGAGAGTGAGCACAGAGACAGATTGTGTGTGTGTGTGCATAAAATTAGTCGCCAACCCGCGACTGTGCACACACCACAGCAGATAAGAAGCAGGAACGCGATCGCGAGAGGTGCGATCGCCAGACGTGACACAAGGTACAGCAAGGCGGAGCACGAGAGTAGCAAAGGCACAGCAAATAATACAATAAGGAAATACGGAAAATAACAAACGCTAGCTAACCGCGAACACCGCACTCATTCGCAACAGTGCACGCGGTTATGCGCGGTCTCCACGTGATAAGCACAATAGAGACAAGCACGCCTAACTAACCATTAACAGACAAACATGAAACAGAGGACGCGAGCACTTGCTTAACGGTTACCTCACCGAGCCTCCAGCAAGCGCAGCAGACAAGACAGACACACGAAAACAGGGACAAGCGACAGAAGGATCCCCAGCGCTAGCGAAAATTGGCTAGCGCGATCCCAGAAGACAGAACAGAAGGATCCCCAGCGCTAGGGAAAAGTAGCTAGCGCGATCCCAGGAGACAGAGTAGCAGAACAGAAGGATCCCCAGCGCTAGCGAAAAGTGGCTAGCGCGATCCCAGAAGACAGAACAGAAGGATCCCCAGCGCTAGCGAAAAGTGGCTAGCGCGATCCCAGGAGACAGAACAGAAGGATCCCCAGCACTAACGCTAGGGCGAGTGAGATCCAAACACACGGCAGACAGAACAGATGAGGTAGGCAGAAACAACCGCTGTTCCAACCTACACTCCAGACTCAATCAGAAGGATCCACAGCCGCTAACGCTAGGGCTTGTACGATCCAAACACAAGACAGACGGAACAGGCAAAACAGATAATACAACCTGACTGGACTAGAAGGGGAGCCTAAAGCAACCCCCAGGAATTAACTATACTAGATAGCAATGGCTGACACTCTAGCAGTGTCCATCAGGAACAGACCATGGAAGGGAAATGTCCAGCAAAGCATTCTGGGAGCAAAATGCTTTTATAGTGCCAGTCATCAAAAGAAGGCAGGTAAGGGATTTGCATGACTAATGTATGCAAATCCCTCAGCAACACAAGCTGCACAACTGACATAAGGTCTCCTTTCCAGAGTCCTGCAGCAAGCAAACCTAAACAATGGTCAAAAGGCTGCCTGCCTGCGCAGGCAGCTGAGCGGATTCTCACAGTACCCCCCCTCCTAGGGTCGAATTCCAGACGACCCTCAAAACTGATATCTCCAAACCACTCTAACAGAAGACTCATGAAGGTCGGGGCAGCCCGACAAGGTCCAATTCCAGAGTCAGTCCACCCGAAACCGACCTCATCGGAAACAGAAGCCACCGAAACATGCCCATCAGTACTACCAGTCTCAGTATAACACCCATCAGGACTGTGAACGCCAGAGAAGAAGCCATCAACACCCTCCAGACAATACCCACCACCTTCCAAGGAGCGTCCGAAAATACCAAACCTGCCACAATACCTGTTCGAAGTGTCCCTTTCAACACAAAAGCCACCGTTGATCTTATCCAGGGTACCAAGCAAAATCTCTCCCGGAATCTCCCAGAACCTTTTGAAGCTCCACAGAGATCCCAAGAGGGTAGAACAATCACCAGGCTCACATGGAGAATTACCAAGAACCCCCATGGAACCAATGACAATTCCGGATTCAAAATTACGAGGACACCCATCAAGATCAAGACTTTCAGGGACCACTTCTGGGCATGCAAGCAGGCAGGCCATATCAGAGCATGTCTCCACCGAGGAAGCATCTGAGTACGCTGGTAACCGAGGCACACTTGGGCTTTCTGGGTCACAGAGCACACTGGGGTACACCAGCACAGGAGACACCTCAGGACATGTCGGGGAACTGCCAACCTCAGAGTCCGGCACGTCAAGACCAAAACCAGTACCGGGCAGAGAAACATCATGAGTGGAGGTCACAGGCACTGGACTTTCAAAAGAAGACTCGGATACAAATTCAGAAATTTCTGTGACAATAATATCATCATTGACTACACAGGCGTGAAGCTCCATCAGAGCTGAAAAGGTAGCCAGCAAGGCAGCAATGCCTACTGAAGTGGGCAACACCTCAGAAGGACTTGGGGGGCAGGAGACGTCTCCTACAAGTTCTGCACCTTTTGGGAGGAACTCGGAGATCTCCAGGAGGTCAGACAGGACCTCAGGAACATCCTTTTTCAAGTTTCCTAAGAAGGATTCTGAACTATCCATGTTACAGGGCAAGGCTTGAACTTTATTTTGTGAACCGGGCAGATGTCCCAGGGAAGGTTCCACCATAAACTGAGACTGAATTTCATCATCAGGACAGGGATACACAGAAATATCTAGTGAAACTAACTCTGGCTTTCTGAGTTTCGTTTCACTGCAGGGAAATTCCTCCATAGCAGTCAAACCAGACTGCAATTCCAAAATAGCAGAGAAACAGGTAACAATGGTTGCAATACCTAGACGAGCCTCTAGGGACACTGCAGGAGATTTTAAACAAGGTAATATTGGCTCATCCAGATTACTGGGTGGAGAGTCAGTACTTACTTCAGAATCAGACTCGCAAATGTCAATGCGAGTGGGCATAATGTCTTTATTCATGATACTGGGCAGGCTCAGAGACATCTTCTCTGGACAGAGCAAAGGTGCTTCAGTATCAGGTTCACAAAACCAAAGTGCTGTCTCATTCTTAGACTCGGCTAACGATGTCGAATCCGAGGAGACAGAACGCAAAGTTTGCGAATCCACAATCGCTTTAGGTTGCGAAACCGAATACTCCAAAGACAGGGATTCTGAGGTCTCCAGGCTGGATTGCTGGATCTCAGAAACGCCAGCTGACAATGTACCTTTACAAACGTCACCTGAATGACGTACACGTAATTCATTCAGAATCATTTTCCACATACAAATCAGCGGACTCACAAAGTCAAATTCACACCCCTTTTTTTCTCTTAAGGCAGAAGCATAACTTATACATGCTCTCAAGACAGATTCACTTCTGGCAATGTAGTACTCACAAAACGACTCTGAATCGTTCTCCAATTCATACGCCAACGCTTCGAGCTGTTTTTTCTGGAACGGGGGCTCCCATTCACACCTGACTAGGTCTGAGCATTCATACTGAACCATGTTAGGGGAAGTTGTGACAACAACATGAGGAATCATATTAATTTTACTCTTGAAACTGCATAGTTTGGGAATTTTCCCCATGGCAAGATCATAGATGGAG
The DNA here is from genome assembly GCF_040937935.1 of Hyperolius riggenbachi. Taxonomy (NCBI): domain Eukaryota; kingdom Metazoa; phylum Chordata; class Amphibia; order Anura; family Hyperoliidae; genus Hyperolius; species Hyperolius riggenbachi. The sequence goes on along the minus strand of NC_090648.1, from coordinate 346,581,583 downwards.
GATCTTAAAGTAGTACTGAGAGAAGAAGATCTGTTTTTACATGACAAGGGATCACACAAATCATTGACAAACCTGACACACTCATGCCGATCACAATCGACAGGAACATCTGAGAAACAGGCATCAGATCGCACAGATTTAACCTCTAAACAAACGGGAGAAACTCCATCAGAATTCACGCAGGTGTCCACAGTCGAGGCACACCCATTCATTTCAGGTCGCACAGTGTCCAAACTCACTTGCTTTACCCCAGAAAGATAGGAATAATCATGTGACAATGGTGTCTCTTTATTGGAAATAATTGGTTGGTGTGTGTGCAATTCGTCCAAAATAGTCTGCCACACATAAATCACCAGATCCACATCACAATCATCACATTCATCAGAATCGATCAAAAGGTACATAGAGTCGAGACAATCATTCAGGTCATCCGCGCTCTTTGCGATATAAAAATCGCAAAAGGCTTTCCAATCGAAATCAAACTCTTCCAACAAGGCCCCAATCTTCCATGAGGCAAATGGCGGTTCAAACAACCCAGTATCTAGGTAATCTCCATATGGGTTGGGGTCAGGAACGAGGACAGACTTTTTAACTGCTTTAATGTAGTGTGCGATCCTACCTATAATAGGATCCACATATGCCTTTGCCTCAGGCAATGACATCTGAACAAAATCGAAGGTTCCCTCTGCCCTGGGAATTTTGGTTTGGCTGGACATTCTGTAACGATTGCGGAATCGTCTCCGTGGTCAGCGCACCAGACGTGAGCTGACGCGGCGGATTTCCTCCACAAGCTTATAATTGAGGACACCCAGGCTAGGTGCTATGCACCTGCAGAGGGAAATTCCTGTCGGCAGGTGGAGCTGTGGAGTGCAGAGGAACAGCTCCTCTGCCCTACCACACACGCCAGACAGGAATTGTACGAAGGGAAGAAACGCAATCGCAAGAGAAGCGATTGAGAGTGAGCACAGAGACAGATTGTGTGTGTGTGTGCATAAAATTAGTCGCCAACCCGCGACTGTGCACACACCACAGCAGATAAGAAGCAGGAACGCGATCGCGAGAGGTGCGATCGCCAGACGTGACACAAGGTACAGCAAGGCGGAGCACGAGAGTAGCAAAGGCACAGCAAATAATACAATAAGGAAATACGGAAAATAACGAACGCTAGCTAACCGCGAACAAGGCACTCATTCGCAACAGTGCACGCGGTTATGCGCGGTCTCCACGTGATAAGCACAATAGAGACAAGCACGCCTAACTAACCATTAACAGACAAACATGAAACAGAGAACGCGAGCGCTTGCTTAACGGTTACCTCACCGAGCCTCCAGCAAGCGCAGCAGACAAGACAGACACACGAAAACAGGGACAAGCGACAGAAGGATCCCCAGCGCTAGCGAAAAGTGGCTAGCGCGATCCCAGAAGACAGAACAGAAGGATCCCCAGCGCTAGCGAAAACTAGCTAGCGCGATCCCAGGAGACAGAGTAGCAGAACAGAAGGATCCCCAGCGCTAGCGAAAAGTGGCTAGCGCGATCCCAGAAGACAGAACAGAAGGATCCCCAGCGCTAGCGAAAAGTGGCTAGCGCGATCCCAGGAGACAGAACAGAAGGATCCCCAGCACTAACGCTAGGGCGAGCGAGATCCAAACACACGGCAGACAGAACAGATGAGGTAGGCAGAAACAACCGCTGTTCCAACCTACACTCCAGACTCAATCAGAAGGATCCACAGCCGCTAACGCTAGGGCTTGTATGATCCAAACACAAGACAGACGGAACAGGCAAAACAGATAATACAACCTGACTGGACTAGAAGGGGAGCCTAAAGCAACCCCCAGGAATTAACTATACTAGATAGCAATGGCTGACACTCCAGCAGTGTCCATCAGGAACAGACCATGGAAGGGAAATGTCCAGCAAAGCATTCTGGGAGCAAAATGCTTTTATAGTGCCAGTCATCAAAAGAAGGCAGGTAAGGGATTTGCATGACTAATGTATGCAAATCCCTCAGCAACACAAGCTGCACAACTGACATAAGGTCTCCTTTCCAGAGTCCTGCAGCAAGCAAACCTAAACAATGGTCAAAAGGCTGCCTGCCTGCGTAGGCAGCTGAGCGGATTCTCACAAGTTCGTCTTGAAAAAAACAAACTATAAATATTTTATTTAGGTGCTATAAGTAGGGGTAAAGTTATTGCTAATTAAATAGGGACATAGCTAAAATGTCGAAGCTGCTCTGGTCCATAAGGGGGAAACAAGGTCTGAATGTGAAGTGGTTGAATATTAAAGAAATCCCTGGAATACTTTAAAAAAGTCATTTTTAGGAGTATGAGGATAAATATAATTGTTTATCTTGTCCATTTATTTTCACCCTGCGTTCACTTTAAAGTCCATGGGGCCATATTGGCCATTCTGTTTGAGTAATTGGCAAAGAAACACAGACCTCATACTGTCACAAAAACTGCTATGGAGGCTGGTGGTACCTGACGGAATTTGTCCCAGGTGGAAAATAAAATTAAATCAAGGTTCGGTAGTTTTTCCACCAATCAAGTTTACAGATTTAGGGCTTGATTCACTAAAGGGTGATAACTGTTCGCACACCTGTGCGCGGCGCTTTGGGCGTGTAAACCATTACTCCACGTGATAAGCGAAGCTTTGCGCACAATCTGCCACTTGCTTAACATGGCTGATCGCGTGCAAAAGCTCCGCTTATCACGCGGAGTAATGGTTTACACGCGCAAATCGCAGCGCACAGGAATCGCGTGATAACTGCTGTGCAAACAGTTATCACCCTTCAGTGAATCAAGCCCTTACTGAGAAAATAAATTTTAAGCCATAGTGGGAAGTGGATTTCCAGCAATTTTCAGCTCAGTATTATTTTATTGTTTTTACTTTTAACACTTTGTAAATCAGTAAGGGGTCTCCAGTGAACACTACACTTATTTACCTTGGTGGGGGTGGATATGTTAGAACCTGCTTTTTATTAAGGGCGTTCCAAATATGTCTGTAAGTTTTTAGTTCAAGTTCGAAATTTCATGACTGTATTGTCTGTATGTATTACCGGTAGGTCTTTCATGTATGTCAATAGATTGCAACATACGGTAAGTACCACATGTTGAGAAGACATATATGGCACACATAGAGCACAGCTTGTTGGTCAGCATCATAATATTTTTTCTTTAATATGTTATCTGATACAGATCTACTAATGACAACTAAGTTTATGAACTCTGCCAGGGTTGACAAAGTCCAGGTTCTTATTTTCAATCTAATACAGTATTTCTTTGGACCCTCTTCCCCCTAACATCCTCATGGTGATTTTGTGTCAACATATTTTGCCTCAATGTTATGCAATAATCAAACCAGGCTCACCACATTAGTAAGGGGCTTTTACAACTATTATAGGAAACTTTCTAGCCACTTTCAGCACTCCCTTAATCAACATAAAATAAATTAGCCCCCAGCAGAAATTCATCCTTACTTTTGCATTTCATTTTCATCTATGGTCAAAATAGCACTGAAATAAAATGTTCTTTACCTCATCTCCGTAAAGCAGAACAATCCTAGCCAGCTTACTAGCAAGCAAACAAATGACAGCGCTCATAGGCTGCAATTGAAATGAAGACCAACAGAGGCATGCAGAGCCCCACAGGGGCTAAATACATGCCTTGAATGCAAATCAGATGCAAATTATATACTAGTCCCTAATCTAAAATTTTAATGCAAATTGAAGAACATGGATGCAGCTAGCTATAAGTATTCTTACATGAGTTTTGTACAGCAGGCAACATTGGCAGCACTTCCAAGCAGAGGCTGCACCCGAATTAACTACCTGCAATAGATGTGCAGAGCTCCACAATATGAACAAAATTACACAACTTGCGTTCAAAACAGGTACAGCAAAGGAGGGCATTAGCTTCAGTATAAATAATATGTGAACAAATTATTCCCTACTAAACTTCCCCACGGAGATGATGGGCCCTCTCGGGAAGACCGACCACTAGTCTAACAATAAAAACATAATTTTTTACTAGTGCTGCTAATCATAAAATGGTATACACAATTCTTCAAACAGACTAACAAATGTTAGCTAGTGGCCTCAAAAATTCAGGAATCCGCTGTAACGATCGGTGTCAGCACACAGAGAGAATCTGATTATTGGTGATCTGCAGTATCACCAAGAATACAGATATATACCTGATTATTAATTATCTGCAGAATCACCAATAATACAGATATAGCTAACCTCTGGACACCTATGTAATGTGAGTGTTTGGTGCAACAGTAATGACTTTGAGTGGGACCACCCTAGGAGCAGGTGGTCTTTAGCCGTATGGAAGTTACCTCCCTCCGATAAGTGCAGAGACCTTTCAGCAGCCTGAGACGTCCAAAGGGGTGAAGCCCCAGGCTGAATAGCAGAAAGGCCCTGAGGCTAAGTGACACCTAAAAGGTGGGCGTCACAAGCAGGTCTGGAGACTAATCTCTCAATGGAGAGGGATAGCTCTCAAGGTCGGGCAGGCCAGGTCGGCAACACACGGGCAGATAAGGTACAGAGACAGAAGGCTGATTCGGAAACCAGGGGCAGGCAGGATTGGCAACAGGATATCAGATATGCGTAGGTACCGAATCAGAAAGCAGAGGGATAGTCAAGAATGCCGTAGGTCATAACAGATATCAAACAATGCCTAGTCTTGGGTGTGAGGTCCGTGGTCTCAACATCCTGGAACTAGTCTGAAGTATAACACGATGATAACACAGAATCTCTAGTCTTGGGTGTGAGGTCTGTGGTCTCAACACCCTGGAACTAGTCTGAAGTATAACACAATGATAGCACAGAAGTAATCTGGCTCAGTGTGAATTCCCAGGTCCTCCTGGTTCAAACACACTGTAGGATCTGACTAAGGTCTGAGTGCTTCCACGTAAGTGTTCGCAACGGCAGACAACTTGAGACTGACCAGCAATAGGTATATATAGCTCGCAAGGGCAGGGCTCTCACCCTTTTGTGTCATGGAATGTTATTAATTCAATTGCTTGCACACTGTTAGAAATTTATACATTTTAGTCATCATGTTAAATCAAGTTGTAATCAGCAGTGCTGTATCTTGTATCAGTGTTCATATTTCATGTATATCATTGTCTGTATCATTATGTATCCCTTGTTTGTTTTCTTACATTGTACAGCGCCACGGAATATGTTGGCGCTTTATAAATAAATAAATAATAATAATAATAATAATATAGAGTGGCGCTCTCCGGCGCCACCCACCGCTGATCAACTAATGCCCACTAGTTCTGGGATCAGCTGACCAACCTGGTCAGTTTGGGTATCACCTTCTTTGAGAAATAATTGCGGCCTGGTATCTTCCACTGTGGTGTGTAGCTTTGCTTTTCTGTGGTGCTTTTCCTCAGGTGGTCATCCCATTGCAGTTTGTGCTTTGTCATCATGTGCCTTCGTAAGGAAGTTGTCTCTTGGTCTTTCCACGGCTCAATTTTTGGTGGCAGAGAGCACAGATGGCATTGCTCTCATCTGAGGCAGACACACACAAAAATTTCTGCACCGCTGAGCCCTGGGGTAATGGCACTTTGGTGGTGGAGGCCGACTGAGTGTTACGTGGAGTGCCAGAATCAGAGCAGGAGGAGGAAGATATGTCACGCTTCCGTGCGGAAGCTCAAGAAGATGAGGTGTTCTGTGTTAAATAGTCAACTACGTCCTGACAATCTTGGGGGTTGAACACTGTACTCTGGTCCAGGGCCATACGAAATCACGACAGCACGACCTCTAACAGACCTGCCGGTTGGCCTGCCTCTGCCTCTTTTGCCCATATTGGGGGGATGAAGTGAAAGGTATACACTGACTTGACTAATACAGTGTGCAGTCACACAGGTGCAGTGAACAGGTATGCAGTGACTGGTATCAATACAATATGCAGCTGTCACACACACAGGTACCGTGAACAGGTGCAGTGGCTGGTGGTATATAACAATGCGTGCGCTCACGTAGCTAGGTAGGTGCACTGAACAGGTGGGTATGCAGTGATTGGTATTACAAATGTGCAGCTGTCACACACACAGGTACTGTTAACAAGTGCAGTGACACTGCGTGCGCTCACGTAGGTAGGTATGTGCACTGAACAGGTGGGTATGCAGTGATTGGTATTACAAATGTGCAGCTGTTACACACACAGGTACCGTCAACAGGTGCAGTGACACTGCGTGCGCTCACGTAGGTAGGTAGGTGCACTGAACAGGTGGGTATGCAGTGATTGGTATTACAAATGTGCAGCTGTCACACACAGGTACCGTCAACAGGTGCAGTGACACTGTGTGTGCTCACGTAGGTAGGTAGGTGCACTGAACAGGTGGGTATGCAGTGATTGGTATTACAAATGTGCAGCTGTCACACACACAGGTACCGTCAACAGGTGCAGTGACACTGTGTGCGCTCACGTAGGTAGGTAGGTGCACTGAACAGGTTGGTATGCAGTGATTGGTATTACAAATGTGCAGCTGTCACACACACAGGTAGTCACTGAGTGTGCTGGGCCTGGCAGTGGCACAATAGGAATTACCAAGGGGCCAAGGTCCAACCAGCAGCTGCGACTGACTGACAGGGTTGTATATGCAACACAAGTGTCTGTGGAACACACACAATAAAAAAAAATAGATCACAAGAACAACATTAGCTCTCAAAAGAGCTGTTGAGGATGAGGAATGCTTTTTAGCAATAAGATCAGCAAGAAGGAGCAACCTAACAAGCCTAACACAAGAGCCTAACTAAGCTTTCCCTGTTAGCAGCCAGGTTCTCTCCCTTCTCTAATTACTGCAGCCACACGAGTGAGTGAAATGGCTGACGCTGCCTGCATTTTATAATGGGGGGGCTCCAGGAGGGAGTGTAGCCTGATTGGCTATCCTGTGTCTGCTGACTGTGATGTAAAAGGTCAACGTTGACCCTAATGATGTAGTATAGAGGGCATGTCGAACTCGCATATAGTTCGCGGTTCACCACGAACGCAAACCACCGAAGTTCGCGGGCGAACCGTTCGGGCCATCTCTACTCTCGGGAAGACCTACCACTAGTCTAACAATAAAAACATAATTTTTTACTAGTGCTGCTAATCATAAAATTGTATTCACAATTCTTCAAACAGACTAACAAACGATAGCGCTCATAGGCTTCAACTGAAATTAAGACCAACAGAGGCACGAAGAGCCCCACACGGGCTAAATACATGCCTTGAATGCAAATCAGATGCAAATTATATACTAGTTTCTAATCTAAAATTTGAATGCAAATTGAAGAACATGGATGCAGCTAGTCATAAGTATACTTACATGAATTTTGTACAGCAGAAGACATTGGCAGCGCTTCCAAACAGAGGCTGCATCCGAATTAACTACCTGCAATAGATGTGCAGAGCTGCATATTTTGGACAAAATTACGCAACTTGCGTTCAAAACAAGTACAGCAAAGGAGGGCGTTCGCTTCAGTATAAATAATATGTGCACAAATGATTCCCTACTAGACCTCCCCATGGCGATGACGGGCCCTCTCAGGGAAGACTTACCACTAGTTTAACGATAAAAACACAATTTTTTTCCTAGTGCTGCTAATCATAAAATGGTATACACATTTCTTTAAACAGACAAGGAAGCGCTGACAATGTCTACTGCTGTACAAAACTCATGTAAGTATACTTATGGCTAGCTGCATACATGTGCTTCAATTTGCATTCAAATTTGAGATTAGGGACTAGTATATAATTTGCATCTGATTTGCATTCAAGGCATGTATTTAGCTCCTGTGGGGCTCTGCATGCCTCTGTTGGTCTTCATTTCAGTTGCAGCCTATGAGCGCTGTCACTTGTTTGTCTGTTTGAAGAAATGTGTATACCATTTTATGATTAGCAGCACTAGGAAATAAGTGTTTTTTATTGTTAGACTAGCGGTAGATGTTCCCCGAGAGGGCCAGTCATCACCGTGGGGAAGTCTAGTAGGGAAGAATTTGTGCACATATTGTTTACACTCAAGCTAAAGCCCTCCTTTGCTGTACCTGTTTTTCAAGTTGTGTAATTTTGTCCATATTGTGGAGCTCTGCACATCTATTGCAGGTAGTTAATCTGGGTGCAGCCTCTGTTTGGAAGCGCTGACAATGTCTCCTGCTGTACAAAGCTTACTAGTAAGGACTGGGTTCTCTCTTGTTTTCCATAATGACCCCCATGAACCTACATCTTATTTTGTATATCTTCCACCTGAGCAAAAACAGGCACAAATCATGCAACATGCAGGCAGAGATTTTTACATAAGGAAACAAAACTGAGTGTTCATAGTACAAATTCTACAAATCATTTCTGCATGTTAAAAAATATGAAAACAATAATACACAGCAGGCTCAATTATCTTTAACATTCCAATCCAGATATGTAATAATAACACAGCAGAGGTCATCTGATAGTAACTGTAGAGTGGGCCTTTATTACATTTCAGCTTACAGACTATTTACTTATTGTGACAGGTTTGAGAAGATATCAGGTGAGGTCCAGGATGGGACTGGTATTTCACCCTGGCTGAGATATCCTGCTAATGTATCCTCTTAGAACAGGTAGTTTTCCCTATCTGAAGAACTGGTGCTGAAGAACCCTGCTGATGTGACATTGCAACTTACAACCCTATAACAATTTTAGCCACTCTTCATTCGGGGATTCTCTGCAGGGTCTGATATGTGCAACAGAACACATCTGTGCTGGAAAATGGTTTGTGAGATTTACCACCTAGAAAGAGAAAGAATGAGTCTTGATGAGCATAAGGCTAGCCGTACATTTGGTATACTTTGGAAACAATTATTATCTATCTGAGGTCGATCATTTACCACATTGCCCTACTCAATATTAGATCAGATCTCAGTGGAGACCTAAACTAATGTCCCTCTCCCAGCTGCAAGTTTTGTACTGCTCACTACAGTACAACATTATAGAGCCTTTTGTCATACCACTCCTGCCCTCTGCCTACACACACTCCAGCTCATTTTATAAAAATACACATATTCGCCAGGTATGTTCTTTCCATCCTTCCGAAGTTCAGAAGGTAATTTCCCCAGACTTGATTCTTCACTCTTCTATCTACGTTTTCTTCTCTTTTTCACCCTATATCCAACCTTATCAACCTTTTTTAACCCTTTTACCCTGTAAGAGGCTAAAAGCGCAAATGGTTTTGCACTTAAAAAAACCCTAAAAACTTGTAAGTGTAACTGTCTGCCTGTTTAACTCCCATTCCATTTTCCTCCTTTACAGTATGCCCATTTCATGTCCTCCAAAGTGTGTTGTATATGACAGTCCCTCTTTGGGATTGAAATCCTTCTGCCCCTCTTTCTACTGGTTAAGGGCTCTGCCTCTGACACGGGAGACCAGGGTTCGAATCTTGGCTCTGCCTGTTCAGTAAGCCAGTAATTCAGTAAGGAGTTCATTGGGCAAGACTCCCTAACACTGCTACTGCCTACTGAGTGCGCTCTAGTGGCTGCCTCGCAAGCGCTTTGAGTCCGTCAGGAGAAAGGCGCTATACAAATACTGCCATTATATTCTTCCACATTTGTCCCTCTTTCAGGACTCATGTACAGATCTATGTAAATATATGAATTTTTGTACTAACAAAATGTGTTTACTGTACTCAAAATTGATATATTTCTTATTTTTTAATTTTAAAATGAAGGAAAACTAATGATAGTAAGGACCAGTGTGTTCTGAATTTTAACATTTTGTCATTTGCTTCTGAATTCTTTCTGGTGTCAATGACTAGGGGTGTGGTGGGGGCGTGACTGGAGGTGCGGCAGGGGTGTTTTTTAAAGTGTCCCTCTTTCTTATCTCAAAAGGTTGGGAAGTATGTGGATGGCTGGAAGGTTAAGAGGGTTGATTTCACTTGTAGGATTAGTGGTGACATTGTATATTCATTCATTCATTTCTTAAAATGATTTTGGCCACTGTCGTAGCTACAATTCATTAGGGCCCCCTGCAAAACTTTGATGCCCCCCCCCCCCATGTTCACACCCTTCCCTTGCCTCCCCTTGGTGCCCTTCACGGCCTTGGGGCCCATCTCACAAGGGCCATAAAACAAGTGTGGCCATCATGATATTCTCAGCAATACAAGTGTAGCCACAAAACCACCTGATCTGAAGTATAATCCCCTGTATCGGAGGAAAGGATGATTAGTAGTTGGGGCCCCCCATAGCACTCCCCCCCCTCCCCGCAATCACAGAGGCTGCTCCACTCTAGTTACACCCCTGAGTTTTGCACCAGAATTGCATCATACTGATCCATCATATTACTATGGTCATTGCTACATTGAGGCCAGCTTATATTCAGAGAATGTTTGTGTTGTCCAACTCTCTGGGATTTGTTTGCTTATTAAATGTAAAAAAACCAGAATACACACAATATACATGTGAATAATGTTCTACTGGCACCTCCTATCAAATGTACTTATTTACTATGTTTATATTATCCATGATGAGCTTAATGAAATGCAATTTTTATTGCAACTTACAATATTTCCTTTTGCCAGAAGGTGGCAGTGTAGTCATTGTAAACTGGCTTGACTTCTATTATACTGCTGTGTGTTGTTCTTGTTCAGATTTCTCTTAGCTTTCCATAGCATTTTAGGACCATTGTAGCCCCTCACACACCCCAACGAGTTTTGGTTCACCATGAGCTTGCTGGTTAGTCTGTACCTCTGAAAGCAAGGAAAACAAAAGTTTGCTTTCTTAAAACAGAAAGTGTTTGCAATGATGTGATTCTGAAAGCAAGGCATATCAGATTGTGTACCTAGCAGACCATGGATTGTTTAGCTTGCTTAACCACTTCAGCTATAAAATCCCCTTAAAGCTCATACACATGGGGAGCAAAAATCGTCCAGAGTGATCGCTGAATGACTTCTCGTTTAGATATCGTTATCAAATGACAGACTAAACTAACTATCCACAACAATGCTTGGGCATTTCAAATTACTGTCATAATGGTTCACCAGCAGATAATTGTTCATAGCCAGCAGTGTATACAAAACTTTGAATGATTATTAAACAATGTGTCCATGAAGTCTACGGCACTTTGCTTAGATCCAGCAGCATATAACACTCCGATCATTGAGTTTATCATTTGTGGTCTCTTTAATGTTGTTCACATCACATCAAGTAGACATCTTCAATGATAGATCATGGAATGATTGTTCATCGGCCATTTCACACTATTCTACCTTTTGGCGGTTATGTTGCTATATTTTATTGTAATAGTCTCCACTACCTCCCCATTATTATGGTTTTCCTATTACATGTCCTCATCTGACCTTTTAATTACCTCATTGAAGTATCCATCCATTCTAAAGCTTTGTATACTCACTAGATTAAAGTCGGCTGAGGTCTCCAAACTCTTCTGCCTGTTGTGATGGAGGATTCTGTCAATCTCTCATCACCTGAGTAGTCAGACTCTGCCATGTTCCATAGTCTTATCAGATTCCTGCTGCTCTGGCCCAGCCCTACCAGGCTTTTACTGATCTGGTCTCTTGCTGCTCGCCAGTCTTTTTACTTCCCCGGTTTCTACTGTCTTATGCTGCCCAAATTCCACTGTTTGCTAATTAATACTATTATTTATTGTATTTATATAGTGCCAACATATTACACCACCCTGGACAATAAATAGGAATATACAGGGTGGGCCATTTATATGGATACACCTTAATAAAATGGGAATGGTTGGTGATATTAACTTCCTGTTTGTGGCACATTATATATATGTGGGGGGGGGGGGGGGGGTTTCAAGATGGGTGGTGAACATGGCGGCCATTTTGAAGTCGGCCATTTTGAATCCAACTTTTGTTTTTTCAATAAGAAGAGGGTCATGTGACACATCAAACTTATTGGGAATTTCACACGAAAAACAATGGTGTGCTTGGTTTTAACCTAACTTTATTCCTGCATGAGTTATTTAAAAGTTTCTCTTTGTTTACAGCCATTGACATGTCGCTGAGAATAACACGTGAGGAGAGTATAGAAACAGTGGCATAGCTAAGAAGCTGTGGGCCCGATGCTAGTTTTACATGGGGCCCCCCAAGCACTCTATACATAACAATTTATACGGCACACCAAAACCTGCCAATGGCAACTGCAGTGTCAAAGGTGCAAGAAGGGGATGGGGAGCAGTTTGTTAAGGATTACCACTATTCAAAGTATCTATAGAAGTGACTATTATGAGCAGGGCCGGGCCGAGGCATAGGCTGGAGAGGCTCCAGCCTCAGGGCGCATTGTAGGAGGGGGCGCACAATTCATTCAGCTGTCATTCCTAATTGTGTTTGAAGCAGAAAGAAATAAGAAAAGGAGATACATAGCAGTGACTGCAAGCCAGATAACTAGATATTAAGGTGTTGGGGAGGTTGTGGGCCCTGTGGCCCTCTTAGTGTAATAGCAATCAGTGTGTGACGGCTGGGGGGAGGGATGGAGGGGCGCACTTTGGTGTCTCAGCCTTGGGTGCTGGATGACCTTGTCCCGGCTCTGATTATGAGCACAGGACCAATAGAGAGCTAATACTGTAGTTGAGGGAGAGCCCTTCGGGGCCCCTCTGGCTCAAGGGCCCCGATGCGGTCGCAACCTCTGCAACCCCTATTGCTACGCCCCTGGATAGAAATTGTGTTGATGTCTGGTGGACACAGTAACCGGGTCATTACAGCAGATTTCAATGCAAGACACCCTACGAGACCACCCATCTCCCATGCTACAGTTAGCAAACTGCTTGCTAAGTTTTGTGAAACTGGTTAAGTGTTGGATTTGCCAAAATGTGCAGGCATGAAATCTGTCACTAATGAAGAAACATCAGTGGCTGTCCTAGCTTCATTCAGCAAGAGTCCACAGCATAGCACTCGCCGCATGTCACTGGTGAGTGGCATTAGTCAAACATCCCTTCGGCGGATATAAGCTACTCACAAATGGCACCCTTACAAACTCCAGCTACTGCAGCATGACCCTGATCAGTGCACTGAATTTGCAGAAAGGGCAAAACAAAAATTGGAACAGGACCCTCCGTTTATGCAGAAGATTTTGTTCAGTGATGAGGCAAACTTTTATGTGAATGGTGAAGTTAACAAACAAAACCACCGCTATTGGTCTGACACTAACCCACATTGGATAGATCCCTCCAAGACTATTGGAACAAAAACATTGATGGTATGGTGTGGTATATGGGGTACAAAGATAGTGGGGCCATTCTTCCTCAATGGAAACCTCAAGGCCATGATGATGTGTTTCCCTCTTTATGCACTGAAGCTGGCACGTTCCCTGAGTTTTTCCAGCAAGATGGTGCACCACCACAATATGGGTGTCAGGTCCGAGCATTCCTAGATGAACAGTTTCCTGGAAATTGGTCATTGTGGGCCAGTTGAATGGCCCCCAAGGTCTCCCAATCTGACCCACTTAGACATTTATCTTTGGGATCATCTGAAGGCAATTGTCTATGCTGTGAAGATACGAGATGTGCAGCACCTGAAACTACGGATACTGGAAGCCCGTGCTAGCATTTCTCCTGCGGTGTTGCTATCGGTGTGTGAACAGTGGGAGAAGAAGGTTGCATTGACAATCAAACACAATGGGCATCACATTGAAAACCTTTTATAAGTGGTTAGAAACTTGTAAATAACGCATGAAAAAATAAAGTTACATTAAAACCAAGCACACCATTGTTTTTCTTGTGAAATTCCCAATAAGTTTGATGTATCACATGACCCTCTTCCTATTGAAAAAACAAAAGTTGGATTCAAAATGGCCAACTTCAAAATGGCCGCCATGGTCACTCACCACCCATCTTGAAAAGTTTCCCCCCTCACATATACTAATGTGCCACAAACAGGAAGTTAATATCACCAACCATTCCCAGTTTATTAGGGTGTATCCATATAAATGGCCCACCCTGTATATAGCGTTAACAAGGGGTGCCAGACAGAGGCCTAGCACAAGGTTATACAATGTAGCACTAGGTTTAGGAAGGGGCTAGCCTGAGGGACGGTGGGAGGGAGTTCTATTGGGTAGGGGCAGCTCTGAAGACGTCCTGCAAGTGTGCAAGGGAGGGAGAAATGCACTGGGCAGTCAGGTGGGGGGTAATTGGAGGACCGGAAGGGGCAGGCGGGTATATATCTGTGGACATGCCCAGAGATGTAGGTTGTAGCATTGCTGCGCAAGTGCTCATCATTTTTGGGGACTGGCTGGCAGACTGTGGGAAGAAGTAGGGTTCCCTGCAGCATCCCCCACCCTGACTACCCCCTCAATTCCAATAACCTCTCCTTCTGCCTTACTTTTCTTCCCCACCCTGGAGGACATCCATGATTGCTATTTTTTCCCATTAGAGGAGGGAGGTGCCCCTTCCAAATATTTTCAGAGGGGCCCAGGGATTCCTAGTTATGCCCTTTGCATCAACCAATGGTTAGAAGGCTGTGCTGCACAGGTTCCTTAAATTGAATTATGCAAAAACCACAGAAATGTATGCATCTTTCAATTGGATCACCTCCTTCATAAAAAGGTAATAAACAAAACCTTAGAAGGTGGCACTTCACCGCTTTAAATCAAAACAAAGTTTCAAAATGCAATGGGGTGTAGTTCCCCACACTTCTTTTACATAAACATTGACGGAAGATTATAGCTTAACCTTAGTTTGGGGTTCACCAAACGGATAGAACCAGCCAAGTCTGTATGCATGCTGGGACACTTAAAGAGAACCTGAGAAGAGAAGCGTCTCAGGTTCTTACCTTGGGCTTCCTTAAGCCTCCTTAAGGCTGCTCGTCCCTCATCATCTCCCCTGTGAATCCTATCACCCACAATAGTGGTGAAAGCAGGGCCGAGTCGCACTTCATCGCACATATGTGGCCCGGCACACTCCCCCGTCATGCTCCCATCCCTGGGAGTGTTCTACACCAGAGTAGTAAGCGCGAATCTGAGGTCTGAGTGCAGAGGCACCGTGAGCCGGCACAATGCAGGGGGAGGGCAGGGCAGTTTCTAGGCTAAATTGCACCCAGGGCGAGGCTGTGAGGTAGGTAGGTGCCTCCAGTATAGGTTAGATAGGTAGGTGCCCCCGGTATAGGTTAGATATGTAGGTTTCCCCAGTATAGGTTAGATAGGTAGGTTTCTCCAGTATAGGTTAGATAGGTAGGTTTCCCCAGTATAGGTTAGATAGGTAGGTTTCTCCAGTATAGGTTAGATAGGTAGGTTTCCCCAGTATAGGTTAGCTAGGTAAGTGTCTCCAGTGGCGGGGGGAGTGGGCACAGGTAGTTACAAACTCACCTTCCTCCGAGATACCCGTATGCAGCCTCCAGCTTCTTTCTATTACCTCCCCCGGCGTTCATCCGTTGGTTACAGCGCCTCCTGTGCTGAAATGCGATTACGTCATTGAGCTCCCTAGCTTTCTGGACGAGCTGAGCGCGACGATGCGCGGAGATCTTCAATCAATGTATCAAGAAGATTGCAAGATAGAGGATATTGGCGTGGGACCTTCCCGAGGATATTGGTGTGGGAACATTTTTTTAAAGTACAGGTAAGTATTTCCGGTTAAATAAGATCAATAAAGGACCTTTTTTCGTTGTTGTGTTTTTATTCCTTTTAACCCTTTGTGGATATGGGTAAGGGGTACCCCTATACACCCCCCACCCTTGGTACCCCTATACTCGTTTCTCTTGGGAGGGGGCAAGGCATCTGGGGTCCCCTTCTTAAAGGGGACTCCCAGATGCCACTATGAACCCCCCCCCCCCCCCAGGAGTCGTCGCCCCCACCTACTCCTGGGGCACCAGAGGTGGGGAAGAGCCCCTGGGGAGAGGGGAAGCCCCCCCCCCCCCCATACCATGGTCCATACCTGCTGGTATAGCTCAGGGTGCAAAGCCCCACTTGGCTGGGGCTCTGCATTCTGGCTATCCCAGCCTGCATGGGAGAGAAGGGGTTAAAGATGCTCGGGAGGGGGGACCCCACGTCATTTTTTTTTTTATTTCCCACCCTCTGAACATAAAAAAAACGTTTTAAAAAATAGGAAAAGATGCCAGGGATCTTTATACAGCCATATTGCGGCTGTATAGCGATCCCTGGCTGCGGCTCCGGAGGGGTTTTGAGTTGAAACCCCATCATAAAATTAATTGCTCTTTCTTTTGATAGATGTAAATTTACACTACCGCTAGATTTGCTACATTAACTGTCATTTACCGCATTTAAATTTATTCTTTTTTCCTTTGAAACTTTAAAATCGATTTTCTCAAAAACTACTGTATAAGGTCTTTTTGAAAAAAAATGTCCCCCCTTGTTCCTGCAAATTTGGTGTTTCTAGCATGTGAGGGGGCTTTGCTATCAACCGCTAAAGTCGGCGGGTTTTTAATCACGAATACTGACTCGTGATATGTTTACATGCGGCTATTTGACTCGAAACCGCACTCGAGTCGGACATCCCTTTCTATTAATGATAGTGATCACGAGTCAACTTGGAAGTGGGCGGAGTCATGCTCGTGATCACTCGTATTCGGGATCAGGGGTATCCGAGCAACCCTGGACTGGCATCCTCCTTGGTCTGCATCCTTGGAACCCAGCAGTGTGCAGTGTCCGTTGGATTGTCTGCCTTGAGACATTGCCACCAACAGAGCCCAAATTCACCAGGATGGCCTTGGTGGTGATCCTTGGATTCTTCTTCACCTCTCTCACTATCCTCCTGGCCAGCACAGGTGTCACTTTTGGATTCTGACCACGTCCTGTGAGATTTTCCACAGTGCGGAACATCTTGAATTTTGTAATACTTTTCACTGTTGCCACTGGAACTTGAAAACATTTAGATATGGCCTTATAGCACTTTCCTGACTTGTGAGCAGCCACAATGCGCAGCCGCAGGTCCTCACTGAGTTCCTTTGTCTTAGCCATGACAGTCCACAAACCAACTGAAGAGAGCTGCTGTTTTTTACCTGTTGAGTTGATTAAAACAGCTGTTCCCAATTAATCAGGGTAATTAGTATGCTTTAGAACAGCTTGGATTATTTGCAATGGTATAGAACTTTGTATTTTCCCACAGACTGTGACAGTTTGTGAAGGGTATGAATAATTTTATACTGGACACTTTGCTCAAATGTAAATAAAAGCTAAGAAAAGTTATTTTTCCACAATAATGCCTCTTGTACATTGTCTTATTATGTTTTTGGAGACACTTATGTCATTTCCCGTCAAAAAAATTACTTGCTGGTTGAATAAACGTAACTTTAAGTCAAAATTTGCCAGGGGTATGAATAATTATGGGCAGCACTGTATATTTGGCATCAATGATGGCATGTGGTCTTTTGTGATAGTTGTGGATGAGAATCTCAATTTACTCAGATGGTAAAGCTGTCCATTCTTCTTGGCACAAAGCCTCCAGATCCTGTAAATTCTTGGTCTGTCTTGCATGAATTGCAGGTTTGATATCCCCCCTTCCCACCTACAGGGTGGGAAGGGGGGATATCAAGGTCAGGAGGCTGTGATGATCACTCCAAAACCTTTATTTTCTTTTTGATTTCAAAAGGTTTTATTGGAATCATAATCATAGGCTAGCAAAACCAGATACAATCTTGAAAATTGTACTCATATCACAGTGTAAAGCTGGTATGACTGACTGAGAATGTGGCATAACCATAACACCACAAATATAGTTCTTCTGTAACCAATGATCAGTCAATTTGGCCTTGTGTTTGGGATCATTGAATTGTGAAAATCCAAATGTGTCCCATACGCAGCTGCAAATTATCTTCCAATATTCTCTGATAACATACTGCATTAATCTAGCCATCAACTGTGACCACTTCCGTGTGCTGATGTAGCTCGAACACACCCAAAACATCAGAAATCCACCTCCATGCTTCACAGTAGGGATTGTACACGTTTCATCTCAGGCCTTGTTGACTCCTCTCCATACATAGTGTCTATAGTTTTAATCTGTGTAATTTTGGTACCATCAATCCAAATTAATTTTTTCAAAGGTTTTAATGCTTGTCTAAGTACTGTTTTGCATATTTTAAGCACAATATTTTGTGACATTAGCGCAGTAATGGGTGTCTTTTCGCAACTCAACCAAGCAGCCTTTTTCTCTTCAAGTGCCTCTTCATTGTGCACCTTTGAACTAGAGATGGCCCGAACTGTTCGCCGGCGAACGGTTCCTGGCAAACTTCCGTGGTTCGCGTTCGTGGAGAACCGTGAACTTTTGCGGAAGTTCGATTCGTCCCCATAGTGCATTATTAGGGTCCATTTTGACCCTCTACATCACAGTCAGCAGGCACATTGTAGCCAATCAGGCTACACTCCCTCCTGGAGCCCCCCCCCCTTATAAAAGTCAGGCATCGTCAGCCTTTTCACTCACTCGTGTGGCTGCAGTAATTAGAGAAGGGAGAGCTGCTGCAGAGAGAGCTATAGGGAAAGCTTAGTTAGGCTCTTGTAGGCTTGTTAGCTTGCTCCTTGCTGGTTCTTATAGCTAAAAAAGCACCCCTCAACAGCTCTTTTGAGAGCTAATGTTGTTCTTGTGATCTATTTTTTTTTTTTTTTGCATTATATACAGCCCTGTCAGTCAGTCGCAGCTGGCCTTTGGCACCTGAATTCCTACTGTGCCACTGCTAGGCCCAGCACATTCAGTGGCCTGTGTGTGTGACAGGCAGCTGCCCATTTGTAATCCCAATCACTGCACCTGTTCACTGTTCACTGTTCAGTGCACCTACCTACCTACCTATACCTACGTGAGAGCACGCATTGTTAATACCACCAGTCATAGCACCTGTTCAGGGTACCTGTGTGTATGTGTGAGACAGGCAGCTGCACATACCAGTCACTGCAACCTGTTCACTGCACCTGTGTAACTGCACATTGTTGTACCAGCAGTCACTGAATACCGGTTCACTGCACCTGTGTAACCGTACATTGTATTAGTCAAGTCAGTGCATACCTTTCACTTCATCCCCCCCAATATGAACAAAACAAAAGGCAGAGCCAGAGGCAGGCCACCTGGCAGGTCTTTTTGAGGTCCAGCTGTCGTGATTTTGTGTGGCCCTCGACCAAAGTACAGTGTTCAGAAGAAGGCACGTGACATCAACCCCCAATATTGTCAGGACGTAGTTGACTATTTAACACAGAACACCTCAACTTTCTCAGCTTCCGCACGGAAGCGTGACATATCTTCCTCCTCTAGCTCTGATTCTGGCACCCCACTTAACACTCAGTCGGCCGCCACCACCACCAAAGTGCCATCACCCCAGGGTTCAGCGGTGTGGACATTTTTTTGTGTGTCTGCCTCAGATGAGAGCAATGCCATCTGTACTCTCTGCCACCGAAAATTGAGCCGTGGAAACACCAAGACCCGCGTAGGGACAACTACCTTATGAAGGCACATGATTACAAAGCACAAACTGCAATGGGATGACCATCTGAGGAAAAGCAGCACACAAAAGCAAAGCCACACACCGCAGTGGAAGATACCAGGCCGCAATTTTTTTTCAAAAAAGGCGATACCTAAACTGTACCGTGATGTTGAAAGGCAAGTGGTTACATCTCTGGCACACAGCCTTGGGTCAAGGGTCCATCTCACCACGGATGCCTGGTCTGCAAAGCACGCTCAGGCCTGCCCGAAGATTAAGTCAGTCCCCACACACAGCATCTCTGCCTGCACGCCGTGTGACTGCCTGCCCCAATACTAAGTCGGTCCCCACACAGCATCTCTGCCTGCAGGCCGCTTGACTGCCTTCTCCGGCACCACCAATGGGGTACGGGACTCCAGGTGGATTCCTGAATTTTTAAGGCCGCTGCTAGCAGCGGGCGCTATAATAATTTTTCTGGTGCGTGTACATGCCTGCCTAATTTTTCTGGCTGCACTGCGGCTGCAACAACAAAACAAAAGGCATGTACATGTGTCAATTCCCCTTCGTGATCATTACCTTGCCGCGGTGAAGGGGCTTGCGTATCACAATGAAGCAATGACCGCCGGCTATATGAGTGTCTCGGAGGGTGGCACACCAAAGATAATAAGGTCGTTGCTTCATTGTGGACAGACCAAATTCGATCAGCAGGACAATCACTGTTGTTCTGTCATTGAGCTACCTCAGCCTGGCGACCATATGGGCTTGAAAACCGCTATCGCCTGCACTCTCGCCATGGTGCGCACCAGTCCAGCACGGCTGTCACAACACAAACAGCTGTTTGCGGTGCAGTACACAGTGAGTTTGGTGTGTCAGTGTGAAGCAGTACTCTAATTACACTACCTGATTGATGTATACACATGTAAGATGTTTTAAAGCACTTTAGGCCTCCAATTTAGCATGCAATGTGATTTCTGCCCTTAAAGGGAACCAGAGAGGAACATAAAAAAAAGGAAAAAGCTTTTATACATACCTGGGGCTTCTTCCAGCCCCATAAGCCTGGATCGCTCCCACGCCGCCATCCTCCGCTTCCTGGATCGGCGGTACCGGGTCCCGTCACTTCCGGCGGACGCGGCCAATTGTCCGCATAACAGGGGCTCCCTCCATACCCGTACGCAAGCGGCTGCGCAGTAAGCAGCCTCACGCGTATGTATATGGAGGGAGCCCCGTGTGATGCGGACAATTGGCCGCGTCTGCCGGCCGACTGGCGGCCATGACGGGACCCGGTACCGGCGGATCCAGGAAGCAAAGGACGGCGACGTGGGAGTGATCCGTGTGGATGGGGCTGGAGGAAGCCCCAGGTATGTATAGAATCTTTTTCCTGGGGCCTCTGGTTCCCTTTAAAACGCTGCTTTGCGTCAAATCCAGATTTTTCCCTGGGACTTTTGGCGTCTATCCCACTCATCCATGCAAAAACTCAGATGTTAGACCCCTTGAAACATCTTTTCCATCACTTTTGTGGCCAGCATAAATGTTTCTAGTTTTGAAAGTTCACCTCCCCATTGAAGTCTATTGCGGTTCGTGAAAGTTCGCAAGTTCGTGAACGTTTGCGGAGGTTCGCGAGCCCGGTTCGCGAACCTAAAATCGGAGGTTCGGGCCATATCTACTTTGTACATGCACAACAATTTTCTGTAGAGAAGCCTGGATGTCACCTGAAGGTATCTGTGGCTTTTTCTTTGCATCTCAAACAATTCTCCAGGTAGTTCTGGCTGAAATGTGTGTTGGTCTACCAGGCCGTGGCTTGGTGTCAACAGGACCTGTCAATTTCCTTTTCTTTCTGAGAGTTTGAACACTGTTGATTGGCATTTCCAACTCAATGAATATCTCTTTATATCATTATCCTAATAGTATACACAGGGGTCCACAAATTCAGAAGCTACAGGGTCGGGAACAAGCTGTAGTTAGCAACAAAACTAGCTGTAAGATGAGCAGAAGTCTGCAACAAGGCAGGTAGTTAGCAAAATAAAATGCTTAGCAACAGGAACAAAGGTCAGCGAACCAGGTCATAACATGAGTCAAACTTGGATTCAAATAATCAAAACTGAGCTAAAGAATACAGCATTGGTCAGTCTCCCATGACTGGCTTAAATAGGCCTATTGGTTCCAAATTGTGCATGCAAATGCACACAACTCTGTATAGCAGTAGGATCAGCACACTCAGTAATCAGTTGCAAAACTTTAAAGAGGAACTCCAGTGACAATAATGTAATAAACAAAGTGCTTCATTTTTACAATAATTATGTATAAATGATTTAGTCAGTGTTTGCCCATTGTAAAATCGTTTAAATCCCTGATTTACATTCTGACATTTATTACATGGTGACATTTTTACTGTTGGCAGGTGATGTAGCTGCTGCATGCTTTTTTGGCAGTTGGAAACAGCTGTTAATTGCCACCTGGTGCTCTGGTGGCAGGATCGTGGCACCTTACATACGACTAGGGGAGTGCGGCCGGATACCACTACTTTACTGCACACAACGCTGAGCAGAGGCACATACCACAAACTTTCCCTATCCCATTGCAGTGCTGTGTAAAATGTAAGCACTTTAGAAATAAAGTTTGACAGTAATAACACCATACACCGTAGCACCTTCATTGCCGGACAATATGTTGATTAGTGGGTGCCCCAAGAGCTCCATGCCATCCAGCAGTAAGTGTGGTGCATTGCAAAGGGTGGGTGAGGATCTCCTCTCACCATATTGATGTCATTCAAGTTCACATTATTCTGTGAGCAGGATGAATGATCAGGTAGGATGCACAAGGAGGAAGGGCCCTGCCAGAGGATTACATTCTAAAGAGAGGTGGTGGTGTCACAATAGGAGGGGGGCTGCATTGTGAGGTTCTCTATAGGCAGTAGCAGTGTTAGGGAGTCTTGCCCAAGGTCTCCTACTGAATAGGTGTTGGCTTACTGCACAGGAGGAGCCGAGATTTGAACCCTGGTCTCCTGTGTCAGAGGCAGAGCCCTTATCCAGCCACTGCATATTAAGAAGTGTATATACTCCTGGGGCTTACGGGTCCAACATTTTCCCCTCTTGGAAGTTGGATACAACATTTAAAGACAAACGGGAAGTTTGCTTGGGGAAATGTTCGGTCATATTTTTGAATATGCTCATAGAACATGATGAAGAACGGCTGGAAAAAAAATTTGAAATTACTACAGTTCAGACGAATCTTAAGACATTTGATGAATCAAAATTGGTCCAACCCTTTTTGGATAAATTCAAGAAGGAATCGGAGAATTTTGAAAAATGCATAAGCAATAGTAAGAAAAACACATTTAGTAGAGATCGTAAAGATTTTGATGAAGGACAAGCATATAGGTGGAAGCACTGTGGTAATGGACGTGGTCGTCTAAGAAAACCATGAGGTGGATCGGGCAATCCAAGGGTTGGCAGCAGACGTAGACCGGGACAGGATAATCCTAATAACCCCAAACCTGCCCAACCCAGGGGTGAGGGCAAGCGTTTTGAGGATAGTCGCTCAAGTATAGATACTCGGAGTGTTTTCTTATCAGAAACAAGAGAGGTAGAAAGAGAACTAGAAGGAGCGGTAGGAGGAGACACAGAAACCGACCCCTTGATACAGTTAGCCCAAGGGGGGTCAGTGAACCGCAAATATCAGGTGCAATTGAATCAATAAAGATAGCACACCTGCAAAATTGAAAATCGTTAATTTATCAGACTACTTCCTCTCGGATGCTGAACGGTCTGTAGTGGAATGTGGACTTACTTTTGCACCCATAGCACCTCTAGACAAATTTACAGTTTTAAAAGATGTATTCCTTTTTTGCAGAAAATTGGTATTGCACAAAATGTTTGCACATTCCCTTACAGACTATATAGATCTTGGCTTAGACATCAATGATAGGGAAATACTGGACATACTTATGGATTTACTACAGGAGAATGAGCCTTCACAGTTTAAGAGGGCATCCACTTTTATTCCTCCATTTGAAAATTGTACAGCAGTAATGATATTTTTTGCTCTAATATGTGAAGAACTTAGCTCCTTAAACGTTACACCCTTTAGAAATGGCAATATACAGTAACTAAATCAGAACACAAAGCCTTGAAAGAACTGTCCCAAAACTAAACCTTGGTTATAAAGGAGGCAGTTGTTTACCATCAGATCCAACAGAAATATATAAGGGCAAACTGGATACTATCTTGTTAAATAGTTTGAGGAATAAAATCATAACCCCAAAGGAGCGTCTCTTTTTAAAAGTGGAGAAGCCTGTGATTGCAACACTATATCTGCTTCCTAAGATTCACAAAAACCTGTCTTGTCCCCCAGGAAGACGAATTGTGTCAGGAGTTGGATGTTTAACAGAGAAGTGCTGCACATTTGTAGATACCTATCTACAATGTCATCTGGTGAGTCTAAATTCGTATATTAGGGACTCCACACATTTAATTAACCAACTGGACGGTATGACCTTCCCCTCAAATACACTCATGATTACTTGTGATGTAGAATCACATTGCAGTAATATTTCTCATTAGCTTGCATTAAAGTAAATATTTCTTAGACACTGAGAGTTGTGAATTTGATGCTAGGAATTCCTTTGTGTTGCAGTTGCTAGAGTTCATTTTGAAGTTCAATTATTTTGTGATTGACCACCCGTTTTATGGACAGGTTGCCGGGACAGCGATAGGGTCCCGGTGTGCCCCCTCTTATGCTGGCCTTTTTTTAGGGTGGTGGGAGAGAGAGGTGGTTTTTGGACATGACTTGGAACGGTACCAGTCCCATATTTTGGGCTTGTACCGTTTTATTGATATCATCTTTTTCTGGAATGGACTAATTGAATTATGTCAAGAATTTATTGATACTTTAACCACTTCGCATCCAGACCTTGTTTTCCCCTTATTGACCAGAGCAGTTTTGACGTTTTAGCTATGTCCCTATTCAATCAGCAATAACTTTATCCCTACTCACGACACCTAAATGATCTAGATATCGTTTTTTTCAGGATAAACTAGACTTTCATTGGGGGATATTTTGTCCAGAGAATTTTTTTTTCTGCGCATTTTAGCGGGAAAAAAGAGGAAAAAACGTTAAAATTGCATTATTTCTCAGGTTTTCTTCAGTTCTAGTAAAAAATAAAAAGTGCTACAGTAGGTAAAAGACATGCCATCAGTATTAAGTCCCCCAAGGATAGATAGCCAGATGTGTGCCCAGTATCAGACCCCCCCAGTATAGCCAGATGTGCCCCCCAATATCAGCCTCAATTATATCCAGATATGTCCCCGCATTTGCTACCCCCCACATATATATGTATATATATATATATATATATATATATATATATATATATATATATATATATATATATATACAGCTGCATACCCCAATAAAGAACCCCTCATTATAGCCAGATGTGGCCCCAGGATCAGTGTTTCCCATTATAGCCAGATGTGCCCCCAGGATTAGCACCCCCGCCCCATTATTGCCATATGTGCCCCCAACATTCAGTTATGTCCCTCAGGACCATCAGATGTGCCCCCCATTATGAAAACCCCCACCCCAATACCCTGAAGGGCCCCAATAATAATTTCAACCCCCCCCCCCCCTTCAGATTTAGAACCCCCACCCTCTGTTATGGGCAGCCAGATGTGCCCCCCTTACCACTATGCCCCCCCCCCCGGTGGCCAGATCGTTAAAAACATGCCCCTGCAAGATAAATATCTCACCTTACCTGGCTCCTTCTATCATCCTGCAGCTCCAGCCTCCATTCACCCCGGTGCACTCAGCCCTGTGATGCCGAACATCCGGGTCCCGGCTTGATGACGTCATCAAGCTGGGACCCGGATATTCAGCGTCACGGGGCTGAGTGAAGAGCGGTGAATGGAGGCTGGAGCTGCAGTATGATCGCAGGAACCAGGTAAGGTGAGATATTCATCTTGCAGGGGCATTTTTTTTTTACGATCCGACCACGGAGGGGGAGAGATGAATGATCACGCTGTTTGCTACAGCGATGATCGTTCAGATCTTTGGGACGTGGATCAAACATAAGGGGCAGCCAGTGTGGTGACTGTTCTGTATGCCAATATATGCATCCCACTTATTCAGTTATTAATGCCTCAGGCACAAATACTTTTCAGTTTCATCAATATATTAATTGTAAGAGCAGTGGTGTGATATATCTTTTAACTTAGGAAAAGAATACATCAACACTTATCTAATCTCTAATTAGCAAAAAGAGACCACCAAGCCTCTAAACAACTTACACGTGTTGCCTCCCACTTTTTATTATATCACCAGGGTAAAGCAGATGGACTTAAAGTGGTGGCTCTGGAATGGGTTACAACTGGCCTTAAAGGTGGTGATCTGACCAAACGTTTATTACAAAGAGAATTGAGATGGATATACCAAATGGGCAGTCGAACTCCCATTGGTTTGAATGAGGCGTTCTCCTTTAAATCATTCTTGGGATAACTTTGTAAGTATTTGATAAGACACTTTTTTTATATAACCTATGAAATGTTGGCACACAATCACTGGCTGGGTGTGTAGTTTGGCACACTTGTTTTTATTGTCACACTTCACGGTTTATGTTGGTGTGATGCTGCAAAGTTGAGCGCATCAAAGTGGGGGCTCACATAATTCACATGGGTGGTATTGTGATGGTAAGCGCATAACCAACCCCTGTTCTAACATACAACACTATTTAATTTGTTAGAATACCAATGTATCACTTTTTTGTGGTTTATTGGATTGGTCCACTTTCTTTGAAGATACATGGTTTAGATAGGTAGACCATGGTCCCCTCAATAATTCTTTCACTGGGACTAGTACACCTTGGGCCATATGCAATTCAGGTTTTCTCCTGAGTTTTCTCCTAGTTGCTATTTTTACAACTTCTCATAAAATGCCTTTTAAGCCATTAGCAAGCAAGAAAATATTCAACAT
This sequence comes from Hyperolius riggenbachi, assembly GCF_040937935.1. Lineage (NCBI taxonomy): Eukaryota > Metazoa > Chordata > Amphibia > Anura > Hyperoliidae > Hyperolius > Hyperolius riggenbachi. The sequence continues at coordinate 346,555,264 of NC_090648.1, read as the reverse complement.
TTCATAGCACTTGTTCATAAACTTTTGGGTACTTTATTTGTAAAGTGCTGAAAATTAGTTTACAGAGAAGATGAAAATTATCTCCTAGGCGAAAACTCAGGTGAAAAAAATAAATTGCATATGGCCCCTTATCTTCTATGGTTCATTTTAAGTCATTATGCATATGCAATATTATTTTACTAATTATATTTATATATTTTTACTTTGAAGCGCCCAATTCTTCTGAATCTATTTATCTTTCCATCAAACTGACCAGAATCCTGCCTACTTATTTCCTCAAGAAGTCCTCATGATGATTTGTGGAAAAAGATCCTTAGCAACCTCTGTCTCCTACTCATGGCTCCTCTGTGGCTTTTCCTGCTTTGCTTTGTATTATTAAGACCCTCTGCTGGCTGCCTTGGAAATTCCATCCCCTCATTGATTGAATTTGCTTATTAGATGTTGGTGTTATACCAAACTAATTACACCTGGAGGGGTCTCTATATTACAAGTATTGTATGGACGTTTTTTGTTGGCGCCCCTTGCAGGGGCTAGTGTTGGGCGAACACCTGGATGTTCGGGTTCAGGAAAGTTCGCCGAACATGGCCGCAATGTTCGGCATGTTCGGGCCGAACCCCGAACTCCCCGAACATCCCGCTTTTGGGGGCCCTATGGGGTCGCAGGCATAAGGGGGGAGCATGCCCCGAGTACGGTACTACTGCTGAACCGCCCGCTGCCCGGCCTCCCTCAACGCATCACTCTCCGGACTCCTCCTCCTCAGTCACTCACTTCACAGTGCCGCCCACTGCCAGCCACCCACTACCACCGGACCGGTACTTCCTGAAACTTTTGTATGGGGAAGCGGGCAGAGGGGGGAGCGCTAGCGGAGGGGGTGGGGGGAATTTCCGACCCCCCCCGCGATCGGGGCATGCTCCCCCCTTATGCCTGCGACCCCATAGGGGGGCAGTATTCGGCCGAACAGGGCCCTGTTCGGCCCTGTTCGGCGGCCATTTAGTAGTTCGGGGCGAACCCGAACTTAAAAGGCCGAACACCATCAGGTGTTCGGCCGAACGCGAACATCACCCGAACAGGGTGATGTTCTGCAGAACCCGAACAGTGGCGAACACTGTTCGCCCAACACTAGCAGGGGCGTAGGGGCCGCGGTCATAACAGTTGCCTATGTGACCGGGCACAGGGCCGCTCATCCTCCCCATGTGCTGCCGCTGAGAGGGGTCATCAAATACTCACTTAGCCACGATCCACGCTATGCATCTACAAACTTCTTCCTGCCCTGCATTCCAGAGATAGAATGCAAGAACAGGAAGAAGTAAGTAGATGCAGTGTGTGGATCGCCGCAAAGGAAGTATTTGATGACTGCTCAGCCACTGCTGGTTCGTGCCGCTCCGTCCGCCCTCTGCCTGGCTACTCTGGCTACCTATATACTGAGACACCTATTCCTGAGTATCTACACTGAGGCATCTAGTCCTATCTATACTGAGGCATCTAATCCTGACTATCTATACTGAGGTACCTATTCTTGACTATCTATACTGAGGCATCTAATCCTGGCTATCTATACTGAGGTACATATTTCTAACTATCTATACTGAGGCACCTATCCCTGGCTATCTATACTGAAGCATCTATTCCTGACTATATATACTGAGGTATCTGATCCTGGCTATCTATACTGAGGTACCTATTCCTGACTATCTATACTGAGGCATCTAACCCTGGTGGCTATCTCTACTGAGGTACCTATTCCTGACTATACTGAGGCATCTAATCCTGGCTATCTATACTGAAGTACTTATTCCTGAATATCTATACCTGTCTCTAACCTTCCCTTTCTGGGTAAGCTAATAGAAAAAGCTGTATATCTCCAGCTAGAATCCAAAATCCTACAAAACAACAGCTATGACCCATTCCAGTCTGGATTCAGGAAACACCACAGCACTGAAACTGCCCTCATACAAATATGCAACCACCTGCTCATGGCAAGAGACAGAGGAGAGTGTTCCATCCTCACACGGCTAGACCGTTCTGCAGCCTTTGACACAGTTGACCATGACATCTTGATAAACAGGCTACAGGAATACTGCGGCATTGATGGCATAGTTCTTCAGTGGTTCAAATCCTTCTTGAGTGGCAGAACCCAAAAAGTGTATATGGGGCCCTTCCTGTCCACCCCTATAACACTTAAAGCTGAATATAACCCTGCATTTCAACTTTGCTCTAAAACATTATTTACAGTATATTATATGCAACCAGCATTTTTTTTTTTACTAGACCAGCATTGGAAGGGTTACACAGTGCTTTAAAGTTCCTGGAGATTTCTGCAGACGCATCCAAAGCTGACATAGATACATTTTGTGTACATAAATGTATCTAAGTGTTGAATGTGACTCATCTCTCTGACTGATGTAACAATGTGTGGTGTTTGGTGCACACTCAGAGTATTCAGATTGTTGGTGATCCGCAGTATCACCAATAATGCTGATATATCCGATTATGTGGCGATCTGCGGAATCGGCAATAATGCGGATATTTATTTGTAACTCTGGATACCGGGTATAACGACAGTGGAAAACCCACCACACTGATATCTTTAAGAGGACTGGCTACCTCTAAAAGAGAAACGCAGTGTGTGCGATTCTGCGACTAGATGACGTAACGCTAGAATCGCGTTCCCCAGCAGCAATGATATACTGGGGAACCACTGAGACCTCCGCAAGGAGGGATTTAGCAGAAAAAACCCTTTAGTGGGAGAACCACTAAAGGGGGCAAAGTCAGACGGAAACGGTTTGGTAACAAACTGGCTGCGAGGTACCGAATCGTGAAACAGAGAGCAGAGTCAGAAATCCAGCCAAGGTCAGTAACGGAAATCAGATAGGCGGAGGTACAAAGTCAGAAAGCCGAACTCGTAGTGAAATAGACAAGCAGAGGTTCGGCAACGGGAGATCAGAAAATGGCACAGATAGCAATAGTGCTTGCGAATATATTGGCAAAACCAATATATGTCGCAGATCAGGAAAATAACAAATCTGACTGTTGTGGGCTAGTTACGGCAAGCCGCACTTGGCCCACGATGGTACTGACTGTCAGATCACTATCTGGCTGACTATTAGATCAACTGACTGGCTGACTATAACAGAGATCAGGTTACATACAAATATACAATAATCAGGAAAACAACAAAGACTGACTGATGAGAGACAGGAGCCTTGCTCCAGCTAGGACTGTCTCTCTCGGATCTAGCTAAGGTCTGAGGGCCATCACAAAGTAACGCTTACTGCAGACAACTTGCAACTGACAGAATGCCTGCTTTTATACTGTGCTGGGCTCAACCAGCCCGCCCAGCCAATCAGCCAATCACAACACAGTTCAAGGACCTTGCAGCACAGCTCAAGGACCTTACTGAGGTCAGCTGACCAGCTGGTCAGCTGACTCTCCTTCTAAGAGTATAAAAGACTTTATTGCACACGCGCGCAGCCCCTACGGGGTCCAGACTGGATTGAGGATAGCGTTGGTGTGTGGCAGGCCCTGAGGCCTGTGAGGGAAGAACCGGACCACAGCCTCGACGTAAAGTACGCCGAGAGGCCTGTGACCGAACGGTGGATCGCAACGCCGATGCGGATGTTTCTCCGCGTTCCGCATGCGACCATGTGGTGGATGGTGCCGCTGATGCGGACGCGGACAAACCTCCGCGTTCCGCTTGCTGAATGCGGTCAGGCCGCCGTCTTATGACAGTACCCCCCCTTTCAGGCGTGGCCTCCGGACATGCCTCACCAGGTTTCCCGGGATGTGACTCATGAAACTTCTTTCTTATCTCTTTGGCATGCAGATCTCGAAGGGGAACCCATAATCTTTCCTCTGGTCCATACTTCCAGTGTACCAGATACTGAACTTTATTGCGTACAATGCGAGAATCCAGGATATCCTGAACCTCATACTCCAGTTCCCCATCGACCACCACAGGAGAAGGGGGAGCCGAGTCTACCCTAACAGCAGATTTCAATAGGGAGACATGGTATGTCCTGCCACATCTCAGACTGGCAGGTAGTTTCACCCTGTATGTCACATCATTAATCTTTCTTTCCACAGGGAAAGGCCCAATAAACCGGGGACCCAGTTTTGCCGATGGCTATCTGAGAGAGATATGTTTGGTGGATACCCAAACAAAATCCCCCGGAACAAAGTTCCATTCAATGGAACGTCTCTTGTCCGCATACTTTTTCTGGATCTTAAAGGCCTTATTCAGATTGTACCTGACATTCTCCCAAATTTTCTTGAAGGCTCCTTGCCACTCCTGGAGAGCCGGAAGAGGTGACTCCCTGACTGGAAGCGACGAAAATTTCGGTGATCTACCGTAAACGACCTGAAATGGAGAATACCCGGAAGATGTGTTCCTGAGATTATTGTGAGCGAATTCAGCAAATGGCAAGAATTTCACCCACAGATGTTGCGCCTCCGCCACGTAACATCTCAAGAATTGTTCAAGGGATTGGTTGATTCTCTCTGTCTGCCCATTGGTCTGGGGATGGTAGCCAGACGAAAAAGACAGAGAGATGCCCAGATCTTTGCAAAAGGACCTCCAGAATTTAGATACAAACTGTACCCCTCGGTCTGAAACCACATCCACAGGAATTCCATGAAGCTTAAAGATGTTATGCACAAATAGTTCTGCCAAATCCTGAGCAGACGGCAACCCGGGCAGAGCAACAAAATGTGCCATCTTACTGAACCTGTCAGTTACGACCCAGATGACGGACTTACCGTCAGATTCAGGCAGTTCACCCACAAAGTCCATGGAGATGTGGGACCATGGAACCTGTGGAGAAGGCAGGGGTTGGAGAGACCCGGCTGGAGCCTTCCTGGAGGATTTGCACCTGGCACAGACAGAACAGGACTTGACAAACTCTTCACAGTCGGACATGAAAGAAGGCCACCAGACAGCCCTACTCAACAGTTCCTGAGTACGGGCAATGCCCGGGTGTCCCACATTCTTGTGTTCATGAAACATACGTAGCACTTGCCCTCGGAAGCGGATGGGAACATACAGGAGACCGTCGGGTTTCCCCTTAGGAACAGTAGCCTGACATGCCGAAAGCACCTTGGAAAGATCCTCCGAGATCTCAGTAGCTGCCAGAAAGTACTTTTCAGGGAGGATATTAGTGGGAGTAGCAGATGGGGCAGACTCAGGCTCAAAGCACCTAGACAAGGCATCAGCCTTAACGTTCTTGTCACCTGGCCTATACGTGATCACAAAATCAAAACGAGAAAAGAAAAGCGCCCACCTGGCCTGTCTGGGCGTTAACCTCTTAGCTTTCTCGATGTATTCGAGGTTTTTGTGATCTGTATACACTGTAAAAGGGAACTCTGCCCCTTCCAACCAATGGCGCCACTCCTCCAGTGCCAGTTTGATGGCCAACAGCTCTCGATTCCCCACATCATAATTTTTCTCCGCGGGCGCAAACCTCCTTGAGAAGTATGCACACGGATGGACCTTACCATCCGGGCCAAAAGCCTGCGATAAAACTGCGCCGACTCCTACATCGGACGCATCCACCTCCACAATGAAGGGGCGGGTGACGTCAGGATGACGCAAGATGGGAGCGGAACAGAAGGCTGCTTTCAACAACTCAAAGGCCTTAACTGCTTTAGATGGCCAGTTACTAGCATCAGCCCCCTTTCTTGTCAACTGAGTCATAGGGGCCACCACCGAAGAGTACCCCTTAATGAACCTCCTGTAATAGTTGGCGAATCCCAAAAACCTCTGCAGTGCCTTGAGGCCTGAAGGCTGTGGCCATTCCAGGACTGCTGCGACCTTACTAGGATCCATTGCCAACCCAGATGTGGAGATAATGTATCCCAGAAAGGCTACCTCCCTGACTTTGAAAATACATTTCTCCAACTTGGCGTATAATTGGTTCTCACGTAGTTTTTGGAGGACATACCTAACATGCTGCCTATGCTGCTGCAAGTGTTTCGAAAAAATTAAAATGTCGTCAAGATAAACCACTAAGAATCTGCCTGATACATCTCTAAAGAGATCATTGACGAACTCCTGAAAGACCGCCGGGGCATTGCATAACCCGAAGGGCATGACGAGGTACTCATAGTGACCGTCAGGTGTATTAAACGCGGTCTTCCACTCGTCGCCTTCTCGGATACGAATAAGGTTATATGCCCCCCTCAGATCCAACTTGGAAAAAACACAGGCATCAGTAATCTGTGAGAATAGATCGTCGATGAGTGGGAGAGGGTAACGGTTTTTGATGGTGATCTTGTTAAGTTGTCTATAATCTATACACGGGCGAAGACCACCGTCTTTCTTCTTAACAAAGAAGAACCCCGCTCCCGCAGGGGACTTGGAAGGACGGATAAAGCCCTTCTCCAAGTTCTCCCTGATATAATCCTTCATCGCGATCTTCTCGGGACCAGAAAGATTGTACAACCGTCCCCGAGGGGGCATAGTACCTGGTCTCAGCTCAACAGGACAGTCATAGGGTCTATGGGGAGGCAACCTGTCCGCAGACCGGGCACAAAACACGTCACTGAATTCAGAATACTGAGGTGGAACCCCTTCAACGTGAACCTCAGAGGAACAGACTGATACAGACCCTAAACAATTCTCCTGACAATAGTGTGACCATGCAGACAGTTGTCCCTCCCTCCAATCTATCTGGGGAGAATGCTTCCTCAGCCAAGGGAGACCCAGGATGACTGACGAGGTGGCCATCTTTAAAACAAAGAACTGAATGTTTTCTGTGTGAAGAACCCCAATCTGGAGGGTGAGAAATGGAGTTTGACAAAGAGGTGACTTGTCTTGCAGTGGGGAGTCATCGATTGCGGTGACATAGATATGCTTCTGAATGGGGAGAATGGGGATATTGAACCTCAAAGCTAGATTACGATCTATGAAATTGGCGGCGGAGCCCGAGTCGATGAATGCAGACGTGTGACAAACTTGATTCTCCCATTGAAGGGAACAAGGCAGCAAGATCTTACTGTGATATGGAGGTAGGGTTTGCTCGCTTAGGGCGGTACCTCCAACCAGCCCTAAGCGGACAAGTTTCCCGCCCTCTTGCTGCACTTCTGCACTCGGTGACCCTTCTCCCCACAGTATAGGCATAGTCCCTCCTTCATTCTCCTAGCTCTCTCAGACCCTGTCAGATGGCCATGCCCCAATTGCATCGGTTCCTCCTCCGAGACCTCAGGAGGACTAACCGCATGGGACACCCTGGCGAGTGCTAAAGATCTGCCCTTCTTATGATAACGAATACGTCTATCAATTTTAATGGACAGTGTTATGGCCTCATCTAAACTTTTCGGTTCAGGGTGGCTTATGATGACATCAGAGATGGAATCAGATAACCCATTCATATACGTGTCTAATAGTGTGAATTGTTCCCACCTCACTGAGACTGCCCACTTCCTGAACTCTGCCGCATACTCCTCAACCATGCGACTACCTTGTTTAAGTTCCCTGAGCTTGCGCTCGGCTGTGCCGGCGATGTCGGGATCATCGTAGATAATGGCCATCGCTTTAAAGAATTCAGACACCGATGACAAGGCAGTATGACCTTCGGGAAGGCTAAATGCCCAGATCTGGGAATCTCCCTGTAAGAGGGTCCTAATCAGAGTAACCCTCTGTGCCTCTGAACCGGACGACACAGGTTTCATCTGGAAATATGCTAAACAGCGATTTCTAAAGTTACTAAAGTCGGCCCGTGAGCCAGAAAATTTTTCCGGAAGGGGCATCTTGGGCTCGACTGTGTGAGGGGAAGGTTGAACCACTGGTGGAGACAGGGCATTAATTCTCTCTGTAAGCTGGGAGATCTGAGCTTGCTGTAAGGTCACAGTTTTGGACAATTCTCCAATAGTGGCTGACAGCATATTCAATCGTTCCACCAGACCTTCCATATTCATAAATGTGGTCTGCAGTACTGTAACAATGTGTGGTGTTTGGTGCACACTCAGAGTATTCAGATTGTTGGTGATCCGCAGTATCACCAATAATGCTGATATATCCGATTATGTGGCGATCTGCGGAATCGGCAATAATGCGGATATTTATTTGTAACTCTGGATACCGGGTATAACGCCAGTGGAAAACCCACCACACTGATATCTTTAAGAGGACTGGCTACCTCTAAAAGAGAAACGCAGTGTGTGCGATTCTGCGACTAGATGACGTAACGCTAGAATCGCATTCCCCAGCAGCAATGATATACTGGGGAACCACTGAGACCTCCGCAAGGAGGGATTCAGCAGAAAAAACCCTTTAGTGGGAGAACCACTAAAGGGGGCAAAGTCAGACGGAAACGGTTCGGTAACAAACTGGCTGCGAGGTACTGAATCGTGAAACAGAGAGCAGAGTCAGAAATCCAGCCAAGGTCAGTAACGGAAATCAGATAGGCGGAGGTACAAAGTCAGAAAGCCGAACTCATAGTGAAATAGACAAGCAGAGGTTCGGCAACGGGAGATCAGAAAATGGCACAGATAGCAATAGTGCTTGCGAATATATTGGCAAAACCAATATATGTCGCAGATCAGGAAAATAACAAATCTGACTGTTGTGGGCTAGTTACGGCAAGCCGCACTTGGCCCACGATGGTACTGACTGTCAGATCACTATCTGGCTGACTATTAGATCAACTGACTGGCTGACTATAACAGAGATCAGGTTACATACAAATATACAATAATCAGGAAAACAACAAAGACTGACTGATGAGAGACAGGAGCCTTGCTCCAGCTAGGACTGTCTCTCTCGTATCTAGCTAAGGTCTGAGGGCCATCACAAAGTAACGCTTACTGCAGACAACTTGCAACTGACAGAATGCCTGCTTTTATACTGTGCTGGGCTCAACCAGCCCGCCCAGCCAATCACAACACAGTTCAAGGACCTTGCAGCACAGCTCAAGGACCTTACTGAGGTCAGCTGACCAGCTGGTCAGCTGACTCTCCTTCTAAGAGTATAAAAGACTTTATTGCACACGCGCGCAGCCCCTACGGGGTCCAGACGGGATTGAGGATAGCGTTGGTGTGTGGCAGGCCCTGAGGCCTGTGAGGGAAGAACCGGACCACAGCCTCGACGTAAAGTACGCCGAGAGGCCTGTGACCGAACGGTGGATCGCAACGCCGATGCGGATGTTTCTCTGCGTTCCGCATGCGAACATGTGGTGGATGGTGCCGCTGATGCGGACGTGGACAAACCTCCGCGTTCCGCTTGCTGAATGCGGTCAGGCCGCCGTCTTATGACAACTGAGAAGGAGTTGGAGGACAGCCAAAGAGTGTGTAACATTTCTCAATAGATACATATAACTAAATAGAATGTAACAATCTGAACTTCTGCATATCTCTCCACTGAACTTTAAACCTCTGTGTTTAACCCTTCCAATGCTGGTCTAGTAAAAAAAAATGCTTTTTGCATATAATATGCTGTAAATAATGTTTTAGAGCAAAGTTGAAATGCAGGGTTATATTCCGCTTTAAAGAGACACTGAAGCGAAAAAAAAAAATATGATATAGTGAATTGGTTGTGTACTATGAATAATTACTAGAAGATTAGCAGCAAAGAAAATATTCTCATACTTTTATTTTCGGGTATATAGTGTTTTTTTCTAACATTGCATCATTCTATAATATGTGCAGATTACACAACACTCAGCATTCAAAATGAGTCTTTCAGAGCAGTCTGTGAAGTAATGACCTCTCCTCTAGCAGAGGAAACGTAAATAGTCCAGGAACAGTTGAGATAATAAAAGTCAGATAACAGCCCTCTCCACGACTAACTTAGTCGGAGAGCTTAATGGCTTGTTTGCATAGAGATAACAACTGGAGTTTCTCAACTCTTCCTGTACTGGAAACAATTACACTGATGTATCTGATCTTAATGTTTTATTTCTTAGCTGTGCTACACATACAAATCATAATATCATCATTTTTTTTTCGCTTCAGTGTCTCTTTAAGTATGGGGTGCCCCAGGGCTCAATCCTCTCTCCCCTGCTTTTCACGATTTACATGTTACCGCTTGGAAAACTAATCCAAAAACATGGCCTGACATACCACTGCTATGCGGACGACACCCAACTATATTTTTCCTTCAAGCCTGGTGTGACAGACCCATCTCCAACTATACCATATGTGAGCGCAGCCAAGCCCTGGATCTGCCACACCCAGGAGCTTGTCCCCAACTGCTCTGAAACTTACCAAACACACAGGAGATACTCACTTCCCAAACAGTTCTCTGCTGCTTATATAAAGCCTGCAGGCTGCTTGTAAGCCAATCAAGAAGTGCACATACACATTACACCTAGTCTGCAGTGATTAATTCAAACAGAAGCTGAGCTACTCAGCTAGTCATAGGAGAGGGTTTCAGTTGCATATAGACAATGGCTATATGGCCAGCAGGGGGCACCAGCGTGCAGGATATACCCTCTCATCTGCCCCCCTCCTAACTAAACTGCATGGGAATCTACATTAAAATTTAAAAACAATAATGGTGCACAAGTGTGTGTGTTTGGTAAGTTTCAGAGCAGTTGGGGACAAGCTCCTGGGTGTGGCAGATCCAGGGCTTGGCTGCGCTCACATATGGTGTTGCATGCTGGTTCTGGGGCCCCGGGCAGTGAGAGTTCCTGGGGCCCCAGGCTGGCTTGTGCACCATTATTGTTTTTAAATTTTAATGTAGATTCCCATGCAGTTTAGTTAGGAGGGGGGCAGATGAGAGGGTATATCCTGCACGCTGGTGCCCCCTGCTGGCCATATAGCCATTGTCTATATGCAACTGAAACCCTCTCCTATGACTAGCTGAGTAGCTCAGCTTCTGTTTGAATTAATCACTGCAGACTAGGTGTAATGTGTATGTGCACTTCTTGATTGGCTTACAAGCAGCCTGCAGGCTTTATATAAGCAGCAGAGAACTGTTTGGGAAGTGAGTATCTCCTGTGTGTTTGGTAAGTTTCAGAGCAGTTGGGGACAAGCTCCTGGGTGTGGCAGATCTAGGGCTTGGCTGCGCTCACATATGGTGTTGCATGCTGGTTCTGGGGCCCCGGGCAGTGAGAGTTCCTGGGGCCCCAGGCTGGCTTGTGCACCATTATTGTTTTTAAATTTTAATGTAGATTCCCATGCAGTTTAGTTAGGAGGGGGGCAGATGAGAGGGTATATCCTGCACGCTGGTGCCCCCTGCTGGCCATATAGCCATTGTCTATATGCAACTGAAACCCTCTCCTATGACTAGCTGAGTAGCTCAGCTTCTGTTTGAATTAATCACTGCAGACTAGGTGTAATGTGTATGTGCACTTCTTGATTGGCTTACAAGCAGCCTGCAGGCTTTATATAAGCAGCAGAGAACTGTTTGGGAAGTGAGTATCTCCTGTGTGTTTGGTAAGTTTCAGAGCAGTTGGGGACAAGCTCCTGGGTGTGGCAGATCCAGGGCTTGGCTGCGCTCACATATGGTGTTGCATGCTGGTTCTGGGGCCCCGGGCAGTGAGAGTTCCTGGGGCCCCAGGCTGGCTTGTGCACCATTATTGTTTTTAAATTTTAATGTAGATTCCCATGCAGTTTAGTTAGGAGGGGGGCAGATGAGAGGGTATATCCTGCACGCTGGTGCCCCCTGCTGGCCATATAGCCATTGTCTATATGCAACTGAAACCCTCTCCTATGACTAGCTGAGTAGCTCAGCTTCTGTTTGAATTAATCACTGCAGACTAGGTGTAATGTGTATGTGCACTTCTTGATTGGCTTACAAGCAGCCTGCAGGCTTTATATAAGCAGCAGAGAACTGTTTGGGAAGTGAGTATCTCCTGTGTGTTTGGTAAGTTTCAGAGCAGTTGGGGACAAGCTCCTGGGTGTGGCAGATCCAGGGCTTGGCTGCGCTCACATATGGTGTTGCATGCTGGTTCTGGGGCCCCGGGCAGTGAGAGTTCCTGGGGCCCCAGGCTGGCTTGTGCACCATTATTGTTTTTAAATTTTAATGTAGATTCCCATGCAGTTTAGTTAGGAGGGGGGCAGATGAGAGGGTATATCCTGCACGCTGGTGCCCCCTGCTGGCCATATAGCCATTGTCTATATGCAACTGAAACCCTCTCCTATGACTAGCTGAGTAGCTCAGCTTCTGTTTGAATTAATCACTGCAGACTAGGTGTAATGTGTATGTGCACTTCTTGATTGGCTTACAAGCAGCCTGCAGGCTTTATATAAGCAGCAGAGAACTGTTTGGGAAGTGAGTATCTCCTGTGTGTTTGGTAAGTTTCAGAGCAGTTGGGGACAAGCTCCTGGGTGTGGCAGATCCAGGGCTTGGCTGCGCTCACATATGGTGTTGCATGCTGGTTCTGGGGCCCCGGGCAGTGAGAGTTTCTGGGGCCCCAGGCTGGCTTGTGCACCATTATTGTTTTTAAATTTTAATGTAGATTCCCATGCAGTTTAGTTAGGAGGGGGGCAGATGAGAGGGTATATCCTGCACGCTGGTGCCCCCTGCTGGCCATATAGCCATTGTCTATATGCAACTGAAACCCTCTCCTATGACTAGCTGAGTAGCTCAGCTTCTGTTTGAATTAATCACTGCAGACTAGGTGTAATGTGTATGTGCACTTCTTGATTGGCTTACAAGCAGCCTGCAGGCTTTATATAAGCAGCAGAGAACTGTTTGGGAAGTGAGTATCTCCTGTGTGTTTGGTAAGTTTCAGAGCAGTTGGGGACAAGCTCCTGGGTGTGGCAGATCCAGGGCTTGGCTGCGCTCACATATGGTGTTGCATGCTGGTTCTGGGGCCCCGGGCAGTGAGAGTTCCTGGGGCCCCAGGCTGGCTTGTGCACCATTATTGTTTTTAAATTTTAATGTAGATTCCCATGCAGTTTAGTTAGGAGGCTGGCAGATGAGAGGGTATATCCTGCACGCTGGTGCCCCCTGCTGGCCATATAGCCATTGTCTATATGCAACTGAAACCCTCTCCTATGACTAGCTGAGTAGCTCAGCTTCTGTTTGAATTAATCACTGCAGACTAGGTGTAATGTGTATGTGCACTTCTTGATTGGCTTACAAGCAGCCTGCAGGCTTTATATAAGCAGCAGAGAACTGTTTGGGAAGTGAGTATCTCCTGTGTGTTTGGTAAGTTTCAGAGCAGTTGGGGACAAGCTCCTGGGTGTGGCAGATCCAGGGCTTGGCTGCGCTCACATATGGTGTTGCATGCTGGTTCTGGAGCCCCGGGCAGTGAGAGTTCCTGGGGCCCCAGGCTGGCTTGTGCACCATTATTGTTTTTAAATTTTAATGTAGATTCCCATGCAGTTTAGTTAGGAGGGGGGCAGATGAGAGGGTATATCCTGCACGCTGGTGCCCCCTGCTGGCCATATAGCCATTGTCTATATGCAACTGAAACCCTCTCCTATGACTAGCTGAGTAGCTCAGCTTCTGTTTGAATTAATCACTGCAGACTAGGTGTAATGTGTATGTGCACTTCTTGATTGGCTTACAAGCAGCCTGCAGGCTTTATATAAGCAGCAGAGAACTGTTTGGGAAGTGAGTATCTCCTGTGTGTTTGGTAACCATCTCCAACTATAAACGCCTGCTTACGTGACCTACAGCAATGAATGAATGACAACTGGCTAAAACTAAATGCAGACAAAACTGAAGTCCTTCTGATCGGAGGGCAGCGCATGACAACAAAACAACTTAATTTGCAGTCTTCACCACTGGGAATAGGAGGCACGGATCTACGCAGCTCTAATCATGTGCGTAGCCTGGGAGTTCTAATTGATGGGGATTTAAACTTCAGAACTTACATCTCTGCTGTGGTGAAATCATCCTATTTTCACCTTAAGAACATCGCAAAAATCAAGCACCTCATCCCCCCAGAAGATCTACCAACTTTAGTTCAGGCCTTCATTACCTCCTGACTGGACTACTGTAATGCTCTCTACACTGGCCTTCCAAAAAAGGACTTGTACCGCCTACAGCTGATACAGAACACTGCTGCCAGACTGCTAACCAACCAACCCCGTCACTGCCACATAACGCCAGTCCTGCACTCCCTTCACTGGCTACCTATAGAATGGAGGGTCCTATTCAAGATCGGCCTACTGACATTTAAATCACTTAATAATGGGATGACATTCTTCAGGTGACGAGACTCATCTCCCCCTCAATTCGAGAACGCCTTACACAGGTATATATTATACATCAAGCTTACCTCACTCCCCTAAAACTAGCCAAGTTTGATCCCAGCGTGTCTCCCGCTTGTCCTAAATGCTCATCCTCCACCTACATTTTTTCACTTAATATGGGAATGTCCCCCTATTGCAACATTTTGGAAGCAATTAATACAATTCCTACATTATAAAATGGGCTGCCCTGTGAAGATGGACCCTGCTTTGTGCATCTTAGGTCTAATTACAGATGACTCTATGCCTAACAATACTAAACTACTCATATATCAAACTTTATTCCAAGCTAGACAAGAAATAGCTCAAAAATGGCTTTCTCTCGAGTCTCCTACGCTCCAAGCTTGGATATCCAGAGTGGACCGCACTCTTCCAAATAAGAAGCTTGTCTATCTTCACAGAAAGGCCATAAATACATTTCATCTAATATGGGATGGCTGGATAGAGAGATGGTCCCCCTAAAACTGCCTCTTTTCTCCACCCCATACTGCTTTTCCACCTCTTTCACTCCTATCTGGCCCTTAATACTAAATTGTGGGATAACATCTGAGTTATATTAGTAATGTTAGCCTTAACCTTATTAGACAATCTTCTCTCTCCTTTTTATAACATGCATGTTTTATTTTCAGGACTTCTGAGACATTAAACTACAGCTCTTGCTCTAGAGACATTTATATATACACGCAATCCTCTACTGTTTATCCATGTATACTATAAATGCACATGCACTAATGTATGTGTGTCCTGCCTTGCACCAGGCAGTGTTGTAAAATTATTTTATTGTTCTCAATAAACTTCGTTTTGGGTTAAAAAAAAAAAATAACTGAATAATCTGGGCCTTGGATACATGAAAGAAATGTTGCAGCTGCGTAGCAATCCCCGCATTCTCAGATCCACACGTTCTAATAATCTAGTCATACCCAGAGTCCACTTGGAAACTGTTGGTCCCAGAGCCTTCTGTCCTGCTGCCCCTACGTTTTGGAACTCCTTACCTCAACAGATCAGGACAGCTCCAACTCTAGAGGTGTTTAAATCTAGACTGAAACCCCACCTGTTTAGTTTGGCATTTGCAGAAATATAACGTTTGTTGTGTGAATACTTCATCCTACTATGAATTACTGAATCTGAGAGAGCCTAAGCGCTTTGAGTCCTATTGGAGAAAAGCGCTATAGAAATGTTATTGTATTGTATATTGTATTGTATACTGAGGCACCTACTCCTGGCTATCTATACCGAGGTACCTATTCCTGCCTATCTATACTGAGGCATCTAATCCTGACTATCTATACTGAAGTACTTATTCCTGACTATCTATACTGAGGCACCTACTCCTAGCTATCTATACCAAGGTACCCATTCCTAGCTATCTATACCAAGGCACCTATCCCTGGCTATCTATACCGAGGCACCCTATCCTGGCTATCTATACCAAGGCACCTATCCCTGGCTATCTATACCGAGGTACCTATCCTTGGCTATCTATACCGAGGCACCTATCCCTGGCTATCTATACTGAGGCACCTTTCCCTGGCTATCTGTACCAAGGCACCTATCCCTGGCTATCTATACCGAAGCACCCATCCCTGGCTATCTATACCAAGGCACCTATCCCTGGCTATCTATACCGAGGCACCTATTCTTGGCTATCTATACTGAGGCACCTATCCATGGCTATCTATACCGAGGCACCTATCCCTGGCTATCTATACTGAGGCACCTATCCCTGGCTATCTGTACTGAGGCACCTATCCCTGGCTATCTGTACTGAGGCACCTATCCCTGGCTATCTGTACTGAGGCACCTATCCCTGGCTATCTGTGCTGAGGCACCTATCCCTGGCTATCTGTACTGAGGCACCTATCCCTGGCTATCTATACTGAGGCGCCTATTCCTGGCTATCTATACTGGAGGCACCTACTCTTGGCTATTTAATGTAGGGTGGGGGGGGCCCGCGTCCAAATTCTGCATGAGGGCCCAGAGGTTTTTAGCTATGCCACTGCCCTCTTTTTTATATGAAGGACACTTATGGTGCCCCCCTTATAATTCAATTGCCTTTGCTTTAGATTTCAATTTTTAGTTGTCTTATCCTGGAGGCCAGGAATTAGCTTCCAGTGTATACTCCTATTGCCTTTCCTCATAGAAATGTACTAAATTGAGGTACCGTTTCCTGCTTAAATCTATTGTACTAGATTTGTATTTAGAATGCTTTTTGACCCTTTTTTTTACCATTGCGGCCACCATAGACTAATTCCTGCATACGTTGCACGCGTTGGAGCGCATTTGCGCTTCAGCAAAAACTATATTCCTGCATACGTTGCACGCGCTGGAGCGCATTTGCGCTTCAGCAAAAACTATATTCCTATATACGTTGCATGCGCTGGAGCGCATTTGCGCTTCAGCAAAACTATATCCTTGCTCTGTGGTGATGTACTTCTGCATGTTGAGTTTCTGGCTTCCCATACTATAGCGGCTTGTCAGCACAGACTCTCGCGCACTCCAGCCGCAGGTGTTATTTGCGATTACGCTTATTATACCCTATCAGGAAGCCAGATATCAACTACATTAGGTATTTAAAAAAACCCTTTCCCAAAATGCAGCGCTCCTAACAAAGTGGTCATAAGGACCACGTCATGCGTGGAGAGCTGTGTGTGCCTCTCTCTGTGCCTCTCTCCACTCTTACTACCTGGCTGTTTTTGACTTATATCTGCGGACCCTGCCCAGGAACATGTATGTATGCTACACACTTTATTGACATTGCCATGTGCATATATAATGTTCATCATATGCACTTCATCTCTTTCTGATCCTGGGGCTAGCACACTGCAGTGTATTGGGAGTGCGGATTATTTCATGTATATAGTCACTTTCTTTTGGTGAGAGGTCTGTCTGTCCTTTTCTCTCTCCTTTTCCTGATCCTGCACCTAAACAGGGTTTAGAGTGTTATTAAAATTTTCCACCATGGCTTTTTCACTGCAAACTTTAGAATCACTTTATCATTTATGAATAGACTTGTATTATGTCTCTGAGCATATTTGCACTAGAGTTGGGCCGAACGGTTCGCCTGCGAACGGTTCCATGCGAACTTCAGTGGTTCGCGTTCGCGTCCCGCAGGCGAACCTTTGCGGAAGTTCGGTTCGCCCCATAATGCACATGGAGAGTCAACTTTGACCCTCTACATCACAGTCAGCAGGCCCAGTGTAGCCAATTAGGCTACACTAGCCCCTGGAGCCCCCCCCCCCCCCTTATATAAGGCAGGCAGCGGCGGCCATTACGGTCACTCGTGTGCTGCCTGCGTTAGTGAGAGTAGGGCGAGCTGCTGCAGACTGTCTCTCAGGGAAAGATTAGTTAGGCTTAACTTGTTCCTGTCTGGCTGCATACCTGTTCTGTGAACCCACCACTGCATACCTGTGCTGTGAACCCACCACTGCATACCTGTGCTGTGAACCCACCACTGCATACCTGTGCTGTGAACCCACCACTGCATACCTGTGCTGTGAACCCACCACTGCATACCTGTTCAGTGAACCCACCACTGCATACCTGTGCTGTGAACCCACCACTGCATACCTGTTCAGTGAACCTGCCACTGCATACCTGTTCTGTTCAGTGGACCCGCCACTGTATACCTGTTCATTGAACCCACCACTGCATACCTGTGCTGTGAACCCACCACTGCATACCTGTTCTGTGAACCCACCACTGCATACCTGTGCTGTGAACCCACCACTGCATACCTGTTCAGTGAAGCTGCCACTGCATACCTGTTCTGTTCAGTGGACCCGCCACTGTATACCTGTTCATTGAACCCACCACTGCATACCTGTGCTGTGAACCCACCACTGCATACCTGTTCTGTGAACCCACCACTGCATACCTGTGCTGTGAACCCACCACTGCATACCTGTTCAGTGAACCTGCCACTGCATACCTGTTCTGTTCAGTGGACCCGCCACTGTATACCTGTTCATTGAACCCACCACTGCATACCTGTGCTGTGAACCCACCACTGCATACCTGTTCTGTGAACCCACCACTGCATACCTGTTCAGTGAACCCGCCACTGCATACCTGTTCTGTTCAGCTGCTGCCCGCCCCAAGACTAAGTCAGTCCCCGCACTCACAGCATCTCTGCCTGCACGCCGTGTGACTGGCTGCCTGGCCTGCCCCAAGAAGACTAAGTTGCTCCCAGTCCCTCCACACAGCATGTCTGCCTGCAGGCCGCTTGACTACCTTCTCCGCCACCACCAACAGGGTCCGGGACTCCAGGCGGATTGCTGAATTTTTTAGGCCGCTGCTAGCAGCGGCCGCTGTAATAATTTTTCTGGTGCGTGAACATGACTGCCTAATTTTTCTGGCTGCACTGCGGGCAGCTGCAACAACAAAAGAAAAGGCATGTACATGCGCCCATTCCCCTTCGTGATCATTACCTTGCCGTGGTGAAGGGGCTTGCGTATCACAATGAAGCAATAACCGGCGCCTAGATGAGTGTCTCGGGGGGCACACCCACGATAATAAGGTCGTTGCCTCATTGTGGTCAGACCAAATTTGATCAGCTGGACAGTCACTGTTCTGTCATTCAGCTACATCAGCCAGGCGACCATATGGGCTGTAAAGCCACCAAAACCTGCACTCTCGCCATGGTGCGCACCAGTCCAGCACGGCCGTCACTACACAAACAGCTGTTTGCGGTGCGTTACACGGTGAGTTTGGTGTGTCAGTGTGAAGCAGTACCTTAATTACACTACCTGATTGATGTATACACATGCAAGATGTTTGAAAGCACTTTAGGCCTGTCATTTAGCATTCAATGTGATTTCTGCCCTTAAAACGCTGCTTTGCGTCAAATCCAGATTTTTCCCCGGGACTTTTGGCATGTATCCCACTCCGCCATGCCCCCCTCCAGGTGTTAGACCCCTTGAAACATCTTTTCCATCACTTTTGTGGGCAGCATAATTATTTTTTTTTTTCAAAGTTCGCATCCCCATTGAAGTCTATTGCTGTGCGCGAACTTTAACGCGAACCGAACCTTCCGCGGAAGTTCGCGAACCAGGTTCGCGAACCTAAAATCGGAGGTTCGGCCCAACTCTAATTTGCACCACTCTTTTGCACATAATTCACTTTTGAGACTTGGGGCTTGATTCACAAAGCGGTGATAACCTGCTTAGCACGTCTAAAGTCTTTAGACGTGCTAACCAGGGTGCTAAGTAGGTTAGCACCGGATTTCTGAATCAGATCGCGCGCTAAGTACCGCGCGCAAAGTTTTGCGCGCACTAAGTCCCATAGGCTTTAATGGGTACTTAGTGCGGAGCACCCTGCGCTCTGTGCATTGCACGCGTAAAGTTTTGCGCGCGAAAAGCTTGTTTAGACGTGCTAAGGGGGTTTTCACAGGCGTACTAACAGTTATCACCGCTTTGTGAATCAAGCCCTTAGTGTTTCTACTATAGATTATTTATTTATAGATTCATATGGATCCGGGTCCTCAGACTCCATACTGGCTCAAATCTTGAACCCAGATGGTGAATTATACATCTTACAGGATTATTTAATTTATTCAGGAGGTGAGGTATTTATAATCTTTTGTTCTCCCCACACACGTGTTGTGGAGTGTGTTGGTGTTTAATACACGTTGTAAATGTTTTTAAATTGTGTCTAAGTATTCAATAAACTTTTAGCATTTATTGAAATTGGTGGTGCAGCTCATGCTTGGCAGGATTTCTGTTTCTTCTACAATTAATTGTATCTCTCTTTCTGATCCTGGGGCTAGCACACCACAGCGTATTGGGATTGCAGATCATTGCTTCGTTCCTGAAAGTGAATGGCTGAGATACCACAGGACTATTCCTGTGGTATCTCAGCCATTCACTTTCAGGAACGAAGCGCTTTTGGAATTGCCAGAAATTCCTAGAAAGCATAAATCGCTGCTGAAAGTGCTCTAGAGCAGGGGTCCCCAACCTTTTTGAGCCCGGGGCCCACTATCCCGACCAAACTTTTCTCTGGGGCCCGGGGGGGGGGGCGTGGTTAATGGCGGCAGCAGTCACCCCCCCCCCCCTTTTTTCCCTGATTTTGAGTGTAGTATATAGGTAAGTAGGTATCTAGGTATAGTTGCCCCCAGTATAGGTAGCTAACACAGTTGCCCCTGTATAAGGACTATAGTTGCCCCAGTATAGTTAGTTAGGTAGTATAGTTACCCCAATATAGTTAGTATAGTTACTCCAGTATAGCTAGTACAGTTACCACAGTACAGTAAGTACAGTTACCATAGTACAGCAAGTATAGTTAGCCCAGTATAGCAAGTACAGTTACCACAGTATAGCTACTACAGTTAGCCCAGTATAGCTAGTACAATTAGCCCAGTATAGCAAGTACGGTTAGCCCAGTATAGCAAGTACAGTTAGCCCAGTATAGCAAGTACAGTTAGCCCAGTATAGCTAGTACAGTTACCACAGTACAGTAAGTACAGTTACCACAGTACAGCAAGTATAGTTAGCCCAGTATAGCAAGTACAGTTACCACAGTATAGCTACTACAGTTAGCCCAGTATAGCTAGTACAGTTAGCCCAGTATAGCAAGTACAGTTAGCCCAGTATAGCAAGTACAGTTAGCCCAGTATAGCAAGTACAGTTAGCCCAGTATAGCTAGTACAGTTAGCCCAGTATAGCTAGTACAGTTAACCCAGTATAGCAAGTAGTTACCACAGTATATCTACTACAGTTAGCCCAGTATAGCTAGTACAGTTACCCCAGTATAGCAAGTACAGTTAGCCCAGTATAGCAAGTACAGTTACCCCAGTATAGCTAGTACAGTTACCACAGTACAGCAAGTATAGTTAGCCCAGTATAGCAAGTACAGTTACCACAGTATAGCTACTACAGTTAGCCCAGTATAGCTAGTACAGTTAGCCCAGTATAGCTAGTACAGTTAGCCCAGTATAGCTAGTACAGTTAGCCCAGTATAGCAAGTACAGTTACCACAGTATAGCAAGTACAGTTAGCCCAGTGTAGCAAGTAGTTACCCCAGTGTCAGGCTCCCAGTGACCGGCTCCCAGTGTCCCAGGGTCAGGCTCCCAGCATCAGCTCACACCACAAATGGCGCCCAAACACGTCTGTATCTGCGGACAAAGTCGCCGCCTGCAGTGATGCCACTTGAGGAAAAGCGTGATTGGCCACAAGTATGGAGCGGGCGTGTCTGAAGGCCTCCGAGCGCTGCGATGATTGCCCCATTGATGAAGGAGGCAGGACTGGCGCTTCCGAGATGCAGTTCTTCGCCGGCGCTTCAGGGGGGTTGATTGGCCACAGATTGAGGGGGCGGGACTGGCGAACTATGACGTCCACGGCCGAGGCTGTGCATAAAAACTAAAAATAACACTGAGAAAGTTAAAAATCAGTCTGAAGCCGCGGCCCACTGTAAAATGTCCTGCGGACCACTAGTGGGCCGCGGACCACAGGTTGGGGACCCCTGAGAGGGTCCCAGGCCTCCTACTGCTGTCCTTCTTTGCCATCCCTGGCACCACCAATGTCCCTGTAGTCCCAGGGATAATTCTGGAAAGGATACAGCCCTTTTTTAAACTATCCAGACACTGGAAAAAAAAATCTTTGGAGGCTGACTTAAACTGTTTCTGCCTAGAGTTGCATACCTGAGATGAAAAAGAGGGACACTTAAAGGGACTCCGAGCAGTGCAGAAACTATGGAAAGATGCATATCATTTTAAAGCTCTCTTTCTCCTCTTTCCAATGATATATAAACCGCCGCCCTACGTCTTTTAGTTTTCGCTATTTTCGCGATTGAAATTGCCGCGGCCGCGATTTCAATCACAAAAATAAAGAAAACTAAAAGGCGTAGAGCGACGATTTAGGTGTCGCCAGAAAGAGGAGAAAGAGAGCTTTAAAATTATATCCATCTTTCCATAGTTACTTGTATTACACAGGACAACACTTTTCCCAGTGTCAGCAGCTCCATTCAGCAGAAAAAGTCAGCCTGTGTAATACAATGTAACCATGGAAAGATGGATATCATTTTAAAGCTCTCTTTCTCCTCTTTCTGGCGACATCTAAATCATCTAAATTCTTTATTTTGCGATTGAAATCGCGGCCGCGGCAATTTCAATCACGAAAATAGCGAAAACTAAAAGGTGTAGGGTGGTGGTTTATATATCGTTGGAAAGAGGAGAAACAGAGCTTTAAAATGATATGCATCTTTCCATAGTTTCTGCACTGCTCGGAGTCCCTTTAAGCCACACCCCTATCACACCCCTGAACACGTCCCCATCACACCCCTAGTCACGTATACCATAAAGATTTCATAAATAAAATATGTTGTTTTATATTTCAAACCAGACTGGTCCTTTTCTATCCTGGTTCATTTTCAGTCATATTAATATATTAACATTTAAAAAATAGTTATATATCAATTTAAAGGATGGGGATAAAGTTTAGTGTCAATCAAACACATTTTTAATAGAGAAATATATATATATATATATATATATATATATATATATATATATATATATATATATATATATATATACATATATATATATATTTACATAGAAAAAGGGACAAGGTTCTGAAAGAGAGACAAATGAGGAGGACAGAGGGACAGGGCTCCTAAAGAGGGACCATGCCTCCAAAAGAGGGACAGTTGGGAGCTATGCAGTTGGATTATTTATTCAATAGCCTCCTCAGGGGAAAAAACGCATTTTGTAAAATACAACTACCAGATGCATTTAATAAACTAAAGTGACATCATTCAGAGCTGTGTCCATTGGAGAGTACTTCATGTATTGCTTCTGCGTACATTAATAATAAGGCCGTATTGGGCCAGTTCTGTACGTTAGTGCTCCTTTCACAGATAACCTTGAAGGGGAATTACGGTAGCCTTTGTTCGGGGTTCCATGTGCTCGCATTATTACGGTAGTCAGCTCGCCAGCTGGCTGCGCGTTTGGTAGCGTGATTGCGGTGTTCCTGCCTCCTGCACACATGCTAGGTGCCATACGGTAGTCTCCCCCGCCCCATCTGTTCTCAGTACCGGGGAGGGGGGGTCCCGGTGTACACATCCCCCGGCTCTCGGTGCGCTGCCTCCCCGTATAGGAGATTCCATTTCCATGCACAGGCCTCGGTGAGCGCTTCTGCCAGGTGCGGATGGTGGGGCCTGCGGACTGCTCCATTGTAACGGAGCGAAGGGGGAGGCGGATGACGAGCGGCTAGCGCGGAGAGAAGAGGCGGCAGCGGCGGCTCCAGGTGGTGCAGCCAGGTAAGAAGGTGTATGAGAGTAGCTCCCTCCCCCGGGTGTCACAGTGTGCCCGCGGGGGGAGGGGGATATGCGCACTGGCTGAGCACAGCAGCAAGCGGCTGGTCACTCGGTACTGTGAGGCCTGTTTCATTTTCAGCTCGTTTTTGTCATCAGCCCGCGTAGTTCTGGTGCCCGGCCACTGTCACTGCACAGCCCTGGTGCCCGACCTATGTCTCTGCACAGCCCTGGTGCCCGACCTATGTCTCTGCACAGCCCTGGTGCCCGGCCACTGCCTCTGCACAGCCCTGGTGCCCGGCCACTGCCTCTGCACAGCCCTGGTGCCCGACCTATGTCTCTGCACAGCCCTGGTGCCCGGCCACTGCCTCTGCACAGCCCTGGTGCCCGGCCACTGCCTCTGCACAGCCCTGGTGCCCGGCCACTGCCTCTGCACAGCCCTGGTGCCCGGCCACTGCCTCTGCACAGCCCTGGTGCCCGGCCACTGCCTCTGCACAGCCCTGGTGCCCGGCCACTGCCTCTGCACAGCCCTGGTGCCCGACCTATGTCTCTGCACAGCCCTGGTGCCCGACCTATGTCTCTGCACAGCCCTGGTGCCCGACCTATGTCTCTGCACAGCCCTGGTGCCCGGCCACTGTCACTGCACAGCCCTGGTGCCCGGCCACTGTCACTGCACAGCCCGGGTGCCCGGCCACTGTCACTGCACAGCCCGGGTGCCCGGCCACTGTCACTGCACAGCCCGGGTGCCCGGCCACTGCCTCTGCACAGCCCTGGTGCCCGACCTATGTCTCTGCACAGCCCTGGTGCCCGGCCACTGTCACTGCACAGCCCGGGTGCCCGGCCACTGTCACTGCACAGCCCGGGTGCCCGGCCACTGTCACTGCACAGCCCGGGTGCCCGGCCACTGTCACTGCACAGCCCGGGTGCCCGGCCACTGCCTCTGCACAGCCCTGGTGCCCGGCCACTGCCTCTGCACAGCCCTGGTGCCCGGCCACTGCCTCTGCACAGCCCTGGTGCCCGGCCACTGTCACTGCACAGCCCTGGTGCCCGGCCACTGTCTCTGCACAGCCCTGGTGCCCGGCCACTGTCTCTGCACAGCCCTGGTGCCCGGCCACTGCCTCTGCACAGCCCTGGTGCCCGACCTATGTCTCTGCACAGCCCTGGTGCCCGACCTATGTCTCTGCACAGCCCTGGTGCCCGGCCACTGTCACTGCACAGCCCGGGTGCCCGGCCACTGTCACTGCACAGCCCGGGTGCCCGGCCACTGTCACTGCACAGCCCGGGTGCCCGGCCACTGTCACTGCACAGCCCGGGTGCCCGGCCACTGTCACTGCACAGCCCGGGTGCCCGGCCACTGCCTCTGCACAGCCCTGGTGCCCGACCTATGTCTCTGCACAGCCCTGGTGCCTGACCTATGTCTCTGCACAGCCCGGGTGCCCGGCCACTGTCACTGCACAGCCCGGGTGCCCGGCCACTGTCACTGCACAGCCCGGGTGCCCGGCCACTGTCACTGCACAGCCCGGGTGCCCGGCCACTGTCACTGCACAGCCCGGGTGCCCGGCCACTGTCACTGCACAGCCCGGGTGCCCGGCCACTGTCTCTGCACAGCCCGGGTGCCCGGCCACTGTCTCTGCACAGCCCGGGTGCCCGGCCACTGTCTCTGCACAGCCCGGGTGCCCGGCCACTGTCTCTGCACAGCCCGGGTGCCCGGCCACTGTCTCTGCACAGCCCGGGTGCCCGGCCACTGTCTCTGCACAGCCCGGGTGCCCGGCCACTGTCTCTGCACAGCCCGGGTGCCCGGCCACTGTCTCTGCACAGCCCGGGTGCCCGGCCACTGTCTCTGCACAGCCCGGGTGCCCGGCCACTGTCTCTGCACAGCCCTGGTGCCCGGCCACTGTCACTGCACAGCCCTGGTGCCCGGCCACTGTCACTGCACAGCCCGGGTGCCCGGCCACTGTCACTGCACAGCCCTGGTGCCCGGCCACTGTCACTGCACAGCCCTGGTGCCCGGCCACTGTCACTGCACAGCCCTGGTGCCCGGCCACTGTCACTGCACAGCCCTGGTGCCCGGCCACTGTCACTGCACAGCCCTGGTGCCCGGCCACTGTCACTGCACAGCCCTGGTGCCCGGCCACTGTCACTGCACAGCCCTGGTGCCCGGCCACTGTCACTGCACAGCCCTGGTGCCCGGCCACTGTCACTGCACAGCCCTGGTGCCCCGGCCACTGTCTCTGCACAGCCCTGGTGCCCCGGCCACTGTCTCTGCACAGCCCTGGTGCCCGGCCACTGTCTCTGCACAGCCCTGGTGCCCGGCCACTGTCTCTGCACAGCCCTGGTGCCCGGCCACTGTCACTGCACAGCCCTGGTGCCCGGCCACTGTCTCTGCACAGCCCTGGTGCCCGGCCACTGTCTCTGCACAGCCCGGGTGCCCGGCCACTGTCTCTGCACAGCCCGGGTGCCCGGCCACTGTCTCTGCACAGCCCGGGTGCCCGGCCACTGTCACTGCACAGCCCGGGGGCCCGGCCACTGTCACTGCACAGCCCGGGTGCCCGGCCACTGTCACTGCACAGCCCGGGTGCCCGGCCACTGTCACTGCACAGCCCGGGTGCCCGGCCACTGTCACTGCACAGCCCTGGTGCCCGGCCACTGTCACTGCACAGCCCTGGTGCCCGGCCACTGTCACTGCACAGCCCTGGTGCCCGGCCACTGTCACTGCACAGCCCTGGTGCCCGGCCACTGTCACTGCACAGCCCTGGTGCCCGGCCACTGTCACTGCACAGCCCTGGTGCCCGGCCACTGTCACTGCACAGCCCTGGTGCCCGGCCACTGTCACTGCACAGCCCTGGTGCCCGGCCACTGTCACTGCACAGCCCTGGTGCCCGGCCACTGTCACTGCACAGCCCTGGTGCCCGGCCACTGTCACTGCACAGCCCTGGTGCCCGGCCACTGTCACTGCACAGCCCTGGTGCCCGGCCACTGTCACAAAGTGAATTTTCCCATTTTGGAGCATCGCTGACTTTTCTGACCTTCTGTCATGTTTCATGAGGTGCTAAAATTCCAGGATAGTATAAAAAAACCCCAAATGACCCCATTTTGGAAAGAAGACATCCCAAAGTATTCGCTGAGAGGCATGGTGAGTTCATAGAAGATTTTATTTTTTGTCACAAGTTAGCGGAAAATGACACTTTGTGACAAAAAAAAAATAAATGAAAAAAAGTTTCCATCTCTTCTAACTTGCGACAAAAAAAAAATGAAATCTGCCACGGACTCACTATGCTCCTCTCTGAATACCTTGAAGGGTCTACTTTCCAAAATGGGGTCATTTGTGGGGTGTGTTTACTGTCCTGGCATTTTGGGGGGTGCTAAATTGTAAGCACCCCTGTAAAGCCTAAAAGGTGCTCATTGGACTTTGGGCCCCTTAGCGTACTTAGGGTGTAAAAAAGTGCCACACATGTGGTACCGCCGTACTCAGGAGAAGTAGTATGTGTTTTGGGGTGTATTTTTACACATACCCATGCTGGGTGGGAGAAATATCTCTGTAAATGACAATTTTTTTGATTATTTTTTTTTTTTATACACAATTGTCCATTTACAGAGACATTTCTCCCTCTCAGCATGGGTATGTGTAAAAATACACCCCAAAACACATTATACTACTTCTCCTGAGTACGGCGATACCACATGTGTGGCACTTTTTTGCACCCTAACTGCGCTAAGGGGCCCAAAGTCCAATGAGTACCTTTAGGATTTCACAGGTCATTTTGCGACATTTGGTTTCAAGACTACTCCTCACGGTTTAGGGCCCCTAAAATGTCAGGGCAGTATAGGAACCCCACAAGTGACCCCATTTTAGAAAGCAGACACCCCAAGGTATTCCGTTAGGAGTATGGTGAGTTCATAGAAGATTTTATTTTTTGTCACAAGTAAGCGGAAATTAATTTTAATTGTTTTTTTTTTTCACAAAGTGGCATTTTTTCCGCTAACTTGTGACAAAAAATAAAATCTTCTATGGACTCGCCATACTCCTAACGGAATACCTTTGGGTGTCTTCTTTCTAGAATGGGGTCATTTGTGGGGTTCCTATACTGCCCTGGCATTTTAGGGGCCCTAAACCGTGAGGAGTAGTCTTGAAACCAAATGTCGCAAAATGACCTGTGAAATCCTAAAGGTACTCATTGGACTTTGGGCCCCTTAGCGTACTTAGGGTGTAAAAAAGTGCCACACATGTGGTACCGCCGTACTCAGGAGAAGTAGTATGTGTTTTGGGGTGTATTTTTACACATACCCATGCTGGGTGGGAGAAATATCTCTGTAAATGACAATTTTTTGATTTTTTTTTTTTTTTTTTTTTTTTTTTACACACAATTGTCCATTTACAGAGAGATTTCTCCCACCCAGCATGGGTATGTGTAAAAAATACACCCCAAAACACATTATACTACTTCTCCTGAGTTCGGCGATATGACATGTGTGACACTTTTTTGCAGCCTAGGTGCGCTAAGGGGCCCAACATCCTATTCACGGGTCATTTTGAGTCATTTGTTTTCTAGACTACTCCTCACGGTTTAGGGCCCCTAAAATGCCAGGGCAGTATAGGAACCCCACAAGTGACCCTATTTTAGAAAGAAGACACCCCAAGGTATTCCGTTCGGTGTATGGTGAGTTCATAGAAGATTTTATTTTTTGTCACAAGTTAGTGAAAAATTACACTTTGTGAAAAAACTATAAAAATCAATTTCCGCTAACTTTTGACAAAAAATAAAATCTTCTATGAACTCGTCATACATCTAACAGAATACCTTGGGGTGTCTTTTTTCTAAAAAGGGGTCACTTGTGGGGTTCCTATACTGCCCTGGCATTTTACGGGCCTAAAACCGTGAGTAGTCTGGAAACCAAATGTCTCAAAATGACTGTTCAGGGGTATAAGCATCTGCAAATTTTGATGACAGGTGGTCTATGAGGGGGCGAATTTTGTGGAACCGGTCAAAAGCAGGGTGGCCTTTTAGATGACAGGTTGTATTGGGCCTGATCTGATGGATAGGAGTGCTAGGGGGGTGACAGGAGGTGATTGATGGGTGTCTCAGGGGGAGGTTAGAGGGGAAAATAGATGCAATCAATGCACTGAGGAGGTGATCGGAAGGGGATCTGAGGGTTTGGCCGAGTGATCAGGAGCCCACACGGGGCAAATTAGGGCCTGACCTGATGATAAGGTGTGCTAGGGGGTGACAGGTGGTGACAGGAGGTGATTGATGGGTGTCTCAAGGTGTGATTGGGGGGGGGGGGGGAATAGATGCAAGCAATGCACTGGCGAGGTGATCAGGGCTGGGGTCTGAGGGTGTGGGCGGGTGATTGGGTGCCCTAGGGGAACATAGGGGTCTAATCTGATAGGTAGCAGTGACAGGGGGTGCTTGATGGGTAATTAGTGGGTGTTAAGAGGAGAGAACAGATGCAATGCACTTGGGAGGTTATCTGACGTCGGATCTGCGGGCGATCTATTGGTGTGGGTGGGTGATCAGATTGCCCACAAGGGGCAGGTTAGGGGCTGATTGATGGGTGGCAGTGACAGGGGGTGATTGATGGGTGATAGGTGATTGGCAGGTGATTGACAGGTGATCAGTGGGTTATTACAGGGAAGAACAGATGTAATTAATGCACTGGCGAATTGATAAGGGGGGGTCTGAGGGCAATCTGAGCGTGTGGGCGGGTGATTGGGTGCCTGCAAGGGGCAGATTAGGGTCTGATCTGATAGGAAACAGTGACAGGTGGTGATAGGGGGTGATTGATGGGTAATTAGTGGGTGTTTAAAGAAGAGAACATATGTAAACAATACACTTGGGAGGTGATTTGACGGCGGGTTTGCGGGTGATCTTATGGTGTGGGTGGGTGATCAGATTGCCCGCAAGGGCAGGTTAGGGGCTGATTGATGGGTGGCAGTGACAGGGGGTGATTGATGGGTGATAGGTGATTGGCAGGTGATTGGGGTCTGGGGGGAGGGGTCTGGGGAGAATCGGAGGGGTGGGGTGATCAGGAGTCCCCAGGGGGCAGTTTAGGGAATTTTTAAAAAAATAGCGTTGACAGATAGTGACAGGGAGTGATTGATGGGTTATTAGGGGGGTGATTGGGTGCAAACAGTGGTCTGGGGGGTGGGCAGGGGGGGTCTGAGGGGTGCTGTGGGCGATCAGGTGGCGGGGGGGGGGGGCAGATCAGTGTGTTTAGGTGCAGACTAGGGTGGCTGCAGCCTGCCCTGGTGGTCCCTCGGACACTGGGACCACCAGGGCAGGAGGCAGCCTGTATGATACACTTTGTATACATTAGAAAGTGTATTATACACTTTGTAGCGGCGATTGCGGGGTTAACAACCCGCCGGCGCTTCCGAACGGCCGGCGGGTTGTCGTCGCGGGTGGGTGGAGCCAGTTGCCGGGGGAAGCGCGCGTCATCAATGACGCGATCGCTCCCCCGGCATGCCGAAAGGACGCAACGCCCTTGGGCGTATTGCGGTCCTTTCGGCATCCACTTTGCCGCCTCCCATCGGCTGTGGGCGGTTGGCAAGTGGTTAAGCCTAAGTGCCATAACACCACCAGCCTGTCATACACACAAGGGTGTGGTTGCTATGTGTGTAAATCTACCCCTTAAGTTTACTCAGCAGGGCCCACAAAAAAATGTCTGTCATAGTCTAAGGCAGGGGTGTCAAACTCAAATACAAAGTGGGCCGAAATTCTACACTGGGACCTAGTCGCGAGCCACCCAGCTGGAAAAACACTTCTGGGGAGAACACTGCATTATATTTGGTAAAGTCAGAATTATTTCCACCTCTGTGACCATCTCTGTTGGTCACCTATGGTAGTACCTAAGTAATTTTATAAACCCTCAGACAATCTGTAGTATGGTGGTTAACCCCAGGGCAAGTGCACTTCTTTCTGAGCCAGATGATTTTAAGTGCATGAGGAGTTCTCAATGTTTGAATTTAATAATTGGAAAACTTTCCAGTTAAAGGATTGGTAGCTCCTAAATCTGATTAGTCCTGTTCAGAGTTCCAGTTCTGCCCCTGCAAATTCAGTGTCCTGGACTGAAAAAAATGGCATTTAGTTATTTGCTCATTTCCAATTGATCTGTGTATGGCTGTACTGAGGACATGTCCCTATGCACTCTAGGGCTCAACTGTTACTAGACTTAGTAACCCATGTTCAGAACCCAAAACATTTCTATTCGTTTCTTTCCGTGGGCAGGCTGGGGTATCAGCAAATCTCATAGCTGTAGCTTATTAAGAGCAGCTGGCAGGTGTGCAGTGGGTTGTGAACTGTAACTCTCTATAGACCTGAGGTTGCTTGCTGTAGCTATTTGCGCTGATGTCACTCATGTCTCTTGCTTGGTAACCTTACTCTGCTATGTCTGATGTGGTAATCTGGCAGCAAGCTGCTTCTTGGTTTGTGATATGCATCAACTGCTCATCCTATGTTATTATTGATAGGCTGTCAGTAGACATGGGTGAGATATTTGCTGCTTAGGCTACAAACCAGTATTGATGGTTTGATTACTTTTCAAACATTTTTGGCTTTGCATATAAATGTATTAGCTAGCTTGTGGAATTCATTGTAATGCTCTTGCATACCGTCATTGTTATGCGTTCTTCAGACATCTGTTTTTCTTGTCCTAAATGTCTGGCAGTGATTGTGTTAGATGTTGGCACTGTCCTTAGCTGACTCTAAATTTATCATCTGTACAGAAGTGCTTTATTGCTTATCAGCTGTTTGTTAGTAGTTATGAATTTAAGATTAAAGCCTGGTGCACATATCCAATTTGACTGGCCAATCATTACCACTTCCATGTAGTATGAGAGCTTAACCATACAATCTGTTGATAGTATTCAAAATGCGTTGGCCCTAATACTACATGGAGGTGGTAAAATTGGGCGGTCTTGTGCCGATCAAAATTGGAAATGTTTACCAAGCTTAAATTGGGCTGAAATGCCATCTTAACTGATCAAAAAAAGCAGCCAATAAAAAAATTACTTGTATAACTTTCCTATCCTGTCGTTTTTAGTGTTCACTGTCAGATTTAGGAAAAATGTGAAATAAAAAATATACCGTATTTTTCGGACTATAGGACGCTTCTGACCATAAGATGCACCTTGGTTTAGAGGACAAAAACCAGGGAAAAAAAAAAAAAATATATATATCTCTAAACCTGGTGCATCCATGGTGAAGGGGCATCTTGTGGATTATGCCCCCTTTGTACCTCATGCCCCCTTGTACCTCTTGTCTCCCTGTGTCCTTCTCTGTCCCCCTTGTGTCCTCCATGTTACGGTCTCTGTTCTCCTTTGTGTCCATCTGTGTCCTCCATTTGACCCCCTATGTCCTCCTCTACATGAGCACAGTACAGGGAGTTCCCGACATTGCGGTGGGTTAGAGGTTCGTATTGGCAGGAATTCTCTCTGCATTTGGACTATATGACGCAGTAACTTTTTCCCCCCACTTTTGGAGGAGAAAAAGTGAGACTTGTAGTCCAAAAAATACAGTATATAATTCTTCTTGTTTTCATCTACTGTTTCTCTGTGATGAATCACCCAACCCAGCTCAGTGTTATTTTTCTCTCCCTACCACCAGAGCTTACTGTCTCTCCCACAACAAAACATCACCTAGACAACAGGTTTACATTAACATCTCTCTATAAACTCTCCAAAGGGAGGGGGATTCAATTGTCTTCTGGTCATAGTGTGCTCATCTTATCCAAAATAGGAAACGTTATCTTGTTTGCATGCTGTGATAAGCTTGTTACTGTAGCTAAAAATTATCTCCCCACAAACCCACTGGTGGTGTACAATTCCTGCAGTTATGCACAGGCACCCAGACCAGGAAAAAACAACAGCCTGGGGGCCTATAGGGGCATATTTTAGAAAGAGGAAAGGGTTTACATATATTTTTAAGTCAAGATTTTTTGGTAATTTATTTTTGGATGGTACACCCCACTCGATGGTTAGACATACATTATTTAGACATTAGATTTGATAAAAGTTTTGCATCTAACTAAAATCTCTTATCACCTGTCTCTCTAGCAATGTTTGTTTTAGGGATTGAACATTGATTGGAAAAGAGTGGTTTTTGTCCTATGGAACAGGCTGGAATGTGGGAGTTTGTAGGTGGGAACAGGCGGCAGCTGCATTAGTTTGAACAACACAATGCTGGCAGTTGCAGTGTGATCAGTTTTAGATCTCTGCTGAGTTCTGATCGTTATTGAGTGGTGCATGGTGTCAACCAATGAAACTACTGATAAATGTTAGATATTGTGTTTCCTATGGGCACTCCAGCTTCTTCCCACTTTCCAAAACATACGGATGAGGTAATTGGTTTCTTTCAAATTGTAGATTATGGCCTCCATTCACCAGTGGTTACCGACCTATTTATCTCATGGGAGGTAATTTACCTCCTGTGATATTTCCAAATAGCAATTCTCCAGAAGTATAGGGTGAAATATCGACAGAGAGAAATCCATGCGATAAATGTGTGATAAATGTGCGATAAATAGGCGATAGTTAGTCGTTATTTTTTCTCAAAATCACAATTCACCAGGAAAAAAAGGGTGTGTGGCCATTCGTTATTTTTTCATCTATTTATCCCCTGAATGTACCTGGAGATATGTGGTTTTTCTCACAGCTGCTGCAGCTCACTCTGCAGCTAGTTTACTAGCAGCACACAGTAACAGCCTATACTGTACATATTTCAGGCACCAGAGAGCAGCCCATTTACACTATTAAGCATATTAAGCAATATTAAGTATTTACAATATTAAGTGGATGGGCGAAAGGAAGGAGGAATCTGGATACATTTTTCATCGGGAGTGAGTGTGAAAATGTATCCAAATACCTCCTCCGTTTCACCCATCCACTTAATATTGTAAATGCTTAATATTGCTTAATATGCAGAACGAAGGGAGGGATTTGTAATGGAAGGAGAGGGTCAAAAAACAGGGAAGGAAACCCTCTGCGGTCACGGTTTTCGCATCCATATCGCTCCATTATCGCATCATTATCGCCTGCTATCGAACACTCCTCTCTCTATCCTCTCACAGTGGTGAATTGCAAACAAAGTGTTAAAATACCGCATGAGATAAAATACCGACCTTTTATCTCTTACTAACTTTTCTCTGGTGAATTGAGGCCTATGACAGAGACATATCACTATGGTAGGGAATAGATTGTGGGCCTCTCTGAAGAATAGCTAGTGACAACACTAAACTGTGTAAAGGGCTGCATAAGACTTCAGCACTTTATAAATACTATTGATCACTTACTTGATCTAACATTATATACCCAGCTTCATAGCAGTTACGAAATATTTGATTTTGATGCTCTGGAAACACTACATTTTCACTAAAAATGTTTGATTTTTACCAAGAGTGACTATGCTATTACTATACTTGTATAGCATGTTGTCTTTGTCTGGTACTTGTAAATGCTTGACTTGTATCCTTACTCACAGACATAAGAGTGTACAGCTTTTTGTATGGACAAACTGAAAGCCAATAGGCTATTACATATAATTGTTTCATGTGATCCTGTATTGTCCGAAAAGTACTGCTGACAGACCCTGTGGTGTGTTCTGACACCAAACTACAGCTTTTGTAGCCGCTGGAGAGCAGGCCAGAAAAACCCTCTTCCCTCCATTTTGAGATCTACATGGGATTTTGTTAATATACATCCCTTTAGCAGTCTGACAAGTCTGAGCTGGCATTACCTCTCTGGAATATGCTATCAGGTATAGTAAGAGCAACGCAAAGCACAGTGAGATGCTAACAATACCAGCTTGCATGCTAATGTAATACATATTGTCTATAGCCTGGAATTAGGCCAATCACATGCAATTTCAGCCTACTTTAGATTGGCCCAATTCAAGGCTGCATACAATTTGCAATGCGAGCTGGAATTATTAGCATTTCGCCAATGTAATCCTAGGCACTTTCAGTGAGCTGATCCTAATGACTTTTGCAAACCATCACAAAACCACACGACCAGCATTTTGGAGGCTACAAAAAAGGGTACTAGGTGCCACGAATGATGTACATGATCAGTAGGGATGAGTGAGTTCATTCTCGCCTTGAACTAGCCTGTTAGTGGTTGCATGCTGCAGCAGAGGATTAACTTTTTTATTTCGCCACCGCACTGCACATTGCTCTCCATCCTCCTGGCTTCCGTCTGTAAAGTCAGAAGTGTCAGGAAAATGGAAAGAAACCTGCTATGCAGCAGTGAAAGGCAGTGACAGGTGAGTTAACCCTCTCTGCTGCAGCCCGAGTCCACTGACTACAGAGTTCGATTTTAACACAGACAAACCAAACTGTAGAGTCTTCCATCAACTCAACCACAGAAAACCAACATCCTTCTTTACACACACAATACCACAGTAACAACAAATTTTGTTGGGTGCATGAGCTTTGGGGGAATACCTTTCCTGGTTTATAAACACTGAAGGTCTGATACCAGACCCCTAAAATCGGCATCGAGTTGGGGGGGAAGCACGAACACACATGCACTTGGGGATAAGAAGTGGGCATGTTGCACAACAGTGATTGATTAGACTGGCCTTCCTTGAATCGTGACATGAGGACTTTTTTCGGCTCCCGAAGAATGAACATTTAAACTGCCAGTGTACTCTAAACCCCACACGCTTCCAATGCATCACCTTCATAGGTAAGCTGGAGGGGACTCTCAGTATGTATATAAGGGATGTGGAGGCGGCCTAAGGTTTGAATAAGCCAACCCCCATTTTTAAGTTGTTGTTTTCCCCTACCTCCCAAATCTGTGTCAGTAAATCTATTCTGTTGTCTCCGAAGTGGTAGCCAAGAATTCGGATACCTCAATATAATTCTCAGAACACTACAGGGTGTCCCATGAAAGACCGTCCAGGGCAGTCTCTGTGCCACTTACTCTATTGTCAGTGTTCTCTGGCTTAATGAAGCCTTTTTCCCCGGCATTTGCTTATCAGCTGTGCATGGCACACTCAAATACTCACCACCTTGTTTATTTGCGGCCCCTGATGTCTATGCTATAGTGAAACTAACCATGCATGTAGTGTTGGAAACAACGTGCATGAAATTGTGTTCGTGGACACCTCGCATAGTGGGAGTGGGTCCTTTATATCAGGTATCTACATTTTATTTTTTGTACTGTAGATATTGTCCAACCCCTTTTTATACTCTGTAAATGAGCATGCACTGTAAACAACGTATGTTCAGTTATACATGTAAAAGTTAAACCAGCAGTTTCATTACATGGAAACGCTCAAGACATGATCTTTTATAAGAGTACTTGAAGACTGGAGCCAAGATTCACTGCCATAGACAGACCCCCTCCAGTGGGGAATGTAAGATCTGCCCAGCCTTTTCTATGTTACAGTATACATTCTATACACTTGAGCAATTTTTTTTTAAAGTAAACATGAATCTGTAATATTTAACACATTTTATCTACCAATCAGTGATGATAAATGTTTTGTATTTGTAGACATTGACATTTATGCTTGTTTCCTCAATGCAGTGACATGCTCCCTTTTTAGTATTTCACCTCTTTTTAGCAAAGTCACCCTGTATTTCTTAAGGACAATTCAGTGACCTGCTGTCCTTGCTGCAGACTTGCCATATTTTTCTCTTTTTCAGGGACAAGTGGAAAATCTCTTAAAGACAGAGTGGTGACATTGCATAGCGATGCTGCCCAGGCTAATCCTTATAGCTCAACTGACCTAGATTTGGGTATATAGCAGGTCTGCTATCCATTTTCTGCAGGGAGATGAGACAGACTGTAATGGGGATAAATAACAGTTTCTGTGCAGATGCCTTTTGTGTAATACAAAGAATGATTTATTAAATGTGAATAAATTGATGATAGTAGGTTAGCAACAAAACTGCCACAGTGTAACTAAAGGGTTTAACCCACTTGCATAAATGTATCTCTACAGATGTCTGTTACTGGTATATCCTTGTGCTCCTGTATATCATGTGCTGGTAAAAGCTGATATTGCTCCCCCCCCCAACAAAAAACAGGTTAAAAGGTTTACTTAAAGGGTCCCTGAGAACTAAATAAAATTTGGACTTACACCCCCCCCCCCCCCCTTTGTAGCCTGCGAGGTCCACCAGCATCATCTTCTCCCTTCTCCTGGTCCCGCTGGCAGCTCCGGTGATCGGCGACTCCAGGTTGCCGTAAGCCGCATGCACGGTTCAGTCTTTAGAGAACCGTGCATGCACAGGAGGCTTACAGCGACTGGCGTGATGATGCAGTGGGGGCGTGCATGCGCGACTACTCCCAAGAGTTGCCGATTACCAGAGCCGCCAGTGGGACCAGGAGAATGGAGAAGAGGATGCCGGAGGACCTCGCGAGCTACGGGGTGGAGGGGGGGGGGGGGGGTTGCTGGAGGAAGCCCCAGGTAAGTCCAAATTTCATTTTTATTCAGCACTTGGGGTCCCTTTAAAAATATGTGGATATGTTCATAGCTGAATTGATCTGTTAACCATTGAAAGAGATAACGTGAAGTGACTCCCCAGGTTATAGTAGCAATGCTGTATTAGAGATTGGTGGATCCAAAGAGGCCACACACTTCATTGGGACCTTTTTAATGATCAGTGCTAATTTCCTAGTAATATAATTAATCAGCTGCTAGCCAATTAAGCAGTAGTTCCTAACTGGTTTACCTTGTACAAAGTTATATTTGCACAACCTATTTAAAGGACAACTGAAGTGAGAGTTATATGGAGGTTGCCACATTTATTTCCTTTTTAAACAATACCAGTTGCCTGGCAGCCCTGCTAGTCTATTTGGCTGCAGTATGGTCTGAATAACACCAGAAACAAGCATGCAGCTAATCCAGTTAGATCTGACAATATTGTCAGAAGCACCTGATCTGCTGCATGCTTGTTCATGGGTCTATGGCTGAAAGTATTAGAGGCAGAGGATCAGCAGGGTAGCCAGGCAACTGGTATTGTTTAAAAAGAAATAGATATGGAAGCCTCCATATTCCTCTTGCTTCCATTGTCCTTTAACTTCTAGTCCCAGTCCAACATTTTTGATCCTCGCTGGCAAGGTAGTCTTGGAGCTTTATTTTGAAGCATTAATAGGTGTGCTAACCTCTGAGATCATGAAATTATGGGTCAGACCTTTTATATACTAGCTTCTTTCTGTATTGCATGCATCCATTGCTGCATGTGGAGAGTGGTAGAGTTTGATGGATTGATATAAGCCATGGCACCCATGGTCTCCATTAATAATAATATGGCAATAAGAAAATAATTTTGCAATATATGCAAATTGTTTAGCTATTCAAATTTGGCAAGAAGTGCATTTGAATGTCCCAATTCCAAGCTGATGGCAACTCATTGACCATCTCTGTTCTCCTTGAAGCCCTGGGCAGGTGCACATGAGAAGATTACTGCTGGTGCAGTGATGGATCAGGAGGCCTGCTCCTATTTATATGTATGTGGAGGAAGGGGAATTTGTAAAATTCACCTATTTTTGACTACATGCCTAATAGGCCTGAAAGATAAATCGAATTTAAACCGAAAAACGCAATCACCAAGATCACAATTTCCAAATCGTCAAGGCGGCAATTATCGCGATCACGTCATTTCCACATGGGGAAGTTTGCAGAAGTGGCTTCAAACTTTCCCAAAGTCCCGGCGCGTGCGGCCCGCAGCATTGGACATACCTTCTGCACAAGTCGAAACACTGTCCGTCCTCTATTGCTGTCTGCCGACTCTTGTGCTTGGCAAAACTCAGAGTTCCTGTATGCCACATGACATACAGGAAGTATTCCATGCATTAGAGCCGGCAGGAGGCGAAGTGGATAGACGGGCATCGCTGGACTCGTGCTTGAAGCTATGTCCAGAGCTGATGCAGCTTGGGGGACAGAGGAGGCACAGAGAGACCCAGAGTGGGCACAGAAAAAAAATTCCAATGACCTGCGCTATCTAACTAAAGTAGGCTTGTCAACATGAAAGAAAAAAATATATAGTGTGATGAAAATCAAAATAATGATAAAAACTTTAGTCGGTGCACTAAGGAGCCACTTCTCGCTGGGTGAAACCAGTTGCTTGAATTATGAAAAAAAGAAAAAGAAGCACTCCTATAGTGCATTAAAACTTTTAATATAAACTTCGCAATAAAGCATTGCACTTACTTTATAGTTGCTTTTAAAACAGGGTAAGGCCAGAAACCCACTAGGAGCGATTTGCGATTTGAAAACTCTTGCTAATGTAATGCTATGAGTGTGATCCCATTTTATAAAAATCCCGCATTGCATTAGCAAGAGCTTTTTCAAATCGCTAGCAATTAGAAATCGCTCCTAGTGGGTTTCTGGCCTAAAAACGCCGAAACTGGTAGTGGCAATGACGTGGAGTGGCCACGCCCCCTCTTTCCCTCCTCGCTACACCGCACAATGGAGCAACATCGGAGCAGCCCCGGGTCCTGGCCAGACCGCGGCAAAGGCGAATTATCGTGGGCAGGCCACAAACGCTGTTTTAAAAGCAACTATAATGTAAGTGCAATGGTTTTATGCAAGATTAATATTAAAAGTTTTAATGCACTATAGGAGCGCTTCTTTCTCTTTTTTTCATAATTCAAGAGTGGGCACAGAGACAGAGTGGGCACAGAGAGAGAGACAGAGAGAAACAGGGCAGGCACAGAGACACAAAGGGGGCAAGAGAAACCCAGAGGAGGCATAAAGAGGCAAAGGGGGCACAAAGAGAGACGGTTAAAGAGGAGGAACAAAGCTTGATTTGAAGGAAATGGTGTATCGAATCAAAATCACAATTTCAGACAGAAATCGCTCAATGCAATTTTTTCCTAAAATCATTCAGGCCTAATGCCTAATTAATGTTGCTCTTACTAGTCTGAGTGTACTGTTTAGTGGAGGGAGAGCAGAGGATGGATGAAGTACAGTGCACGGCACGAGTGAGCAGTACCTTGTGGTGTAAGGACAAAAAAGATAATGCACTCCTTTTTGCCCTTGGTCCCTTAGTGTTCCACT
Organism: Hyperolius riggenbachi; assembly: GCF_040937935.1. Classification (NCBI taxonomy): domain Eukaryota; kingdom Metazoa; phylum Chordata; class Amphibia; order Anura; family Hyperoliidae; genus Hyperolius; species Hyperolius riggenbachi. The sequence goes on along the minus strand of NC_090648.1, from coordinate 346,515,875 downwards.
GCGGTGATGATACCAAAGACTGGTAGACGTTTCCTATGCCATGGTGAAAGGGCAGGACAGGCTTGACTTGACATGGTCCCTAGAGGAGTGGGAATCCTCATTTCTGGGGTTAGCTAAATCCTCTATCAACTGCCTCATTGGGGAAAGGGGATATAGAATCGTTAATGACTGGTACAGGACGCCTGCACTGTTGTTTAAGAGGGAACTTGTGCCCTCAGACATTGTAGGTGGGAGTACCCTGTGGTTCTGAGATTTTGGGTGGCCTGTGCCAGACTGGTTTCTGAGGATCTCGATATCAAGATGTCGCCAGATGCCTGGGTAGCAGTGTTTCATATGGAGGTCTCTGCTCTCAGTAAACATGAAAACATGTAGTGCAAATTCTGAATGCAGCTATGGCCATTATTGCAAAGGACTGGAAGTCACCCACCAGCTACCTTCCCATCCTATCTCATAAGCTTCTTGAAATGTTCTTGTTGGAAATCACTTTTTCTGTAGCAAATTGGGAAGATCATTTTGGGAGTGTTCGGGGCCCTTGGTCAACCTGGTATTTCCTAAGGGGTTTGCTGTAATTTATTTGCTTGATCTTCTTGTGTTAGACTCTACAACCTTTGACTTTTGACTCCCACATAAATGTATTGTTGCTCCTATGTCTCATGAACAGATATACTTGTGCTCATTACCTATCACAATGGCTACACTGTATATTGGCAAATTGGTTTATTACTGTTTTGCTTAATTGTTCAATACATTTTTTGTTGATAAAAAATATATAGACAGAAAAGGTTTTCCTCTCACACCGAATGGAATGTCAATATGCAGTGCTAATTTGTTGGGTAATATTAGGTCCATTAATATGCCAGAGGCATATGGAGGCTGCCATATTTATTTTTTTAAACTATACCTGCTGCCTGGCAGTCTTGCTGATCTTTCTGGAATCAGTAGTGTCTGAATCACACACCTGAAACAAGCATGCGGCTAATCTAGTCAGACTAGTCAGATCAGCATGGTTAGAGGCAGATGATCAGCAGGACAGCCAGGCAATTTGCATTGTTAAAGAAGGAAATTAATGTCGGCCTCCATATTGGTTTCACTTCAGGCCCTCTTTAACCTATTTTGGTTCCTGGACGTAGTGCACGCGCACTCCCGGCCGCGGATTCGGTAGCCAAGGAATCAATGTATCGGGCTATGGTGCCCGATCACTGATTCCTCTCCCCCGCTGAAAAAGCGACAGCTTCTCTCGGAAGCTGCGCCTTTTCTGGCTGTTCCCTCCCCGATGAGTCACTCTAAGCGTGTGTTACGCTTAGCGTGACGTCATGTAAACAAACTCATGGCCGCCATCTTGTGGCCAAAAAGTAAAACTACAACTAAAATTAAAAAAAAATTAAACATAACACACAATTACGTTATAAAACTATACTTTACATCCCACCCTCCCAAAAATACCCAAATAAAATGTTTAATATAAAAAAAAAAAAAAACCATTACAATAAAAAAAAAAAACATGTAAATATTTACCTAAGGGTCTAAACTTTTTAAATATCAATGTAAAGATGAAATATTTCTATATTTTTTTTATTTTAAACTTGTAAATAGTGATAGATGCAAAACGGGAAAAAATGCACCTTTATTTCCAAATAAAATATTGTCGCCATACATTGTGATAGGGGCATAATTTTAACGGTGTAATAACCGGGACATATGGGCAAATACAATACGTGAGTTTTAATTATGGAGGCATGTATTATTTTAAAACTATAATGGCTGAAAACTGAGAAATAATGATTTTTTCCGTTTTTTTCTTATTCTTCCTGTTAAAATGCATTTACAGTAAAGTGGCTCTTAGCAAAATGTACCCCCAAAGAAAGCCTAATTGGTGGGTGAAAAAACAAGATATAGATCAGTTCATTGTGATAAGTAGTGATAAAGTTATAGGCTAATGAATGGGAGGTGAACATTTCTCAAGTGAAAACGACGGAACCTGAATGGGTTAAGAAGCAGGTTTCCCAATTGCACGATGTCTGGTCCAAGTTATTATATAAAATACTTGGATTTAGAATGTTTTTCTGTTTAAGAATCCACCACTGAATATGTTATCAGTAAATAAAACTGAAGAACATTTGAATAAACATGCTTCTATAAAAACGGCCTCTAAACTGAAAATAAATGCATCTACCCAAATGTTTAATACATGTATAAGCCGCAGGCATTTTAGTTTAGAAAGGGACCGAGGGAAACAGTCAGATTTGACTACACAACGTGCACTGTCGATCCTGAATTTCAGTTGAGACTTAAAGCTTTGCAGAAATCTCTATAGTGAAAGTCATTTAAAGGTCAGCCAGCAAACCGATAGAAACAGCAAGTGCTTTTCCCAGTGCATGCACGCTATGTGTACTATTGGTGACAGTGGTATAAGTAGCACATGTTTCACTGTGCTCTCTAAACCTTTTTAATGGGTAAAGGACTTGTTTACCCATGTTTTATAGTATTTAGAATATTCCTATTAACATGGCAGAAGTGAATTTGCTGTGACATTGATGTCACAGACTGCTGCGGAGAATAGCTTGATGTCATAGCTCAGTGTTCTCCCCAGGCTCTTTTAGCCGGGTGCTCCACCCGGCTAGATTTGGTGACCACCCGGCTGTCATCGGCTCACCTCCTATGCTGTAAGCAGAGTTGCCCTGCATTTTCATCTCAACCCACCCGGCTACTTTTTAATGCCACCCGGCTACTATTTCATGCCACCCGGCTGGAAAAAAATTCTGGGGAGAACACTGTAGCTGCATGTGCAGCTATCAGAAATGCAGATCCCATTTAGAGAAAGGCTTCTTCTGTGATATCTCCCTGCAACTAGGAGGCCATTTCTACAGCAATTTGTCCTATACATATTACATGTATTAAAAATAATTCCAGTGCTTAGGATGTCCCAAACTCACACCTTCTTCATGGTCCACACACCTAGAAAGTTATGCCATCCCCACTGTTCTCCCACCCGTTAGTGCTGTAAAGGAGTACTAGCTGGATAGTGTACTGGTTAAAGCGCACCTGTAGTGAGCGGGATATGGAGGCTTCCATATTTATTTCCTTTTAAACAATACCAGTTGCCGGGCAGTCCTGCTGATTGCTTTGACTGTAGTAGTGTCTGAATCACACACCTTAAACAAGCATGCAGCAAATCCAGTCAGACTTGAGTCAAACACCTGATCTGCAGGCTTACTCAGTCTATGGCTAAAAGGCAAGAGGATCAGCAGCACAGCCAGGCAAACTGCATTATTTAAATGGAGATATGGCAGCTTCCATATCCCTCTCACTTCAGTTGACTTTGCAAGACACCACATTTGACAGACCAGGGTTTTAATGCTGGCTGGAGCCAGCACTTATTTAATAAGGAGTCCTCGGGCAAGACTCCCTGCTGCTCCAGGCTGACTTAGTATGGCCATACATCTAGCGATATTGTGGCTGATCGACCATCTGATTTGATAACTATTAACAAATCGGATGACAATTGGTGCTGCAACAAGCATGACTGATCAAAGAGTCAAGTTCGGGCCAAAATCGGTCTAATGCATCAATCAGATTGTAAAATCGTGGCATGACGTGGTCAGTCAAGTGCACGGCAGTAACGGCTTGCGATATCTGGACGAGCGACAGAACCCCAAACCTCTACCCGCCCAAATGTTCATGTGCCCAGCTCTCACCTGTCCAGCCACACTATCCGGATCCCACATGGCTGCAGCATGTGATGTCATGCGCACCACATGCTATGCACAACAGTCGCAGGGGACACTAATGCAGAAGATGAGCAGCTGGACTTGTGGCAACCAGACAGGTGAAAGATTTTAATGCAGGGTACATGAACATTTTGGGGGGGCATTGACAGAGGCAGCAGATGAATTGTCACCGATTCTAGAGAGATTCCATGCTAAAATTGATTGGTAATCGGCCTGTGGTGTATGGGCAGCCAACTGATCTCTCTCTGATCAGAGAGAGATCTGTCTCTTGGTCGATCTGCCCATACATCGCTAGATGTATGGGCACCTTCACTGTGTATGTATGTCTTTAGTGGCTGCAGACCTGAAATGCTTTTAGTCCCATAAGAGAAACATGTTATGGAAGTGTTAATGTTTACATCTAAAACAAACTTTATTTATAACACTAATAAAAGGTCAGTGCACACCAAAAACCGCTAGCGGATCCACCACAAATGCTAGCGGGAAAGATGTAACTCTGGTGGAGTTTTGTCGCCACCTGCCGGACGCGCCCAGCTAACTGATAAGTACCCAGATTTATATTTATTTATTGTTACAGTAGGCTCCTTCTGCAATTAATCCGCTGCGTTTGGCATGCGTTTGCGTTAGTACGTGTTGGTACGCGTTAGTGCGAGTTTTTCCTCCAAATGTAATAGAAAACATATTTGTTACAATTCCAACATGCTGCCAGTACTCTTTTTGCGGATGCCAGCGTGTGGGAATTTGTAACAAATAGGTTTTCTATTACATTTGGGGTAAAAACGCGTACAAACGCAGCGGATTAAGTGTAAAAGGAGCCTAAAGCTGTAACTGAACAGCTACTGTAACAAAAACGCTTAGAAAACCAATCTGATCTAGCGTTTTTCAGAGCGGTTTTCCAATTTCCTATACTTAGTATTGAGGCCTCTGAAATCGAAAAAATGCTACAGGACCCGAGTTTGCGTGTTGGGAAAAAAACAAACCGCTATGGTGTGCTCCAGCCCATTGAAATACATTAGCCACGCAGTTTTCTACCCCCAAGCATTTAAAAAAAACGCTTAGAACCGCTCTTGGTGTGCACCAGCCCAAACACATTGCGACATCTGAACATGAGGAACTGTTGTGAAAATCTTAAAATGTAAAACACGTGCAAAAAAGAAGTACATTTCTCAGAGTAAAATGAGCCATACATTACTTTTCTCCTATGTTGCTGTCACTTACAGTAGGTATTAGAAATCTGACATTACTGACAGATCTTGGATTAGCCCATCTTCTCATAGGGGGGTTCTCAGAGTTTTCTTCATTTTAAAGAGCACTTAGTGAATGACAGTTGCTCTGTCCAACTGCCAAAATAGTGTGCAGCGAACAGGGAGGCTGGTCAGCATCTTTATGTAAATCTTTTTCAGGGAGTGTCTTTATAAAGAATAAAGGCCATGCAGAGAATCCCCTATGGAGAGATGGACTTGCCCAAAACCTGTCGGTAATGTCAGATTTCTACTACCTACTGTAAGTGACAGCAACATAGGAGAGAAGTAATTTATGGCTCATTCTACTCTGGAAGAAAGGTAATTCTTATTTGTATGTGTTTTAAATTTTAAGATTTTCGCAACGGTTCCTCTTTAATTTCACACACATCTATCTACAATTGTAGAGTTGGAGGATAACTGCTTATTATGTCACTGACACCCCTAGAGTGTTACACCACTCCCACTGTTCATACACCCACAGACTAACACCACCCCACCACCTTACAGTATAATCTTGTTATAGTAAACTCTGATATAGTAAAACTTCGGGTATAGTAATCTAATGGCAGCTGGCCATGTGTCTTATGCTGGGTATACACTATTCCATTTTTCGATTTGATTAATGAGTAATCTAACGTGAAGTTGTATCATGTGAACATGTCCAAACTGCTCCTGGTTGATAATGGGATCGATTTTTTTTTTTTTTTCTGGTGATAATTTTGCAAAATCAATCCCTTTTATTGAACAGAAACAGATTGGACATGTTGGAAATTATCATCTGATTCCTGTCAATCTGTTGCGAAGTTGAATTGTGTGTATCCAGCATTTGGCCTCTATCCATAGGCAGCTGAAGGCAGTGAATTCACCACCTGTCAGGTGCACCCATCCAGTGGCCGGGGGCTTGCTAGTTCTCAGCATGGGCAGTGTACAGTCCGTCCCCCCCCCCCCCCCCCCCCAGGAGTTGCATTTGAGCACAGCGGTTACTACATCTGATGGTTTTGGGTCACTGGGTAATGCCACTGCGTGTAATTACCGTATGTTACCAAATGCTACCATTCAGCTGCATGTGATTGCAGCTAAAAGACGCTTGTGGCCAGCAGCCTGAACTGCACGACAAGAAAGCAGTTCAGTGGTCCCAGCAAGAGAGGCCTAAAGGCAACCATACACTGGTCAATTGCCACCAGATCGACCAGCAGATAGATCCCTCTGTGATTGAATCTGATCAAAGAGGGATCTATTGGCTGCCTACACTGCAAACAGATTTGGAATCTATTTCACTATGAAACCGATTCACAATCTGTGGAGCTGTCGCCGCCGCCCCGTCCAGACCCCCCCGCATACATTCAAAACAAAAGAGACGGCACACTACTGGCTGCAATAAACTTTGCTGTATTGGAACAAGTGTACACTTATATCCAATACAGCAAAGTTTATTGCAGCCAGTAGTGTGCCGTCTCTTTTGTTTTGTGTGGAGATATTCTGAAGCCGTAGGAGCAATCCGGCTGAGACAAGGCACCGGCTCCTTTGAGGTCCAGGGGACCCTCTAGCAGTGTTCTCCAGGCATCCAGTGTGTTTGGTCCCCCCGCATACATTACCTGATCCGGCCGGCGCAAGTCTCCCGGTCTCCGCTGTCTCTTCTCCTCTCTGGGCTTCAGCTTCACTTTACTTCCTGTCGGGGGAAGTTTAAACAGTAGAGAGCGCTCTACTGTTTAAACTCTCCCCCCCCCCCCCGACAGGAAGTAAGTAAAGTTAGCCAGAGCCCAGGATGGAGAAGGAGGGACCGCGGGGACACGCGACGGCGGAACAGGTAATGTATTGCCGCTGGCGCCGGTTATCGGAAGTTCGAACGCCGATATCGACGCACTCCCGACCCGCTGGCGATGGAGCGAAATCTTCCGCGTGGACAGATCGACGGTATAAAACGATTTCGGATGGAAATCTGTCAGCGTTTGCGCATCATTTCACAGCAGATTCGATCACAGTGATCGAATCTGCTGTCTATCGGCAGGGAAATCATGTAAGTGTATGGGCACCTTTACAAAAACATATACCGGGTGTACCTTTATTGCTCCTCATTGCAATGCAGACCCCATTCAACTAAACTGCGCTGCTTTATGCACAGAAATGCATGTGCCACTGCATTGTCTATGAACTGGCTAATGTCCTTGTGTATTACACACTGATACACGTTGCTTAAATCTACTGAGCAACAAGAAGGTATGCTCAAATCCTTACATATTTTAATACACTCACACACACACATACTGTAGTGGTATGTATTCACACTAAATACATTGTCTCACAAACCAGACAGACAACAAACTTAATTTCACAATGCTCACACTGAAACAAAAGTACATACATTTTAACCATAGTTTTATGGAATGTTGTGCTGCAAAGTAGCAGTAGCTGGATAGTGTGCTGCTTAAAGGGAACCTTAAAGGGAAGGTTCAGGGACTGTTTTAAAAAAATAAAAATCCGCATCCACTTACCTGGGGCTTCCTCCAGCCCGTGGCAGGCAGGAGGTGCCCTCGGCGCCTCTGCCGCAGGCTGCCGGTGGTCTCAGGTGGCCGACCCGACCTGGCCAGGCCGGCGGCCAGGCTCCTTCCGCGTTCCAAAATGCGCCTCACGGCGGCGCGCTGACGTCATCGGACGTTCTCCGGGCTTTACTGCGCAGGCTCAGAACTACTGAGCCTGCGCAGTAAAGCCCGGAGGATGTCAGATGACGTCAGCGCGCCGCCGTGAGGCGCATTTTGGAACGCGGAAGGAGCCTGGCCGCCGGCCTGGCCAGGTCGGGTCGGCCCACGGAGACCACCGGCAGCCTGCAGAGCGGCACCGAGGGCACCTCCTGCCTGCCACGGGCTGGAGGAAGCCCCAGGTAAGTGGATGCGGATTTTTTTTTTTTTTTTTTTAACAGTCCCTGAACCTTCCCTTTAACTGAGAGGGATATGGATGTTTCCTTTTAAACAATACCAGTTGCTTGGCACTCCTGATGAACTCTTTTGCTGCAGTAGTGGCTGAATCACACACCTGAAAGAAGCATGCAGCTAATCCAGTCTGAGTTCAGTCAGAGCACCTGATCTGCATGCTTGTTGAGGGGCTGTGGCTGAAAGTATTAGAGACATAGGATCAGCAGGAGAGTCAGGCAACTGGTATTATTTTAAAAGGAAAAATCCATATCCTTCTCAGTTTAGGTTCCCTTTAAAGCGGTATTGTCACCATAAAAATCAAATTTCAACAGCAAATGGTCTGAGTGTATCATAAACCACAATATTGAGCTGCGCTCTCCATATACCCTAAAAGACAAAATGTATTCACATAGCGTAATACTGTGATCCTTATTTCACACAGCACCCAGTGATAGTGAGAAAAATGTGAGCCACTCGTGAATCCTCTCCCCTATCCAGATTGCGCTCACTAGATTGTAGCCACCTCAAACAGGTGGATCTAACGCGTGTCTCATACAACACTCTCTGGCACTTTGTATCTTCAATATTCTTTAATACTCCAGATAATCCAGATAAAACTCCATAAAAAATACATAAAACCATCATAGCATATTATGTTGATATATTAGAAACAACCCGCGCAATGAATGCGCACTCACGTCTGCGTTCTTGTAAAGTGTGCACATCAAACAGCTCTTTCATCAGCGGGGTCTGTCCTGGCATCAGTAAGGGGAAATGCGGCGTCCCGTATTCCTCTACCTGTCTCTCTCTGCCCGGATCGTCTCCCACGTTCCTTACACTAGTTCGTAGTTGCCGGCTCGTTGCTCGCAAGTAGTGACGTCAGACGCGCTGGCTGTAGCTCCGCCCTACGCGTTTCGTCCAATCGAACTCATCAGGAGCTGACGTCACTAGCGCGCCACGCCCCTTTTATACTACCTTGCGAGTCACCTGACTAATTCCTCTATCCATCGTTTGTATTTCCCCATAGGCTTCAATAACATGGCGGCCAGTATACCAGACACGCTGTGGAAGACAGTGCGCTTACTACAGACACCGCTGCTGTTACAATATCACATTATATTGTCCATTAACAATAGATACACCAAATAATTAATAAAGCAACTACCTTATGAAACTTATGAATGTTTGAGAAAGAACCCCACTATAGACTATAAAAACATTTTGAAAACTAAATTGTTGGAGGGAGAAAAGATGGGTATCATTAATACTGAAGAACTAAAATATCTATTGCCAACTAACCCTAGAATACCAGTGATATACTTTAACCCCAAAATTCATAAAGATGTAAATAACCCACCCGGAAGACCGATAGTCAGTGGGGTGGGATCTCTAACCCAGAGAGTGGGGGAGTATTAAAAAGGGAGGGAGGTTAAAAAATGACCATATTTGTTGAAAGACACAAAGCAACTTCTACAGGAAATTGATAAGTTGAAAGTTCAACCTGGGGATCTGTTGGTGACGTCACATCCCTCTATACAGTAATTTCCCATGAAAGGGGTCTAAAAATTGTTGGGGACAGCCGCAGTGAAGTAGGAAATTTGAAGGACCCCCAGATTGAGTTTGTATTGGATTTATTAACATATTCATTGAAACACAATTATTTTTGGTACAAAAAATAATTTTATGTGCAGCTAACAGGCTGTGCTATGGGGGCAAAATATGCCCCTAGCGTAGCTAATCTTTACATGGGCCAATGGCAAAAAGAAATTTTGAGTAATAAGGGGAATAACATATCAAGGAATAGATTTATTGACGACCTCTTCTTTATTTGGAGAGGTTCGAGAGAACAATTGCATACTTTTTGTGAGGGTATGAATTGCCATTGGCCTGAGATAAAAGTTACATTTACAATTTATGCAAATAGGGTGGACTTCTTGGATTTGGTAATAAGAACAGAAGGTACTGAACTAAAGACCGTCACATTTTTTCAAACCCACTGACAGGAACAGGTATATCCCGAGGGAAAGTTGTCACCACAAAAGATAGTTAGAAAATATTCCTAAGGGCCAACTAATGATTAGGAGAAATAAAGTAGCAGAAATGAATCGAGAAGCGCTCATTAAAAATAAAATTAAAGAAGTAGGACCTTCCAGGGAATTTGATATATTACTGGACTATAATAGTCAATATCAGGATTTGGAACAAATAATAAAAAAACGTTGGAGTATATTACAGCTGGATCCTGTTCTCAGAAAGACTATTCCCAGCAGACCCAGCTTCATATATAGAAAAGCACCAAATTTGACGTCATCATTGGTTAACCGTTTTATTGATCCACCCAAAACCAATGTTGGGAATTTATTGGGACAGGAGGGATTTTTTCCCTGTAGGGGATGTAGGGAAGCCAAATCACTGAGGGGAGATCATATTGTATCAAAGAACACAGGAAGGAGATGGGATATCAAACAATGCATAACTTGTAATACTGTTGGGGTGGTATGTGTTATGGTGCCCATGTGGGATGGAATACGTGGGGAGGACTACAAGAGCTTTACATAAAAAGATTTGGACAGCATATCTATAACATTTCCAAAGGTCTAGAGGCACATAGTGTGTCTAAGGCTAAGCACTATAATTTTGTACATGGAGCAGACCCTAGTAGTTTGAAATTTATGGGGGTAGAAAAATATGTAAAAAAAAAATGGAGGGGATCAAGTATGGTGAGGGAAATATCAAAAGCAGAAGGGAGGTGGATTTATAATTTGGGGTCTTTACACCCGGGGGGCTAAATATTGAATTTGATTTGAATTGCTATATCACCACTGATATTTGACACAGAATTGAATTATAGTATATTATTTAGTCATAAATTGATCTATACCACTGGGGGGGGGGGGGGGGGGGGAGAGAATCAGTTACGTGGTATGTACCATTGGGGGATTTCGGTGTATTCACTATAATTAAGTGGACTATATTAATATATAAGCCCAATGAATGGGAGTAGCTAAATTGCCCATAAATTCATTATAAACAGGATTAAAGTGAATAAAGTATTAAGTGGGGTCATAGATTGCTGCTACAGATATTTTCGCCACTAGATAGCAATAGGTGGTTTAAAGCATATAGAGAATCATGCATTTTATTGAGGAAAAGTGTCATGAATTTTAGCCACTAGATGGCAGCAATTGGTTTGTATTATATAGCGATAAATGTATCTTATTGAGGAAAGGTGTTTTATGAAATTTTGCCACTAGATGGCAGTAAATGGTTTGTATTGCATAGCGAATTATGAATTTTATTGAGGGTAGTTGCTGTATGAATTATTTGGTGTATCTATTGTTAATGGACAATATAATGTGATATTGAAAGAGCAGCGGTGTCTGTAGTAAGCACACTGTCTTGCACAGCGTGTCTGGTATACTGGCCGCCATGTTATTGAAGCCTATGGGGAAATACAAACGATGGATAGAGGAATTAGTCAGGTGACTCGCAAGGTAGTATAAAAGGGGCGTGGCTCACATTTTTCTCACTATCACTGGGTGCTGTGTGAAATAAGGATCACAGTATTACGCTATGTGAATACATTTTGTCTTTTAGGGTATATGGAGAGCGCAGCTCAATATTGTGGTTTATATTGACATTCTGGAAGTTTGCAGCAGCGATCCCATGGACAGTATATGGTGATTTGGAGATATATAGGACTTTTAATGACAATAAGTCGTGAGATACACGTATGTGGACTGCAGTAAGGTCTGATAGGAATATTGATTATTTGTGGATCATTTCTGTAATTATCTGTGTATTGGAAGTTGGAGGCAGCGCAACCCTACCTACAATTTATAGGTCTGAGTGTATTAAGTGATAAAGAATCCTGCATTCAAAACTTGCAAAACTTTTTCTGCTGTTTATGGTTTGTAGTTATCACATACTTTAGGAGTACTGGCCCTAGTGCCAAACAGTGCCAAAGAGTTGAATGCTGGGAGTTCCTTTTATCTATAATGTATTCCTCCTCTTCCATTTATTTCCCTGCCTAGCTGCTGACCAGAAACACCCTCCGATTACTTGTGTTTACAAGCAAGGCTGAGGTGACTCAGTGATTGGAGCATAAGACAGTGTAGTCCCTAGTATACACCTCAGTGGGAGTGTCTGAAGACTCTGGGAGGAGGGCAGCTAATGAATACACAATGAGCAAGAGAAGGGGGGGGGGGGGGGAAACAAGAGTCAGGGGAGGATATGATGTCAGCATTAGCTTGGCAAGATGGCCACTGCCTATAATAGGATTTTCTGGTTTTTGTTTATAAAATTCACAGGAATCATTATGTGGATAGCACAATACATCTGTTATGTAAGTAGAAGTAGTATTTATCTACTTATATATGTGTTTTTAATTTCTAGGTTAGCATGGGTTGTCGCTTGTTCTTTAAAGAGAACCAGAGATGAAGCACCCTCATGTATTTTATCTTATAAATCAGTGGGAACATGACAGTAAACACCTAATCTGCTCTTTGTTTCATTGTTCTCTGTTTAATTTGCCTGTTATCACCTCTGATAAGAATCCCGACTAAGCAGTCGGTCTAGCTTTGCTACAGAATGATTATAGCTGAGACTGTGGTCTTTGGTGTCTTTTCAAGTCCAAGCCTGCCCCCTGCTGGCTGTGCTCAGGAATCATTATAGCTGAGTCATTATAGCAAAGCCAGACTCAATGCACACTCGGGATTCTTATCTCAGCTAGATAACAGACACTTTTAGCAGTGAGGATGAAACAGGGAGCAGGGCAGACGTTTTCTCTAATGTTCCCACTGATTTCTATGGTAAAATACATGAGGGTGCTTCGTCTCTGGTTCACTTTAAGGATACACATGAGACCAGGGTTTGAATCCTGACTGGAGCCAGCCCCTAAGGAGTCCTTGGACAAAACTCCCCAATGTGCTAGGATGGCCTACTGAGTGCATCTAATATCTGCAGCTTTCAAGCACTTTGAGTCCCATAGGGAAAGAGTGCTATACAAATGTTACTATTTACACTTAAAGATAACGAGATCTCGTGGCATGAAGTGTTTTTTTTACTTACCCGGGACTTCCTACAACGCCATAAACACTGATGCGTCCCTCACTGTCCTCCCATTTTACTCCGTTTGCAATCAGCCCTGGTATCTAGCTCAGTCGGCTCCATTCTGGCTCAGTGACGTCGGCCAGGGTCTTCTGCGCATGAGCAGGAGGTCTGCCCCGGCTGACATCACTAAAATACCAGGGCCAATTAACGCTAAATGGAGGACGTCAAGGGACGCATCTGTGCTTATGGGGCTGGAGGAAGCCCAGGGTAAGTAAAAAACAAACAAAAAAAAAAAACCTTGCCAAGAGATCTGAGTCTCTTTAAAACCAAGTTTATTTATCACATGCACACAGACTTCTGAACATGCTGCTCAATTTCAATCACATATCTAGCTATGATAGCTTTTTAAATTTAATTCCATGGTTCTAGACTTGGAGCTTATGTCACTGGTTCACATCTTTCCCATGGTCCATGCCCCTGGAAAGGTTACACTACCCCTATAGGTAAGAGGCTCCAAGCTGGCCTACTCTGCGTGCCCTTAGTAAGAGACTGGCCTCCTTTGAGTCCAGTTGGAGATAGGGGAAAAAAAAGACAATAGAATAGTGCTAAACAAGTGTTAACGTTTACACTTAAACCCAGACACTGATGCTCGGTACACGTGATTTCAATTTCCTGTGTGATCAGTAATCTGACAGTAAGTTGTATTGTGTGTACATGTCCAAACTGCTCCCGATCAATAAAGGGAACAATTTTCTGATAACATATCAAAAAATATCAATCAGAAACAGATCGGACATGCCGGAAATAATCATCCAGAGGTTCAAGAAGGAAGGTATGGTTTTGGCATTGCGTGCGAAATGGCCATCAGGCCCACATTAGGTGCCCAGCACCCACTGCACCACCCTCCCCTCCTGAGCAGAGTAGGACCAAATATGCATCAAATGTTTGTGTAACAGTGGGACTTATGGTGTGACAGTATCCTGCCACATGTCACTTTTGAATGTGCATTTCTTTACAAACCACAGGAAATAACTGTCCTATTAAATTGTGTGTTCCTAGCATTGCTCTCATACAGTGAACTTAACCTACTGCTCAATTTCACACTTATCGTACAACCTGTGGAATGCCCACCGGCATACATTTGCTATTGTGCTAACAATTAGGCAGGGAACACACTTGAATATTTTCGTACGCGTTTTCTGCACAGAAAAACTGAGAACTCATGTTAATCAATGGGCTAGTTCACACTTAATGTGTTTAAAGAGAACTCGAGGTGGGGTTCTTCCATCGCAATCCATATATAGAGGCTGGATCTGTCTATAGAGCCCAGCCTCTGTTGCTAGTTAGTTCCCTCCAAAGCCCCCCCTGCTCGCTGTCAGACCCCATAAAACACAGCCGCGCTACGCGGCTGTGTTTACCTCACTACTGTCAGTCTGGGCTGCTCCCCCGCCTGCTGAATCGCTCCGGTCCCCTCCCTCCAATCAGCGGCGAGGGAAGGGACGTGGGCGGGGACCGGAGCGTTTCAGGAGGCGGGGGAGCGGCGAGACTGACAGTAGTGAGCTAAACGCATGGGATCTGACAGCGTGCAGGGGGGGCTTTGAAAGAAACTAACTAGCAACAGAGGCTGGGCTCTATAGACAGACCCAGCCTCTGTATATGGATTGCGAT